>NC_142588.1:37083157-37409228 GCF_965207765.1 Zootoca vivipara
AGTGCAAGCATTTCTGATGAAACCATTTCCCCTCTCCTTCCCCATATACTATTTTTTTGTTCTCCTTATATCCCAGAGTTGATTTAGGGGAGGTGCATGGTCATATGGTGGTGGGCGGGTGGAGAAGGAAGGAAGCCCCATTGCAATACAGTTATTTAGCTGAATCCATCCCTTTGTTCAATGGGACTTGCTCCCAGATAATTGTTCATTGGACTACAGCATAAATGGGCATACAGTCATTCTTTGAGGAGATAAGGTATTTCTTTTTCACTTTTTCTAGGGAAGTCTTGAATTCAGTATTTAAGTACAATTTTCTGCTCTGGAATTTCTAGTCTGAAAGCAAAGTCCCTTAGGTCATCTAGAAAGCACAGCATCATCTTGTCTTTCAGATTCTTTGGCAAGCCAACTGGGGTGAGTCCAGGCTGTACAAGAACACATGCAGCTTTACATAGCTGGCTGTCAGGCGTCAAAGGATCCAACCCCTCCACAGGAGGTTGCTAGGAATGGATAAGACAAGGAAAGTTCTTACCAATGCTGTTTATTCAATACACACAGAGAGAGGCTTAGAAATGCAGACACTTGGGGTAATGGTGTTGCTCCGAGGGAGTCGCCACCCCTCCCACTTTCTTATTATGCGTCATCACTATGGGTGCTGAAATGTGCCTTCTGCCTCTGATCTTTCTGCTCTCCTACTTTCAATGCCCGCTGGGTTCTGAGAGAGGGGGGGGTCTGGAATGCTTTCTAAAGATATTATGTCTGTCAGCTGTCTCCCCTCTGGTGCTTCTTCTACCTCTCCCATTATTTCCCAGCTTTCCCCCTCATCTGCCTCTGAGCTGTGATCTCCCTCAAACCCCTGTTGTAATTCTGAACTGTCTTCTTCTTCTCTGGAAGGGTCAGGCTAGGGAGGCGGTCTCTACCATTCCTCCTCTGCCCAGTCTCTGACACTGGCTTTGTGAGAAGACAGAACCAGAGCCTAGCAGGAAGCAGAGGAGAAAGAGATAACTGGGAAACAAGAGACTTACCTCTTGCCGTTGCGTGGGCGTACTATGACCAAAGAATGAAAGCTAAAGAGAAAAACAAAAACAAAAATAAAAACTAAAAAAGGGGGGAGAAACAAGGGAAAGGAAAGAGAGAAAAAGAAATTACAGTAAGCCTATTGTGAAACGAGCAACAACTCGAGATAAGAGTAAAGCACAACAGTCTGTGGAAAAGAGATGAAATAAGCAGCAATAGGACATAGTTCCAAATTGATCAGCATTTCCATACATTTCATGCCCATTAACAGTATAGAGCAGACATCCTCAACTTGGTGCCTTCCAGAAGTTTTGGAATTCTGATCATCCCTGCCTGATCATTGGCCACAAAGACTAGGGCTAATGGGACTGGATACCAAAACATATGGAGGGCGTCAGGTTGGGAAAGGCTGAGAGAAAGAGGCTTGAAACTGGAACCCAAGAGGTTCAGAAAATGATGGGAAAGCAAGTTAAATGAATCTTTAGTTCTCCTTCCACATAATTTCCCATAATGTCTCTAGATTACTGCCTTTAGCAGTAACTGGTGTGTAACTTTTAATGTAAATGAGTTATATGTGAAATTATGGATTTTGTGTATTGCTTCTGCCCCTTGGTGCTATTGTAGTTATATGTGTTACTATTGTTATTTTTGTTGCCTGGTATCTGACCATAATAAAGATTGTTTGATACTGTAACGTGAAAAGGGAAATTTATGGCTGCATTTCATCTTTTCATCCAAATAATAATAATATTCATCCACAGTTAATAATAATAATAATAATAATAATAATAATAATAATAATAATAATAATAATAATTTATCTATACCCTGCCCATCTGGCTGGTTTTCCCTCTGCTGTCTTCCTCAATTCAATGCCAAGTTAAAATTTCATGCTCTCTGTGATGTTAATCCCTTTAGCAGCAGGGAAAGTGTAGTATCCGGATAGCAGAGTTATGCTTTTAACGATGCAGTCCTATAAATGCCTGTTCAGAAGTAAGCCCCACTGAATTTACTGGGTCCCCTTCTCACATGTGCATATTCCTTGCCCTTTTCATTGCTTCTTATTTCCCCCCAAATAAAATTCACCAACTCGTGAATGTTGCATCAGAACCAGAACGTGAGCCCCTTGGTGCTACTGCAAGTCAAAAATACAGAACTCCTTTAACTTTTGTTAATCCTACACAGCAGTGGGCCAAATTTGGCAGGTGGGGTGGGTAAAGGCTGCTTTTATGTCCTCTTGCGCACCCATGTTCCTCTGGCACCAAACACTTTGCCAGCGGAACAAGCTTCACTAAATGGCTTCAATGTAGTGCTACATTGGATATAGCCCTTTGTCTCCAGGCTGTTGCCTTCTTACCTGTTTTTTCCCTGAGGCTGCATCCACCCTACATATTTAAAGGAACTCTGGGAATTTTATTATATGAATATCCTGCCCTTCCTCTAAGGAACTCAGTGTGGCATACAGAGTTCTTCCCACCACAACTAGCACCACTCCATTTTAGCTTGACAACAGTCCTAATCAACAGAGGTTGATTAGGCTGAGAGAGGTTGACTGCCCCAAGGTCACCCAGAGACAGGGGCGTAGCCAGGATCAAAACTAGGGGGGGGCAAGCCATGGTCGTTCAGGGGCGGGGCCAAGGCACAGAAGGGGAGGGGCCACAAAGTGGGCGGGGCTAAAGGGCCAACGGGCCTGATGACATCGTGGCGGTGGCAGCAGCGGCCACCTTGTGCTTCTGGGGCTGGTAGCGTTGGCGGCTACCCTGCTTGGCTGGAGAGGACGGGAGGGTCGGGCAGGCGAGAGGGGGTGGCAGGGCGGGCGAGGGCGAGGCAAGACACGGCCGCAGCCACGACGGCTCCGAGGTGTTGCTGCATATTAGCATAATATTTCAACCATGGTTCAAGCCCCACCTTAGGAAAAAATCCTGCATTGCAGGGGGTTGGACTAGATGACCCTTGTGGTCCCTTCCGACTACAATTCTATGATTCTATTGATATATTACCATAGCATATGCATCATTCTGCTTTCTTGAATTGTCCTACTCCTAGGCATAGCAGCCAACTCCTAGAGGCCTAGGTGCCCCTCTCCCCCCCCCAATTACTGGTAAATACCGTATTTGAAAGAGTCATCCCCCCATGTTGATGGGCTTTCTATGTGGGGCTTATCTGCCCCCCCCGTATTTTATTAAAGATGGAAGAGGGAGGGAAGGAAGGAAGAAATAGAGAGAGGGATAACTCATATTTGTGGGTGCCTCTGGGTAACGCTGGGATGCTGGAACTCTGCATGTACAGGAGCCTTGTAAGCAGCTTTCTCTCTGCTTGATTTACAGCAGGCACGTCCAACAGGTAGATTGTGATCTACCAGTAGATCACTGGATGTCTGTGGTAGATCACTGGTAGGTCACTGGCACCCCTTAAAAAAGCTCACCCAAAATTTTCCTCCTCCCTCAAAAAAGTTGAACTATGACCTGAAGCCCTAAACAAAAATGGACCTCCCTCCCTCCTAAAAGAAGCTCAACAAGTTTGACCTAAACCCCAAAAAACAGGGCTTCCCTTCCTTTAAAAAAAACTCAACAGCTTTGACCTGAACCCCCCAAAAGGGGGTAGATCACCCCCAGTTTTAAACTCTGAGTAGATCAGAGTCTCTTGGGAGGTGGCCACCCCTGATTTACAGTATACAGATGCAGGAGGAGGGGCAGACTGGAACACCAATGCTTTTTATAAACATCACTGTGTCTGTCAAAGCTACAGCCCCCCCCCTTTCTTATTCACTTCTTTTTAGCCTTGCAGAGCCACCTTAGTCAAATTGAATCCCCTGAGTCTGCACCCTCATTAAATCGCCAATAGAACTCTTAATGCTCCTGAATGCTCATTAACAGCTCCCACTTAAGAACAATAGGGTGAAATGGTCAGCTATCGAATCTTGCCTGGGGATATATGCTCCATTGTCTTAACTGCTTAACTACTGGTAGCCACTTTGCTTTATTTATTTGATGTGTTTTTGTTACTGCTGTGTGTCCCCCCCCCCAAGCAAGCGGAGACTTAGCTGCTCTTGCTAAAGCAAAGCCCTTTCCACTTCAGTTTTTGGAGGGGAAAAGTGCTGGTTATGGTCTGTAAAATACATTAATTTTTTTGCTTCTAGGGGGGGCAGCTGCCCCCTCCTGCCCCCCTGCCTACGCCCATGCCCAGAGAGCTCCATGGTTGCATGGGGGTTTAAACCATTGTATCCCAAGTGCTAGGCCAATGCCATAACTACTACACCATGCTGGCTGTAACATACATAAACTAGAATGAAATAAATTATGTAAAAACATATTTATGCTTAAAGAATCATCATTTGACTTCCAGAAGCCAAAATGCCTATTTAGTAAGAAACCATCCCTTTTCTACAATCCCATATGAATGTTCTTAATAACACTTGTGACTGAGCAGGTAATGATCAAGACAATTCCTTTGTCCAACCAGATCATTTGGAAAATGACTAGCATTAAATGAGGCTGTTGCAAATAGTTATATACAAATCCTACTGCAATAGGCACACCTTCTCATTCACATTTTTCAGTGTTGTCATTACTATACATACCTTTTCTTCTAATTCCTTTATTTGTCTTATTTGAGCTTCGATTCTTTCTTCTAGCTCTTTAATTCTCTGTGGAAAGTGAAATTCTATGTGAATACTACCATTTTGGGGAGTAACATTTTAACCTGAACAATTTTTCAAACACTTCAGGTATGGGTTATGCAGGGGCTGTGATACAGACATCTCTGATTCCTTGGATATGTACAAAATTCTGATAAATTTCCCAATACCTCCAGAGCCTTGGTTCACATGAATGAACTTACAGGTCGGTGTGGCTGCAGACAGTCTTTCAGGTAACTTGGTCCTGAGTTGTTGCTATATCATGGTTTAGAATAACAGTGCGAAAGAAACTCGGGTGCAATGAAAAGCCAGTGCACCACCCAGATGCATGTGGGAAACCTGCAAGCTGGACACAAGTGCAACAGCACTCTCCTCTCCTATGGTTTCCGGCATTGGAGCATTTCCTCCTACCCAAAGCATACCTGTTGTGCATGCTGAATGTGCTCCATTCGTTCACGGAGGATCTGGGTGTCCCTTTCGCGGAGCTCGCTCATCACCTGGCGCTTCCATTGTTCCACAGCATTCTTCAGCTTCTCTCTTTCATCTTCCGAGAGGATTTCGGACATTTTGGCTCCCGCTTCCTGCTGCAGGGCATCGTAAAGCATGGCTTCCAATTCTAAAATGTGCTAAATGAAAGGGGGAAATTATTTGTTCACTATGAAGCTTATTATTTGCATTACGCTCTTGTAATACTTGCTGTGTCGCTTTTTGCCTTTTACTGTATTCCTTTGCTGTGGATGCTTATTGTGCTCACGAAAGCCAGTTTTTATTCACCTTGTACAATATCATTGCCACCCAAAAATCAGACCCTGTTTGTACCTAATTTAATATGGTTTTGCCCTTTCTGTGGAAAATCTGCTAAGTTTTTTTTATTAAGAAAACCAGCTGCCAAAAACCTTTTCCTAATAACTGAAAGTCCTGTGTGCAATATTTGTTGGATGTAATCCATTGGTACAGTCAAATGCAACTTTCCTAGAGTGGGCATAGGCAGGGGGACATCCAGTCATTGTAACTTCCTGTTCCACTGGTCTGGAGCTTCCTCTCCCTACATGTGATTTGGGAGATGGGCATGGCTCTGGATGACTCCATAAAAGAGCCGAGTCACCCAACCATTTCCTCAGTTGTCTTGCTGTTCTTTTGCTGCCACGCTGCTCTCCTGCAGGCGTTTTGTTCTATTAATGCAATTTTGATGTCTGCTGGCTCTCAGCCAGCAGCACATGAGCTCAGTCTCCATATGAAATGAACTCACTGTTTCTTTATGTGACCACTAAGTAAAGCCTGCCTTTCAGGGATCAAATTGTGAACTGAAATGTGAGTAAACTTTTTGTTACTTTACTCAGAAAGACTCTTGTGCAGGCATCCCCAAACTGTGGCCCTCCAGATGTTTTGGCCTACAACTCCCATGATCCCTAGCTAAGAGGACCAGTGGTCAGGGATGATGGGAATTGTAGTCCAAAACATCTGGAGGGCCAAAGTTTTTGGGATGCCTGCTCTTGTGTCTTTATTCTTTTAAGAGGGAATAAAGGGGACACCAGGAATTAATGTTAACTAAGAGATTAAAATGAATCTGCAAACTAGCTTCTAGCTATATTGAGGGAAATCTGCTCTGCTACTAGCGTGAGTGAAGAAAGGATAATAATCTGTTTTGGGGGGTAGTTCTGTACTGTTTAAAAACTACTTCCACTGATTATTTTATTTTATTTTATGACTGCAGATCACCTTGAGACATATTATGAAAAAGGAAATTCAGAAATGAAATGACAACAGCAGCAATAAATTCAATGGAAATGGGGGGGGGGGTGAGCTCTGGAGACAACATAGTGTCTGAGCGCAAGAAGGAGACCCATTTCACACATCAAAGTCTTACTTTGCTGCTGAAATAGCTGTGCAAGAGTGGTGGGTAGTTGGGTCATGCCATGTCTGCCTAAATTGAGTTAAAATCCTAATCATTTTATTTTTATATAAATGCATTGTTGAAGAAGAAGCACTAGGTCCTAGAAAACAACAAACGCCTCCCAGCTGCTTGTCATCAGCCACCACCCACTAGATAGTTTCACTGGAATACACATAGATAGCATGGAGAGCCTTTTATTTGTGAGGAATAAAAGTCCTCAGAGTATTCTGGATAAGCCTCTTCCTCTCACTCTTAAAGGTGTGGGTGGAATGTGCTTGATATGAAATGATTTCCATATTTCTGCCCTGTCACTGACAATAATACAGAGAATGCTCTGTGGTGTTGCCTTGTCTAAGATAATGCAGAAATCCCTTCTGTGCATTAGGCAAAGTCTGCAGGGAGCTTTCATTTCACACATCAGTTCATAATCCCTGATATATTGTTATGTGTGCATAATAATGTGGAAGCATGATAACCTGAGTCTCTGTGCTAGAAAGAGGGAGCACAGAGGGTTAATCGGCTATGTTATGTCCCTCAGATATGTCTATCAATGGACACTTCTCAGGCTTGCAGCGATAAACTTCTCATTGCCAACATTCTTACTGATCCAGCTTTTGTACCTTTGAAAGCAGAGTGGAATACAGAAATTAAGTGCGGAAAACTTTCCCTTTCATTTTGTCTTAATGCCATGGGGGGAGGGAGCCACCCTGCTTTTTGTACTAAACTCCCTCTCATGATCTCTTTCGCCATGTACAGTCATACCTCGGGTTAAGTACGCTTCAGTTTGAGTACTTTCAGTTTAAGTACTCCATGGACCCGGAAGTGTTTACTTCCGGGTTCCTCTGCGCGCGCACACGCAGAAGCAATCTGCATGGTTCGCGCATGCGCAGAAGCGCTCTATCAGCGCTCGGATTAAGTACTTTTCGTGGTGCAAATGGCACCCTGGAACCAATTGAGTACTTTACCCAAGGTACCACTGTAAGAAAAAAAAAATCAATTTTAATTTTTATCATCTAAAATACAGTCTTATTTATTTTATTGTACAGTACATTGATTATTGCCTTCATTTTATGGATCAATGGTCTCGTTGGACAGTAAAATTCATGTTAAATTGCTGTTTTAGGGGGTGTTTTTCATCATCTGGAATGGATTTAATCCACTTTCCATTACTTTCATGGGAAAGTTCACTTCAGGTTAAGTATGCTTCAGGTTAAGTACGGACTTCTGGAACCAATTACAGTAAGTACTTAACCCGAGGTACCACTGTACTCAGAAACACTGTCTCCTCTTAACAAGAAAGGGCATTTGCAAACTGCCTTAGTTAAAACTCTGGCATTTTTCTTAAGAGAAAATGTACCAGCACTGCAGTTCCTAAAACAAAGAGTATTTGTTAAAGGAGTACCCCCTATTCCCTAGGACTGAGTAAGTTGATCATAATTATTCTTTGAATACTCATGACACAATCAGAGAGTAACTGGGACTTATTTTGGATGAAATACTCCATTAAGTCATGAAACCGAGTCTGTTTTGTTTCTCTATAACAGTGTTTCTCAACTTTTTTTGGGCCAAGGCACACTTGTTACATGAAAAAAATCACGAGGCACACCTGGAAGAAAGTTCCCCTCTGCCGCTCATTCCGGCGCCCCTAGAAGCAGCGGCTGCGGCTCCAGCGCGCTCATCTCCGCTAGCCTGAAAGGGAGAGGGGCTTCGGAGGATCCACCACTTACGGAGCTTCCGGACGAACGGCGACAAGGACAGCTCCGTCGGAGGAGACGACGAGGCAGCAGAGCGCGCTGCCATCGCCGCCACCGCCCCACATTCAACCACCGCGCCGCAAGCGAGTGCGAACTTGCGAGAGGTGGGGTTGGGGAACAGAGCGGCGCCAGGCCATCTCGCGAGAGCAAGCGGTGAGAACAGTTGCCCGAAAGGAGCCCCTGGGAACTATAGTCCTTTCTCTGGCTCCCTTTCCCTCAACAGCGTGCGGGGGTGGCGGAAGTGGAGCTTTCTCTCATCAGCCAGGTTTGCGCTCTCGCGAGCCTTGAGCCGAGGCTTCCGGCTGGTGAGGGTTTGCCGTTGCCTGGGAAACAAGCCGCACGTCACGGCACACCAGCCAGCGTCTCGCGGCACAGTAGTGTGCCGCGGAACAGCGGTTGAGAAACGCTGCTCTATAACATCTGTTCTTCAACACTCAGTTTTAACTAAAAGGCTTCTATCAGCTGATGGAATATGGAATGGTCACTCTCATTCAGGTTGTTTGAATCTTCCAAGAATTTAATCTTCCAAGAATTCAACTTACCTTATGTGCTTGGTCTAAGGACTGCTTCCTGTAATCAAGTTCATCATCCAAATATCCCTTTTGTTTACTAAATAGTTCCTAAAGATGGAAAGAGATTTCAGTTATACTGGCTATCTTTCTATGTGCTGTGTGGGATTCGTTTTTAATTTTTTGTATAAGTTCTTGTATTACCTTTTCGTTTTCTAGATCTATCATCTTCTGCTGTAGAGCTGATTCTGTTACTTCTATCTGCTGCAGCCACTACATAGACATGATGAGAAAAAAAATCCAAGTCAGATAAACAGATTTGACAAATGAGTAGTTGTCAGAAGTTCTCTTTTATTATTGTTCTCATATTACTGATCAATTAGACCCAAAACAAAGATGCTCCAGTATATTGCTATCTTATAAACCACAAACAAAAAAACAACAAAATGATCAACTAGTTCCTTGAGTACGGTAATGATTCCCAAGAATGCAATGAGGATATTCTGAGTATTGCGTTTGCTGTTGAACAGAAGTGTGGAACCTCAGATTGCCCAGGGGAGGATGTGGCCATTGTTCTGAAAAAAGATTCCTACCCCTTGGTCTTGACCAGGCACCCCCAAACTTCGGCCCTCCAGATGTTTTGGACTACAATTCCCATAATCCCTGACCACTGGTCCTCTTAGCTAGGGATCATGGGAGTTGTAGGCCAAAACATCTGGAGGGCCGCACTTTGGGGGTGCCTGGTCTTGATCATGCTTAAGACTGCTGCCCATAGGGTATTATGAACAGCAAAATGAAGTGCTGAGTTATGATAGCTATGTAGTCAAAATGGGGCTACCAAGGACAAAAGAGAGCTATCAGCATGCTTTGGAGAACATGATATCAACTCACAAGGACTGAGCATGCTCATGGCTAAAGAATGCTGAATATCGGTAAGGTAAAGGTAAAGGTATCTGTAAGGTAGGGGAACAGAAATTGGAGGGGTGTGTGTGTGAATGCAATTGAGTGCCCTGAAAGCTGGCACAATGAACAGCAGCACTCCACACTATGCCTATTCGTTACAGGTCCCACTTATATCAACTGTCATAGACATTTCTAAGGAATAGCATTCAAATGGAAATGGCCCTTTATGACACCACCTACCACGTTAACCAATTCACAAGGTATTCTTTGGCTTACTGCAGGTGCCAGCTGCAATGGTCGCCCTAGGAGCATCGTCCCAGCACCATCTGCGTCAGAAGGTTGGTAATTCGGGCCCACCCAGGGACAGCTGTGGGCAGGATTCCTGGCTTGCAAGAGGTTGGCTGGAGGATCCTCAAGATCCCTTCCAACTCTACAGTTCTACGATTCTCTGTAGTTCTTCCTCAAGAACAAGAGTGTCCCAATATATGTGCTACACATTGTAAAGGTAAAGGGACCCCTGACCATTAGGTCCAGTCGTGACCAACTCTGGGGTTGTGGTGCTCATCTCGCTCTATTGGCCAAGGGAGCCAACGTACAGCTTCCAGGTCATGTGGCCAGCATGACTAAGCCGCTTCTGGCGTACCAGAGCAGCACACGGTAACACCGTTTACCTTCCTGCTGGAGCGGTACCTATATATCTACTTGCACTTTGACATGCTTTCAAACTGCTAGGTGGGCAGGAGCTGGGACCAAGCAACGAGAGCTCACCCCGTTGTGGGGATTTGAACCGCCGACCTTCTGATCAGCAAGCCCTAGGCTCTGTGGTTTAACCCACAGCGCCACCCGCGGCCCGCTACACATTGTAGTGCTAGCATAAAAAAGCTTCAACTTGAGGCAAGAAATTGCCTTATGATACACTATTCTACATGTTCTGGTGTTGGCATGGGGAAGAGAAATGCATGGGGGCCATTTCAATCAGCATCTACTAAGCTGGGGTGCTTCCTTATGGGGACTTAATTTTCAAATGAATTGTTGACATAGTGCGTATTGGGCATTGGTACCAGGGCTGTTGGTTGTTTTCTTTACTTATTTGATTTCCCCCAGAAAGGGAAAATCTGAATTACGTTGGGGGGGGGGCATGAACAAAGCTAGCATTTTTAGGCCAATAACATTGTGGGTGCTGCAAAAAAAGCTGCACGTGTGAAAAGTACCAATTTCACAATAAACACCTGTATGGAAGCATTCCTAATCTTAGAAACAGCTTTGAATGCAGTGTGGGTGAGGAGTGGAAAAATACCAGTCCTATCACTATACTCCCACTGATCATGACTGTGCTATACCAGAGAAAGCGCTCACTGCATATCTCTCAGAATGGGGGGGGGGAGGAGAAACCATGCTCATTACCTTTTCGGCCAGTGTCAACACTGTCCGCGCTTGTATAACAACTACTTGCTCGTCATTCGTTAGGTTCTGCAGCAAGAACAAAACAGGATTGTCATCAGAGCACATGCCTTTTCATCTTTTTGCCATAGCCAAATTATGTCAGGAGAGCAGAGCAGCTCTCGGTATGGTGGCATCACATTGCATGCTGTGTTTTCCTAGATCAGGAAGGGGGAACCTGTTGTCAGACTCAATTCCTACCAGTCCCAGCCAGTAAGGACAAGGATCAGGGATGAGATGGGAGTTGAGTCATGACACCTGGAGGGACACAGGTCCGTCCGTCCCCGACCTAGATATTATGGAGCAAAAGGAAAAAGACATATGGAAATATAGCAACTCCATGTCTCACATGACCTAGCCCTGCTTCCCAAAGAGCACCTCTCTTTTTTGCACACAGGGAGGTTCTACATAGAGCCAAAGTCTTCTACACAGCTCCTTTAGAGAAAACGTAAGTATACAGAAGAGAACTGCAACTCAGATCTACAAGCATGATGCACAGAAGAAGCCAGCAGTAGTGAGTGGTGTTGTGCCTCTGCTCCCACTTTCAGGGATGGCACGAGGGCAGGGCAGAGTAGCAGAAGGGTTGGCCGCATGCAGTTGCACTGGTGGAGCCAGTCCAGCATTTTCACACTGGTGTGCCCACACAGCCCCTAGCTTACCACTGCCTTATCCCCGCCCCCAGTAAGTAGCAGCAATGCTGCTGTAGGTGGAATGGCCCTTCCCCATGGCGCCAGCAACTCCTGAAATAGACAGCAGATAACAAAGATGCAAATGCCAGCACTTTTAAATCCCACTGATTTCAATGGGAGTGATGAAATCAGGCAGGCTCCATCTTTGTGCGGGTCATCAAATAAACCGACAAGCAGTTCATCAGAATTCACTTGTAACTTACACAGGGTCAGTAGTAAATTAAAGAGTTTGACCCAAGAAATAAGAATTTATGTAGCACAATTTTGTACCATTTTTAAAAAGAAATAATTTAAATTTAGTTCACCTTAGGCTCTATCTTGAATCTATTCTATTTGACAGAGCTTAATTCTCAAACTTATTAAAATACTTGTCAAAGGAAGCAAAAAGCAAAGACCGGGAAAGCGTTGGGGGGTGGGTGGGAGAAAGAGTGCGCCTATTCATGAATTGGTTTTGCTTTTTTAAGAAAGTAGCATAAAATTAAATAGCCAACATTAAGGTGGTGTGGAAAAACCCATAAAGGACCTTATTGGCATATAATAGCAAAGGGCATGCAAATATTGACCTGTATTGACTTGTCCCCGACAAAATGTAAGAAAAGCATTTTTTTTATTAAAAGATGCTTGAGGTTATTTAATGCTATCTGGACAAAAGGACAAAACATACTAGTAGGAACATGCACAATTTATTAAATGAACATACACTTACGGCGTTATCCCCTAAAATGTCCAATTTTTTCATCAACTCTGCTACTAGTATGTCCTAACAAGAGAGAGGTACACAAGGCACAGAATATCAGAAAAATGCACAATGCTTTGCTGAGATGAAGCAGTAGCAGAGAAAAAAGAAAATAAGAATGACTTACTGTTACTCCTTCTGCCTCACAGTAAACCTGGAGGGGGCTTTTCCCTTCAGTAAAAGGAATGTGATGGAAATTGATAGCTGGAGATCTTCTCTCTCGCTCCTGTAATCAAACCAAAACTGTGTTGCTTTATCATCAGCTTAATTAAGAATGAGCTTTCATGAACTTAAATATAAAGCCAACTATGTAAGGGAGTGACTGTCAATCATTTGGAATCTGCACATAAGGAGAAGCATTGGCTGCTTTGAGATACATCTAAGGCAGGGGTCAGCAAACTTTTTCAGCAGGGGGCCGGTCCACTGTCCCTTAGACCTTGTGGGGGCCCAGACTATATTTTTTTGGGAGAAGAATGAACAAATTCCTATGTCCCACAAATAACCCAGAGATGCATTTTAAATAAAAGGTCACATTCTACTCATGTAAAAACACGCTGATACCTGGACTGTCCGCGGGCCAGATTTAGAAGGCGATTGGGCCGGATCTGACCCCTGGGCCTTAGTTTGCCTACCCATGATCTAAGGGGTGTCATGCTGTGATGTAATAGTACAAATGTGGTGTTTAAATGGTACAGACAAAAAATGATTGCTCTTTGCATAAACTTTAATCTGAAACTCGGGCATACAGCAAAAGTTGGATAGTGAGAATGTGCAATGACAAACAGGAAAATCCAAGCTCACATGCATTGCATTTTCAGTAATAAAAAAACCCACAAATTTGAGTTTCTATATATATTTTAATGGAAATTCCAAAACTCTTGACTTTTTGTCTCCAGTCATTATTTTGTAGAAAATATTCTGGAAGTTGCCTGGTCCTCAACTAACATATGTAGAGAAGCACCTTAGCTAATATGGGCTTAAGGAGTGTCTTGGTCACTCTGCTCTGTCAGAAGCGCACAAACAAATGGACTGTTCCTTACCAGTCATTCAGTACTGTGCATGCACAGCTTTGATGGGAAGCATAATAGAGAAATATGTGGCATAACTTCAATTCTGGGCTGCTAGGGAGAGACAAGACCTTTGGAAGTGATGGTATGATTTGTTTGTTAATCCCAGTATTACCTACTCTGACTAGCAGTGCCTCTCCAGTATGGATGGCAAAGAAATTTGATTCACTATGTAATTAAAGCTAAATATATCAAATTCACACTTTCTGAAACAATATGTGAACCGAAACACAGCTATCCTTCAAAAGTTGCACCTATCTGAATTTTGCGATGCGAAAATTCTTCAACCGAACAAAATGTTCACAAAAATGCATATACTAGGGGGTGAAGGAGAAAGTAAGCATAAAAATGATGATATATGGGGAAATTGCTAGCAAAAATATGTATACATTAGGTGAAATTTTATTCAGAGAAATTTTCACTAAAATGCTGCTGAATTTTCATAGTTTTAAAAGAACAAACCAGAAATTGCTGCAAAACATGGAAAACTGAATTTAAGATTGGGAAAATGAGAAATGGAAAGAATCAAAATTGGCAGTTCCTTCCATCTCCCCTTAAGGGACCTAGACAAAGGTATTTTCCAAGAGCTGCTACTTGCTCTTTTGAACTGAACAGGCCCATGATTAAACCTTGGAACTTTTGTATACAAAACATGCAGTCTTCTACTATTCAGCTCCCCTTTAAACTTTTCAATGTTATATTTTTTTTCTCCTAGTATAAAAGAAGTATGGCGTTTTTAATATCTTCCTACACTTTCTAATTAAGATAATGCAGGTGATTATTGCATCCTATTGATGTGCGGAGTCAACAAAGCATCTGCATTGGGTTAATTTATTTAGTAAACATACAGATTCCTATATATAAAATATCTCAAAGTAGATTATAGTAAGGAGCCAGACTCTAAAACAACAAAGAGTCAAGGGCTGTTGTCAATGTACAACAACTCAATATACAGTGCAGATGATATTCAAAACCTAGCAAATAAAAACAATTTTAAATATAAAAATCCACCCAAAACCCAGACTTTAAAATACTATAAATAATAAGCTGTATGATCCAGGACCAACAGTTAACGTGGCTTTGTCCATCTAACCTCCATTTCCCTTTGTCTGCTTATGCGCTCTTTATAACTGACTTATCACTATTTTTACCCACACTTCTGAATGTTTGAATGGTACATCATAAAAAGGTAAAGGGACCCCTGACCATTAGGTCCAGTCGTGACCGACTCTGGGGTTGCGCGCTCATCTCGCATTATTGGCCGAGGGAGCCGGCGTATAGCTTCCAGGTCATGTGGCCAGCATGACAAAGCCGCTTCTGGCAAACCAGAGCAGCACATGGAAACACCGTTTACCTTCCCACTGTAGTGGTTCCTATTTATCTACTTGCATTTTGACGTGCTTTCGAACTGCTAGGTTGGCAGGAGCTGGGACCGAGCAACGGGAGCTCACCCCGTCACAGGGATTCAAACCGCCGACCTTCTGATCAGCAAGCCCTAGGCTCAGTGGTTTAACCACAGCGCCACCTGGGTCCCTGTTTGAATGGTACATCATAAGGCATTCTTAAACAAGCTAAGATTCCAGCATGTTGCTGTACAGCTAGAGAAGAAGTGTGCATGCACACTTATCTGAAGAAGTGTGCATGCACACGAAAGCTCATACCAAAATAAAAACTTAGTTGGTCTTTAAGGTGCTACTGAAGGAATTTTTTTATTTTACTTCGATCCAGACCAACACGGCTACCTACCTGTAACCAGAGCTAGAGAATGGTCAGCTTTGGCTGCAGGCACACCACACATTTAAAGCACATGCCTTCACCCCCAAGAAACTTGGAAACTGTAGTTCACCCCTCAGAAAGCTACAATTCTCAGCACTCTTAGAAAACTGCAGTTCCTATAATTATCTGAGGTGGGTGGGAAATGCCACGTTAATGTATATGGTGCACACAGCCTGGGTTTTGATTAAAAGGATCACTGCAGTAGCATCGTGTCACAACCAGGGGGCGTTCAGCTTGCATGTTGAGCAAACTCACAATATCATTCATGGTGCTGCATTACAGCAAGTCACTACTATTACATCTGCAAATGTAGCAAAGGGTGGTGCAGGACCGGCCAAGGAAGAGCGTGATGGAAGTGATGCTTGGCTTGCAATAGTTACTTGTACATTATCTCCAAAGCTCTTCTGACACTGTGATGCTATCTGACTTGGCATAAAGGCAGATGTTCTGTAATATTTGCCACCAAGTTGTCAAAAGTGTGATTGCCGCTGACATGCAGCATAGATCTGTCACTCTTGCTTCATTAAAGAACTCACTGTAGTCACACCAGCGTTTGTTGCTGATCGCTCAGTTTACAGCTATGCATACCCATCTCTCATTACGACAAAGCAAACTGGAAAGCCTCTGCGGCCCATACTCACTTCCAGTTCTAATATCCTAAATTCCAAGAGTTCGTTTTGATCTTTAGCATCCTGAACATCATGCTTTAACCGAGCCTCTTCCACCTCCATCTGTTTTATCTGGAAAAGCAAAGGGATTGCTCTTTATGATATTACATACATAAAAGACAGATCTATTACGTACTTGATGAGAAAATACCATCTTTTCTTGTATTGAAAACTAATGCACACCTAGTCCATTAAACTCCCTTTTAGTTCACATATGATGCGAATGTTCTTTATTATTAATCTTTAATTACACTTTTGCACGTAAGTATTGGATTTTTATGCTCTGAATAGAAGTGTCCAAAATGTACCTTTTCTACGAGCTCTTGATTTCTTTTGTACAATGCTTGTTTTTCTTCAATCCACTTCATATCCTTGGGGGGAAAACACATTAATATTACTGGAAAAACACTGGCAACTTTCAATTCCTAACACTGGCTTGGTTTATCCTATGGTTACCAAGACAGGAGAGGAGGAGCCTCACAGCTGCTTTGCTTTTCCCTGGGCCTCTTAGCTCAGCATGGTGCAGGAACTGAGCCACAGTTTAGTTTACCATGTCATCTTAACACGACTAAATTCTTTCCTCCTTAACCAGGAACTGAAGCCAAAAACAAATCTTGGAGCTGAGAACCTTGGCTTAGCTGCTGCGCTAAGCTGAAAGGACTGAAGAGGAGCAAAGTGGCTTCAGTGCTCTCCCCAGGAGCCAGCACATTCATGTATACATGCTTACATGTGAACACAGCCACGGGCAGAAATCAGTAGAAGGCATATGATTTCCCAGGAGAGAATTGTGAGCAGGTCATTGGCTTCCTGACTGTGTTGAGCCAAGACACTTTTTAAATAGCACGTAGGCTGCCTCTCTTGAGAAGTGCAGCAGTGAAACGAACTATTTATTTCTGGAGGGCTTTATCATCCTTGTTTTTGGAGCCTTCCCTTAGATTAATTCTATGCTCAACACATAGGGAGAGGATCAGAAGTGCCAACAAGCCAGAATGAAGGATAGGGAAAGCCCCTGCAATGTATACTGCCACAGTTAAGTGATAAACCTGCCAAACCAGAGAATTGTGGACCGTCTGGTAGATTGGGACCTCAAACCTAGGGGCAAGAGATTAAATATTGAGCTGCCCTCAAAATATATAACCCAATTGAAGCCAGACTTGTAAAAGTAAATCTTGGAGTTAAGCTTATTCCAGCAGACTCCAGTAAATCAGCCCAAGAAAGGACATAGAAGGTGCCTGGGCTGTGGCTTGGAGGCCTTGAGAAAATCTCTCAGGACTGATTACAAGAACAATTTTCTCAAACTCTTAAAAGGAAAATGTTGAATGAAGAAGGCTGCAGGCAAGGAATACATGAGGGGGGGGGATGTATTTGCACATAGCTAAACATGTACTGAATACCAGACTGATATGATGCATTTGCCCTTCATCTATTACCTGTCCTTGCTCCGCAAGTGCCTTTTCTAGGTCATCTATCTGAGCCTGGGATCTGTGGATTTCTGCTTGAAGCTGCTCACGAGTCTGTAGGATGGGATTGAAGAAACGTCAAACTTTCTCTGATAGCTATCATCCCAAGGACAATGCAGTTCTAGCGCAGGGTGACACTATAAACACCCAAATGCTGATCCATTAATTCAGACAATTTGAACGGCTATTTGCCGATAGCTGGTTCACACATTATGAAAGCCAGCAATCTCCATCTTGGAACTGAGTCTACAAGCTGACCTCATGGCTGCAATAGCCAAAGTACCCAAAGTAATTTTCTTTCTCATTTCCCTTGTCTCAGCATCTTATGCTGGGTGTACCATCTTGCCTGAAAAAGTTCTGGTGAACTGGAAAACTTGCCACATATTTGCAACTTTTTAGTTTGTCCTAAAGGTCTTGCCCAACAGTGGACTTTAAATAAAAACATACTTTTGAGATGGGGATACTGATTTAAGAAGTGGCTTTGTGTTGAGCATTAAGTATTGGATATCCATGGTCAATTTCCCCCCAGACTAAATCATATTACAACTTTCAAGCTGATTTTCAAACAGTGTATTTCAATCACCTGTCTATGTTGTGTTCTATGCCTCCTGGGATGCAATTGGTTATCAATAAAATGAAGTCTGGGCTAGGGTAGGAGGGAGCAACCCTACCCCCCAATTTTATAGTAATAGGTGATACTGTATATTGCTGTAGACATATGTATAAGACAAAACCCTTTGACTTTCTGGGTGCTGTTGGACTCCAACTCCCATCAGTGTCAGCCAATGGTCTGGGATGATGGCAGCTGGAGTCTACCAACATCTGGAGGATACACAAGTTTCCCATCTGTGATATAAGGATCGTTACTTGCAAGGTGAGCTCAAAGAAGGCAAAACACAATTTAAATATTCAGACTCTTGTAAGGAAATGCATCTCCTTTAGAAGTGTAAACCTGAGAATACGTAATCTTAGTAAATGCTTGTGAGCATTTTATATTCAAGGATATTACTAACAGATTTCTATTGTAACGGCATTCAACGTCAATGGTTTTTATTTTCATATATCATTTTTTTAAGCTGACGAGAAGCATGAAAATAAAAATGCACTAGATGTGGTTTCTCAGTAATCTATTCCTTCAGCACAAGAGTGGACAATGTGACTGATATGAGAGACCATAAAGTTGAGTTTTGTGTTTGAGATGGTTTCGTAGGCACACTATGAATTCACAGCAGATCAGAGTCACATTAAACAACTTTCTGCCTTAAAAAACCTCCCCCAAAATAATTTATCACTGATAATTAAAAGAAGGGAGTGGGGTAAAGTGGAAGAATGAAAATGAGGAGGACAATGAAACTCATTTTAAGCTGTTTCTCAACTTTCTGCACTTTAGCTTTCTACCTAGACATCATTTTACCTTGTCACTATTTGTCTTCTACCTTTATTTTGGAAAAGTTCAGATGGTTGTCCACCTTAATATGGGTACTTCTCTCTTATAGTTCCCACATGTTCCTGCTATGCTAGTTAAGACCACAAACCTGAAAGCAGGGTCTGTCTTAAGTTTTTTAAGGTGATGATTTATCTCAAGTTAATCAGGACTCACTCTCATTGAAAGAAATGCAACTTAACAGCACAATCTTATGAATAAGGCAAGTCCCACTGCATTCCGTGTTCTCCATCATGAGGGGAACCTACACAACTGCAACAAGGTCCATGCTAGAGATCGTCACCATCCTGTTCATAGAGGATGCAAGAGGGTGGACCAATTGCACTCACCCCTGTTCTCCCTTCTCACATATAGGCTCAACTCAGAATATGAACACCTGTATAAGGTTTAAGTCCCACTGAAACTAGTGGATCAAGTTGTCTGTGAGTAACTTAGGCTGCAGTCCTGTACACAATTCAAGTACCATTGTATTCAGTGGGGCTTATTTCTATGCAGATATGCATAGGGGCAACACAAACACAGCCATCCCTTCTCTCCCTTCTCACATGTTGACTTATTCCAGAAAAAGAGCATCTGAACATGCCATAGCTGCCAAGTTTTCCCTTTTCTCGCAAGGAAGCCTATTCAGCATAAGGGAAAATCCCTTAAAAAAAGGGATAACTTGGCAGCTATGAAACATGCTCTATAGCCATGGCTGGTCTTGATGGATTGTAATTCTAGATCAGGGAGGGGAACCTGTGACCTCCAGAGGTGGTTGGACTGCAACTCTCATCATTGATGAAATGCTGATATGGAACAGCACCATGGACACCTCCCATATGAACACTGGCTATACTGACTGGGACTCAGAGTTGGGGTCCACCATAGGTTCCCCTTCCCTGTTCTGGACAGTTTATGGATACCTAGTGAAGAATAATAACCTACCACAAATAATACTTTATGAAGCTAAGGCCTCCTTCCGTTGCTACGTTAGTGGTATGGCTGCTGCTGTAGGGTGTTTCCCTCCCCGTGCTGTTCCATTAATAGACTGAAGTCTTGTAGGATGAGTTGGCAACTGAATTCCTTCCCATAACAGCACCACCTTCCCATAAATTATCACTCTTCTTCAGAAATTGATGAAATGCTGATATGGAACAGCACCATGGACACCTCCCATGTGACTTTGGATATTACTTGAGTGAAAGGAGTGGTCCCCACAGTGATAAGGCAACATTAAAATATACATGTCATCTATACTTTTTTCAGAGTCTTTGGGCAGGTAAGCAATCATAAATTTTCTTAACCTAAAGCAGGGATGGGGAACCTGTGGGGCTGATAGCAGTTCATGCCCGACAAGTGTCTGGAGGGATGGATTTCTCCACCTCTGAACTATAGGATATTCCCTTATTTCTCACCCAGAAAGGATCTAGTACTTCTGTTATAAGGGTTAGACTAGCAGGAAATATGATATAGTTACAAGCCTTTATTTTCATGTAATATAAGCAATTTAGACCTTAACTTCTCGTTCTGCATCCAACGTTCCTCCAACCTGCTCTTGCAGCAGAGCATATGCCCTCTGTAAGGCCTGGTATTCCATCGTCAGCTGCCGGAATCTCAGTTCTGTTTCTTCTTTTGCCATGCCCTAAAGCGCAACAACAATAATAATAAAAAGGAAATGTCAGATTGAACTACGAATATAATTCTCCTGAGAAAGAAAACCAATGGAATTCATAAACAGCCTTTACGGACAGTAAACTCTCCTCTAGGATAGAACATTTTGACAAGATTTACACGGGTGGCGCTGTGGTCTAAGCCCACTGAGCATGGGGCTTGCCGATCGGAAGGTCGGCGGTTCGAATCCCTGCGACGGGGTGAGCTCCCGTTGTTCGGTCCCAGTTCCTGCCAACCTAGCAGTTCGAAAGCACGTCAAAGTGCAAGTAGATACTGGTAAATTGGTACCGCTCCGGCAGGAAGGTAAACGGCGTTTCCATGCACTGCTCTGGTTTCACCAGAAGCGGCTTAGTCATGACCCGGAAAAATTGCCTGCGGACAAAAGTCGGCTCCCTCGGCCAGTAAAGCGAGATGAGCGCTGCAACCCCAGAGTCGTTCGCAACTGGACTTAACTGTCAGGGGTACTTTACCTTTACCTTTACCTTTATTCTATGTTTCTTATGGGCTTAACCATTTGAGTTTGTGCAATATCTATGCTACTATCAAATCCATGTGAACAAACCAAGGAAACATAACCATAGGAAAGGGTCCTGTAGCCTCTTAAAGACTAATGAACTGATTATGGCATAACCATTTATGAGCTAGCGTCCAGTACATCAGATGCAAATCAACCCTTTCACCAAATATAGGGGAATAAAATATTCCATGTTCTCGTTCCAGATTTTTCCCCAGGATAGAGAAAGAGGACCTCTATCAGTACGTAGTAATAAGCTACAGTTTTGAGAAATGTATCATTAGTGATTAACTTAGGTCCATCAACATCACTTGGTCTATTCTCTGAGTATAATGTAGTTGGATACAAGCTAGTAGTAGTAGTACCCAAACCACTGGACAATGTGTGATAATTACCTCTTCCAAGTCATCATCCGGTGTGCAGGGTGTTTGATCTGTTCGGTCGGTTTGATATGAGATAGAAGAGCCATCAGACTCAAGGGAAGCTTCTTCATCATACCCGAAAAATGTCTCCACCACTGGCTTCTGACCAAATGACAATGTGTAAGTGCAAGGCAATGAACAATACAAACATATCGTTCCATATTAAATCAAGCAGATCTTAACAATACAAGAGAACTAGACTTCCTTCCTATATGAATTCTGAAGTGAAGACATCCTGTTTGAATAATATGAGCAAATATATTCTCTTTTTCATTTTCTTGATATATAGTAATTTATGAGAAGCTCCTCCGGGAGAATGGTGCATCACAGTAAACACGTATTACCCACCAAACAGCATCTATAGGCTGTATCCAATGAAGGCATCTCATTAGCACACGGATGTCCTTCTGCATGATGGGAAGTCCTCTCCCTCTCCTCTCCCTGCACCCCTCCATCTGCTCTGAAGAGTTGGGGAAACCCCCGTAACAGATTTAGCCCCCCCCCCCCCGGGGACAAGCAGGAAGAGAAGAGGGAAAGGAAGTATTCTAGTGCAGCTGAAAGTCCTTGCACTAACAGGAAAATTTCACTGGATACATAATTCCATTTCTTGATCATCAAACAAAGGCTGTAAAAACCTTACATAAATTAAGTACACCACCATAACTCATTGGAATAATCTTCATCTTTGATCTGTATAAGGGGGGGGGGGACTGGCAATGTCCTATCAGCTATGGACATTCTAACTGCAAAGAGGGGGCAGGTCGGTCCTTTGTCCTGTTGACAAAGTAAGTGGCTGTGAGGGAAATGGGCCTATTTGAAAAAGGCAGCAGCAAGGAGGCAGAGGGATGACAAGAAAGGGAGCCCAATAGGCAGAACAGCTAAAAGAAGAGGTCTGAATAGGCAGTGAGCTAAAAGGGATTATAATAGCCTTAGGTCACAGTTGGCTTGCTCCATAAAGGCTCTTTAAATATCATTATATACAGTATGTATTTAAATAATACATGGTTTCCCACTTACTCTCTTACCTTGGGAAATTTTGCGAATTTCTTCCTTTGTTTCCTATACCTTAGAAGTTTATCCCGCTCCTGCAAGCAGAAGCAAAATGCATGTGTCAAGACAGCCACAAACTGGGATTGAATACAATCCATTTAGGAAATTGTCAGTCTCTTATACCGTTATATTTATGGAAAGTGTGAAATTGGAATAGAACAGGGCATTTAAATTGCACAGATAATCTATGAGGCAAATCAGAATACAAATCAAAGGACAGTGTTAATAATAAAAAATGATTTGCGAATTTTAAGAAGCACAGCTTCACTTTCAAGCACCTGATCTAAGGCAAAATTCTTTGGCTGGTATCTGTGATGAAATAACCTTGCACTAAAAATAGTCCCTGAATATATATATATATTCAGGCGGTGACCATTTTAGGTGCATCCAATTGATGCTTGATCTCCAAAATGGGGGAGGAATGGGGGCAAGGAGGAAAGAGGGCAGGGAAGGGCAGGTGGAATGGGGCAGGGCGGAGTGGGGTGTGCTTATATGCACCCAGCGGATATGGGGGGGGGCAGGAACAGAACCCTCGTGCGAAAGGGTCACCGCCTGTGTGTGTGTGTGTGTGTGCGTGCGTGCACACACACACACACACACACACACACAAACAAACAAACACAGACCAGACACTAACCAGAATCTCTTTTATATTAACATATGAAGCCATTAAACATGACAACCTCACTGTACAATTCAATGGAGAGTTCACATAAGCACACATGAAAAGCAAAATGAAATCCATATGCTACTTACTATTACGCTCTTCACATAGCCAGCAGTTTCTAGTGTCTAGTTTAAAAGAATTAGGAAAACTTGTTATATGAAAGGACACTTGCCTCATTTTCTTTAGCAAAATATCGCAATACTGTACTTTTTTTAAAAAAAAAAAACTTGTGCAACCAGCTCTATATATTACATAATAATAAGTGTATGCTTATTATTCAAGAGTCATTATGAGGTACTGGTTAGACTAAAGCGTCAAACCCTGGGAGACCAAGGCTCAATTCCTCAGCCATGAAACTCACTGGGTGACCTTGGGCCTGTCTCTGCCCAGAGACATCTGAGAGACCACAGGTTTCACCCCCATCCCTTTCATATTTCTAAGTGATGACTTCTCGGTTCCCCACACAAGTCCCAGGGGTTGTGCCCAGAGAGTGAAGCTAGGTCCACGCAGTGCCGGGCCACATGGCAATTACAGAAGAATTGCAGCAAAGTCTTCTCTTACCTTCGAAAGTTCATCTATGATATTTTGCTGCTCTATGATTTGTAACCTCAGGAATTCGACTTCTCTTTCATCTTGACTCTGATCAAGGTCGTTTAAAGAGCTTGGTCTCCTTATTGTTCTCACCCTTTGTCTCTAAAGAAATGGAATAAATGTTGAGCAACTGATGAGAGTGTCTTTTCAACAAACATCATAGAATCCTTTCTCATTATGGCAAGACGCTGTCACTCAAAGTTTTCCAAGAAAAAAACAACCCTATTTTTAAATAGTAATATTTAACCACTGGATCAACAACAAATTGTTTGGGTGTTTACATAAAATGGCACAACATATTCATTTTAAAATCACAACAAAAACATAATTTGGAAACAGTAAACATAATAAAATTATTATCCAATTATAGAGAAAATCAACAGATATACAGTAATCACATCCTTTCCCTGCATTTATTATATATTTCAATATAACAGTGGGTGAATATGCAAAAAGATGTGAGTCTTTGACATTTTGCATGAATGCATGAAGTTGTATGCATTTCCCCCCCCCCCCATTTTATATACCTCATTTATAACCTGTCTATCATATCGCAATCCCAAGGCGGGTTCAATGAAATGTGTAAAACAGAATACAATAAGTACAAGACTATGCTAATATAAAAAAATTAAATACTGTAAAACATGGGATTCCTGGGAGAGTACATGATGTAAATATCTCACCATTTCTAAATTCTCTTGTGTGACAAATTTCAGCTTATTTTCCATACGACGTAAGGCATGAGACAAATCCTCATTTTTCCTACTTAGGCGTTTATTTTTGTCTAGCAGTGGTTTATACTGGCTCTCAGCTTCTCTCAGACGCTTCAACTGAAAAGTGGGGGGGGGGAATTACACAGGCATCAAAAATCTGCACAATGTTGATGGTATAAATATAAAAGAAATATGGTACACGTTGGGTGGAATGTTCCACTTATTCAAAAATTCTAATCGGAAAGATCGGAACAAATATTGGTTTTCTTACATTTACATCATAGAACCTAAGGTAGCTTGCATGGCACCAAGGTGGTCATCTATCCAGGCACCGGCCACATTCACACCCGTTTGGCTTCAGTTAGGCAGTGGCCTCACATGTGAACCTGAAAAGTCTTAGGTGCAGAAGTCCAATTTGATCCTATTAGAATTCCATATATGGAAGGAATTGGCTCAGATTCAGGTAATGGTTTGTGGTACTGTCTATTGATGGAAGCAAAGTTTAATATCGTGTGGAAAGTCAAAATGCCAAAAGGGCACCGGCAAAATTTAAAACAAAGACGTTTTGCACAAATACCAATATGTTTAAAAATAATATAGATATTTCTTATGCCTCCTGGCTTAAAGAGCAGGGAGCAGGGCTCTTTCGCAGTATCCATTGAGAAAAATGACACATGTCCTCAGCTTTTGCTCTTAAGGGAAAGCCATGTGGAATGGCAACCAATACCATCCCATTTGAAGATATGCTTGCATTGTTTCATGAATGAAACATATGATGGAAATTATTCAGCTGCAAGCCTGGGATACTATTAAGGAAATGGAAAAGAAGCCAAGCGGCTGTGCTTCCCAGTGCTCACAACTGCCTCCTCAAATATACAAGCCCCAGTTGCGGCCCCAGATTATATTGCAGAACTGCTGCTCTAATGTCCTCTATAAATTTCATCTATATGGATTTTTCCAACATCCTATCATGCTTTATTGCAGCAGCTCGGTGAAGTATAGGCTTTGCCACAGTAAATGTCATTAACTCGCCTTTAAATAGGATTGCATAGAGATGGGGTAGCACTCTGAAGAACTAAAAGCGGGAGGGGAAAATTCCAGACTTCATCAGAATTATAATGAGAACTTGAGCCTACAGCAAAGTGAGGGCCATAGCTCAATGGCAGAGCACTCTTTTTGCATTCAAAAATTCCACATTCAGCCACTGGCAACTTCAGGCAAAGCAAGGATCAAGGAGCAGGTGTTGGGATGGGTCTTGGTCTGAGTCCATGAAGAAGCACTGTCAGCAAGAGTAGACAATAACAGACTAGAATTCAGGCACCCTCAAACTGCAGCCCTCCAGATGTTTTGGGACTACAACTCCCATCATCCCTAGCTAACAGGACCAGTGGTCAGGGATGATGGGAATTGTAGTCCCAAAACATCTGGAGGGCCGAGTTTGGGGATGCCTGGACTAGATGGACAAACAGCCTGACCTGATGCACGGGAACTTCCTATGTTCCACTTTTCACTTCCAATTACACTGAAATGTATGGCAGGGATGGGGAACTCTCCAGATCTTGTTGCATTACAACTTCCGTCACCCTAGCCCATTGGCTATGCTGGCTGGGAATGATGGGAACTGGAAGCCTGACAACATCTGGTAGGCCCCAAGTTCCACACCTGTAATCTAAGTGCTTTATCTTTGACTGGTGCCTATTTTTTTTTATTATTGAAAAGGTTAGTGCCATAGCTGCCAAGTTTTCCCTTTTCTCGCAAGGAAGCCTATTCAGCATAAGGGGATTTCCCTTTAAAAAAAGGGATAACTTGGCAGCTATGGTTAGTGCTCTAAATGCTTATAAAAGCTAAAGAAACTGAGAGGGAAGAAAAAGATGCTTCTTTGTGGCCACTTCAAGAATGAGCGAAAATTCCTTCCTGTGGCAAAAAGAGAGGTTACCAATGGACCTTCAGCAACTTTGAAACTGCCTTAGAAAATGGGCTTGTCCTAGCCATCCATCAAAAGTGTTCTGAGCTTTCTTTGGGTTAGCCTCAATGTTTCTTATTCATTCAAACATCAGTATGCTGGTGGCATACTGTAGATAAGTTCCTAATTCCACACGCAATTATGACGTTTCACTTTAGAAAAACATCTTCTTTGGAAAAAAGGCAATTTTTGCTAAGATATGTGTCAGATTCTTGCCTCTTTCTATAGCTGAAGGGGACCGAATGGTTGCTTTCTGGAATGAGTTGAGTAAATCGATGAACTCTTTATAGTCATCAACATTTATTTCCCAGGTTATGTTCATATATTATATTCGCTATATCTGAACACATATCCTACTTCTTAAGTTGCTTCAACCTCTTGCTATCAAGGCTCTCACAAATAATACCGTAGTCAAGTCTCTTGAGTGAAATAGAAACTTAACCGACCTAGGTGTAAAGAGGTTGGATGGTAGGAACAGGGTTGAATCCAGCATAAAATCTGACCAGCCTCGTTTTATTAAAAAGAGTGCCACCCCTCCCCCCAAAAAACACCAAACCCAGACCCAGGATCTTGTAGTGCTGAGTGCAAGAGGCATATAGATTGAGTGGATCTGCCCTACATAATCCAGTCAGAAGTTATTTTATGAAAAATAAAAGTGATTCCTTACAAGCTCATTTCGTTCCTCTGACAGTAATGCATTCCGATCTTCCAGTTTCCTGATGATTGCACTTAATTCGGCTATTTTAAGTTGGAAGCGCCGGGCGTCCCTCTCATCCAACTGCTGTTCCTAAAACAAAAAACAACTGCAAATAACTGTTCATAGATGAAATATATATATATTAGAGCTCTTTACAGACCCCATCTTCCCTTGTTGAATCCATCCAATCCTGACTAATTATATATATGTATATATAATCAATAGTGTAACCTATGCCTTAATACTGAAAGATGAGACCAACAGAAATCGAAGAAAGGATGTATGTAAGAGAGCAAGCAAATGCAAAAGAAAAAGAAAAAGGGATGCATATGTAGATAACAAGTCACACACATCATACTGGGAATTGTGAAAGAAAACATTGGGAGTTATGGCAATGTTTCCTGTATTTGCCACTGTTGAATTGAGTGCCTTAAAACAGCTGAGCCGATCTAGAACTTATTTATGGTAATGTGAGGTCTATGGATGCTGAAATATAAAATGTAACAGGTACGTGCAATTCTACCATTGCATAATTCCTTTCCCATGGAGTGGTGAATCTAACTGAGCATCAAAACAGGTCACTTAAAAAATCAGAGGATTGTGTTTTAAAATCAATCCACACGTGAAAATGTTTAACCCAAATAGAAAATGAATACAGATATAAGAGTAGGCATCATTGGGGTTTTTTTTTTTTTAAAAAAAGAGCGAAATAATTATCTCATTATATTGACATATCCTCTTCATTTGTTCTTGATCTATTTTTATTCATTTGGAACCACGTATGTAAAAAGCTTTAATTCGAGCAAACCAATGGTTATATTTGGCCTGAATGACACTCAACAGTGCTAGGATTCTTCATTCAACAGGTGCAGGAGAGGCTTGGAACAAAGGACAGAAAAGATTTTGTGCTCATTTGAAATGTAGATATAATATCTACATTTCAAATTAAGCAGCACTACAAAAGAAATCTTGATGAGGATCAACAATGAAAAGAAGTTCAACAAATGTCACGGGGGGGGGGCATCTCTGTTAATAGCAAATTAACACAGAAGCTGGAGAAGTGGCAAAGTTACATAAGAAGCCAGCATAAAAATGTAATGGTTTTAGATTTAATGGAAGAAGAGACTGCAAACAGCATGAAAGAAACAGCAAAGAGCATGTTTGTTGGTATCTCAGAGCATTGACTAAAGTTAAGAGCTTTGTGATGATGAGCAACCTCAGTGATATTAGTAACGAAGGCTAAGAATGATCTCTACAAATGGGCAGGTTACTTCCGTTTCCCCCCTGCTAGTCAATTCAGTTTTGTGGTTGCTTGCGACAATACTGTTAAGTAGCCCTCAAAATTAGCACACACCCATTCATCAGTTGAGTTATGCATTTGCATTGTAAGTCTCGGAGAAAGCATTTCAAGCTGTCAAAGTAAGGCAAAATGTCAAGGTAAGCTGTGTGTGTTGTTGTTGTTGTTTTAATTCTTTTAACCTGCGGGCAAATTAAAACAAACAAAAAATCATGCTGTCACATGTCAAAATAAGGTTTGAAATCCTGCTGGCTGTCTCCCCCTAGAGCAGGAGTGGGGAATCGGTGTCCTTCCCGAGGCTGCTGAACTCACAGCACCCAGCACCTCCGACCATTGGGCATGCTGGCTGGGGTGGCTAGGAGTTGGAATCCAACAACATCTGGAGGGCTGCAGATTCCTCGCCACCACCCCAGAGGGGAAAAGAATTCGTTGCCAGAATGTGCACTCACTCATCAAGATTTTGGCATATTTGTTTGTTTCAGGCAAAACCACTAGAAAGTGCTTACAGGACTTCCTGAATGATCTGAAGTGTCTCCTGCACCAGTTGCATGAGGAAGTTCCCGCTTGGGGCTGCTCAGATGCCGGTCAGCCTCTCTGAGCTGGGAAAGTTGTTCATCTAAAGCCTCCTTTTGGAGCTGAAGTCTCTGAGCATGCCCGGCTTGAACCCCTAACTCTCTTTCCAGCACGTAGACTGCTCTGTCTTTAAATTTGATCTCCTCCATCTACAAGGAGAACAAAATACAATCACATACGGGGCATGCACGGTACAATTCTGCCGTTGCCATAGTAACTGGCAGCATCCCTCCTAGCGGAGCATTTGAGAGGATACCCAGAGGTTCAAAATGCATGAAATTCATTTCTGCAGATTTCACACCCTTTAACGTTGAAAAGAAACACTGGTTTTGAAAGGGGGGAAAGCACCCTGAAAAATAGAGTATTTTGGCAGCAAAGATAATCATCATCTCACTTATTATCCCTTATAGTAAACCTCTTTGGAATTCTTTCAGCAAAAGAAAGAAATACAATTTCAAAAAAAGGGGGGGGGGAGAGAACTGGTTTGACTATTTCTTCATGTCTACACATTACACTGAAATCCTCACACCAGGTTTCCTACAAACAAGTAAGTTTCAGTCGCCTTTGAATCAGATTCAGGATTATTATTAACTGTGCAGCACTGAAGGTGTGCCTCGTGCATGCATTAAAGTTCAAGGACCTGGATATTGGAGTTCAGGCATGAAATGTTTCTCAATTGATTAGTAAAGAAGTAGGCTCCGTTCCTGACCCACAATGATTGTTACACTGAGAGTTTAATCATGAAAGAATAATATCACAGAGTACTTTTTTGAGCTTAGGTTTGGAACGAATAATATAACTCCACAGAAATGTTATGACATTTTTTGTTGTTCATGTCAACATTTCAATGATAATCCCTCGGTTGCCAATCCTATGCATGTTTACTCAAAAGCAAGTCCACCTGAATTCAATGGGGCCTATTCTTACATATGCTGCATCCTGGAAGTTTAGGATAACAATACTGAGATTTCAAGTGCTCAAAATTACACTGCTATAATCCCACAAGGTAGGTAAGCATTATTATTGCTGTATTGCAGAAAGAGGTTGAGGCTGAGGGAACCAATCTTATGTATGTCTACTCAGAAGTGAGCCCCACTGAATTCAGTGGGGCTTAGTCCCAGGTAAATGAGTACAGGATTGCAGCTAAAGTCTATTAGTGCCAAAAGACACATTAAATTAAATGTGTCTTTCTATTTGGCCAGCAGCATTGAAAAAATAATAATAATTAAATTGCATGGGTGGCGAGGAGAGATGATAACAGAGTCTGAGCAAGCACCAGGAGGAATTTTAACTCCTTCTTCCCCTACTGCAAGCCTAAGGAAAGCCCCTCTTCTGAAGGAGCTATTTTTCTTGCCTATTCTGATCCTGTTAATCATCAGCCCTGCTCTCCAACCTGACACAATTTGCAGAACACTCTGCAGAGAAAGTGGGGCTCAATCTAGACTTGCAGTTAAATTGTAGCAAAACTGTACTTTGCGCGCCCCCCCAAAAAAAGTAGGGGACCCTGATTCTTAGTAGGGAGGTAGAATGCCGGGAGGGGAGGCTTTGCTTTTACTACCTGTCATGATTCTGGAACATTGTGATCAGGGGCTGAGGAAGGGGGGTGCAGTGGGGATGAGCCACCCCAGGTGTCACCACTGAGGGGGTGACAAAATGGCGGGCGACACTCACCGCGGGGCCTGCAGTGTGCCTGAGCCACGCGTCTCTCCTGGGAGTGACGCGGTGGCTTGAGCGCCCACAGGTTCCACGCTGCCCCAAACGCCTGCCTGCTGCCTCCTCCTCAGCTGCAGGGCGGCTGAGAGGGAGGAGGCAGGCAGACTCCTCAGAGGTCCCTCAGAGTGTCCTGTCCTGGCTGGCCCTGCTCGGCTCGCTCCGCCACTGATTGTGATATTGGAATGCCTTTAGGACCCGGGATGTTTCTAGCCACACCCACCTTAGTGTTGGAGTGGAAAGGGCTGGAAATTCTCTCTCTCTCTCTCTCTCTCTCTCTCTCTCTCTCTCTCTCTCTCTCTCTCTCTCTCGTGTGTGTGTGTGTGTGTGTTCCTGCATATCTGGAGCATGAGGTGTGCACGACAAAGAGAGAAGAGGATGTGCTGTGTGGCTGCATATCTGATGCATATGTGTTTGTGACAAAGAGTGGTGGAGAGAGGCATGCGGGCTTTTCTGTTCTGTTGTTCTTTTGCCCTGCCCACTTCATCCACCATTGGAAAGCAGACCCCCATAAGCGGCCAAGTTGAAATAGGCCCTCTGGTAGAAATAGGCTCCCCATCTCTAACCTAGGTCATTGATTAACATGTTGACAAATACAGGGGCCAAGATAGTGCCGTGCAGTACCCCACTCAAAACCTCCCTCCAGTTTGAAGTGGAACCACGGGTGAACACAGTCTGAGTGCAGACCTCCAAGCAGCTGATCACCCAGCCCGCATTTAACCAGTTTGCTAATGAAAAATATCATCGGTAAATGCTTTGCTGAAATCAAGATAAATCATGTCCACAGCATTCCCACAATCCACTGAGCCAGGGCCAGCCCAGGATGTTTATCACTACTGTATAGGCAAAACACTTCCTCCTCCTCTACAGCCCACCCTCCTCTGCTGCATGCCTGCTACTTGCCCACTAGGGGGGGTAAAGGGAGACCAGAGAGTAGTGGCTTGCAGTGGGTGCAGAGTGGTGGGCAAGTGCACAGTGGTGGTGGTGGTGGAGGAGGAGGGGGAGGAGGGGGAGGAGGAGGAGGCAAAAAGCACAGACACTCCCCTGGCTGTCCAGAGCCTGCCACCCTGAGGCAACTGTCTCGTCTTGCCTTGTTGGCATGCCAGCCCTTGCACTAAGCTAGCAATCCAGTAATAAAAAAGAGATATAAGATTAGTCTGGCATTAATTCTTGGCAAAGTTGTGGTGGCTTCTCTGTATTGTTAAGAAGATGCTCTGGGTTGAATGTTGTAATCTGTTCTACTGTCTTCCTTGATATCAAAGTCAAACTGACCAGCCTGCAGTTTTCAGGGTTCTTTTACCCCTTTATTGGGTCTTGGAACAACACATCTACTCCTCCTTTGTGGTCAAGAACTTGTTTATCAAGCAGTAGCAGAAGAAGCACTGTAATGGGCCAAGACCCAAGCAGCTGCTTGGTTTCTATCAGCAACTGGTGGCCAACATATTTCACCCCACGTGTTCCTGGAGGAGTTTCAGTCCCTCTGAAGAAAAGGGTTCATAGTCCAGGGATATTTCTGGATTCCAGTCTGTCACTGGCATCACAAGTAGAGTCTGTGTGGCTAGGCTGCTTCACCAGTTATGGCCTGTCCTGCAGCTCTCTACCATGGTTTCAGTTGTCTATGCTCTAGCGACCTTCCACCTGGGCTATGGCAATGCTCTCCGTGAGGGGCTGCCACCATGAAGACAGTTTGGAAGCTACAGCTGGTGCAGAATGTGGCCGCCATCCGACATTCTGCAACTTCCACCTTGGCAAAAATGAGGCATTTCAAGAACCCATTCTAGCTAGGGGGTAGAAATACTCTGAGGAGGCAGGGCTGGGTAGGAGGGCACGCCAGGCCTCTGTTGCAAGGAAACGAAATGTTACCAAAAAAAAATCCATAATCTCTCTGCTTAAGGGGAGGGGGAGCCAAAGTAGCACTTACTCCAGAACCTCTTGCCACTCTTAGAATTGAGGAGTGTATAACAATACTTACAGGAAGACTTCCCAATAAATCCAGGAACCTTAAAACACTACTGATCTTAGCGAGAAGCCTCTGATAAACCTCCAATAAACACACATACTATTCTGGAACAGTTTGATAACTCTTGTATCAAATGGTTCTGCTGGAAAATTTAATAAACACATCATGATTGTGATGTTACCTTTCAGCTAATAGTACACACAGATGGATAAAGTTTTCTACCATCCCTTTCCCATTGCTGACTCACATGCTTTATACTTGACCTGGAGACCAAGTAGTTTTTTCTCGCTATAGAAGAGCCTTTATTATTATTATTAAGCTCCTTGAATATATCATAGGAAACCCCTGGACTATACTAACCCCCCTTTTTTCCTTTTTGCAGAGGACAAGTGGATTTGTTTGAACATACTCAAGAGAAAACATCAAACATCTTTAGACCCATGCATTCCAGAACTAACACACAAGAATGGAAGGGAAGAAATCCTCTTTGACAGAGGCAATAAAATTCACTTGTGTGCTGCACTTCTCACACCATCATTAAAAAAACAACAACCCATGAATAAATATATAATCTATTTTAAATGTATTGTAGTCTACTAAAGATTGCCATAAGACAAAGGACTGCTTACTATGCATCTCTCCATGGATGGTATAAACAAGCTGTAGGACAGAAATATTTATAAAGGTTTCTTTTTTAAAAAAAATATCTGCATAGCTAATATCTATTGATCTGAACACAGATCTGTCAACAGGCAACATTTTAATTTAGAGAAAAACCACACAACTATACACACACAGAGAGAGAGAGAGAATGAAAGGTAATTCAAATCATATCAAGCATTGACTCTTGCTCATATATTCAGTTCTGCAAAAAGAAACAACTGCGAAAAATTTGTACAATAAGGAAGCAACAAAAACAAAAAGGAAAAGGGAAAATACTATTTTATGTTAAAGCCACTGAAGTATAACAATAATAACATGATTTTAAAGAGAGTGAATCATTAAGCAATACGGAGAACAGTAGATAAATTAATAAAAAGAGGCACTCATGGACATAGAGACACCCCTTCACACACCCACATTTACAGCCTTTTTTGCTCCGTACTATCAACACAAAGGAGAGGTTAGTGCAGAAAAAGGAGTTGACTCACTGAGAGTATTGGGTTAGTATCCAGGTGTGTATCTCAAAAAGACTAGCTCACGCGTTTGTTCCCTGACAGTAGGAAGCGGCGCTCCCAACAGTCTCGCCTTCCTGATAATTTCACCCCAGTTACTTTCTTTAACAGAAGGCCTACTTGTGAAACAGAGCCTATGAATATACATGAGGAAGGCAACCAATGGCCTTTAAGAAAACGGCTTGCTTAACAGCATGGATGTTTCCACTTTATATTTAGCAGGTTGCCTCCACCAATAATGCATTTTAATTAATAAACAGCTTGCGAGCATCGCTGCTGCCAATTATGGAAAGCCAGGAAAGATGGGGGATTTCTCTTCCTCCCAGCCGTCCCTCACCAGCATCTGCTATTAAAAATCAAAACACTGAATAATTTCTAATATCGTTTGCATCAAACCGGTTGTCATGGCTGTTATTGGGGGGGGGGAACCCAACATCTCATTTTCAATGCTATGTAAGCTGCTTATAAGCTTGGGAGCTTCCATAAGGGTTGTTAATATAGAGCACTGTAGCAGAAGGTGTGGAAGGGCAAGGCAACATTTCTAACTTGCAGCATCTGGGGCTGAAAAGAAAAGGAAAAACCGGGGGGGCGGGGGCGGGGACGACACATACCATTCCCAGACAGAGGTTTTAATTGCAAATGAGAAAATCCACGCCAGTCATTGGCCGCACGTTTCCCTGCAGGCAAGTTGTCAAAGGAAGCAATTAGAATGTACCACAAGAAATATGTCTCTTGCAGGGCCAACCAGCACAGGTAAATAAGTTGTCAGTCATTTATTAGTGAAGAGGTAACTAAAGATCAAAGGGAGCAGGAAGCCTTCTGCGGTCAGTATGATGTATGCTATTAAGGGGGAACTCAGGCATACAGAAGAAGAGACTGGAGGACACATAATGAAGGTGCCTTCTGGTGCCAAGGCAGTCCATTGGTTCACCTAGTCTGGAACGGTCTTCGATTGGCTTGGGAAACCCAGCCGGATGGGCAGGGTATAAATACTAAATTATTATTATTGAATGGATGCAGCTCTCTGAGGATTCAGATTTTGCAGAGAGTGATACGTGAGATCTTTCAAAAGTGGAAATGCTGGGGACGGAAGCTTGGGGCTGCATTCACACTTCAGTTCCTTCTGTTTTCCTGACACTTCGGTAACTGTTCATTGCCACATTATATTTGAGCTTTCACATGACACATGACATCTGAAACTACTGTGGAATGTAGCGCAAGTTGGGCGCTCATTTCCGTGGAGTGATGTCAACTTGAATAAAGTATTGGGGAGGAATAAAGTCCCACCCCACATAATCGATCGCAAGATGTGGCGCACACCATTTGAATGGCAATGCCCATCAATTTTGGGGCTCGTGAACTTTTGGGGCTCGTGAATTTTATTGTGGGGGCGAATGGAGCTCAGCTCCTAGGAGTTGGCTCCTATGTTTCTGTGTTATTTGCTTCCAGAAAACATCTGTTTGCAAATAATAAGGCAACGAGTGCTGAACTTGCACTATATTGCACAATATTCCACCATATTTCCAAAAGTGTCTTTTATGTTGTGTGAAAGCTCAAATATAATGTGGGGATTAGCAGATAGGGTGTGAATGCAGCGGAAAACCTTTGATGTGCAAAGCCTCTGAGCTATAGCTCTTTTCCTTAATAGAACATGCATGTAATCATATCAACTAATGTATGCAACTACTCCAGTTCTCTTCTCTATGCTGCTTTTGTTTTTATTTTATTTACGGATATTTATTTTATTATTTATTTCTCAAACATTTTAGTCACTTTTTTAAAACAAAACAACAACAATTTTACAACAATAAAACCATATGGTACCTCTTTTACTGTATATTTTCCAAACTAGCCATTGTCTTTTGCCAAGAAGAATAGGAGCACCACAGCACAAAATGCTGAGTGGAGAAGGAGGACATCCATTCTTCTTAGGAAAGTCTACCAATACTTGGAATCCATGAGGCAAGAAGGGAAACATGATTTATATACTTAACGCCCGGTTCTAACATATTCACCAACATGCACACATTTAAATGCACACTAGAATATACTTTTTTGAACACATTGCTGTCGGGTGTGTGTGTGTGGAGAATTGCACTGCAAAATTCAGAGCAAAGTGAGTGTTTTGGTTTGTATATTGTTTCAGGAAGTATGAATTAGGCGTGAATGGAATTTAAAATTCTGGCATCCAGAACCTTGCCAGTTTGCTCAACCCAGGGTAAAAGCTGGTGTGTGTGTGTGTGTGTGTGTGTGTGTGTTCGTGTTTACCTTCACACCTCCAGCTTTCTGGCTTGTTTTTTTCAAAACTATTTCCCCAAACACTGGCAGCAATGGGAGAACAAACCTCCATGACAGATCCAGGCTGGTATGCATTGGAAGCCCAATCCATAGGCATGTCAAGGACATGAAGGAGCTTTGTATTCAATGGATCCAAGGTTGACCATGACATGTCTTAAAATACTACCAGTGGCAAATCTGTGCCCGTGGAAAGCTCTGGGAATACTGGGACTCTCCAAGGGAGCAAACACAGCAAAATTATTTAAGGCTTTACACATTCTTATGCTGGTCCAAGAATCCAGCTTTTCTTGATACACCTTTTTATTTATTGTAATCTCCCCCTGCCCCTCGTACTCATCCCATGAAGAGCTGCTTGAGCTCATCTTAGTTAAACTTTTTTTTAAGTATAGTTAGAGAGGCTGAGCACCCACTCAACCTGCCTCACTGATCGACTTCTGATCATAAGCAGAAGTGCAAACATTTGGGCAACCCTTAGTAGTCACCCAAGATCTGTAGCCACCATGACACTACTCCTGCTGATTACAGAACTTAGAACTTGATCTCTCACTGCACCTCTGATGGGGACGATATCCTGCTTCCCTTTGCCAAATCCAAGCTTGGACCAAAGGAAAGGGCAGGTACCATTCCCACTTGTGTGCTTGCTTCAGGAGGGCTTCTGAAGCCCATCACAACTGTGTTTCCTCTCCAGAGGTCGGGATTATTTGGCAAGAAAATTCTAAGTCCCTCAAACAGCAAAGTACCAAACTGTTCTTTCCAACCCTTTGGCTAGAAGCAGAGTGGGGCACTTTGTGGGTTTGTTCAGACAGACATAGACACAGACACATAGACACACACACACACACAAAAGTCCACTCTACTTAAACACTTGATGACTCCTGACTTAGAGTGAGCTGACATCATTAAAAAGCATCGTATTTAAGGTGAAAGTAATGTCCCAAAGCCTTTACAGGTATTCAGTCTGGTTGATTTTTATATATGGGATAGGGATAAGGTTTCCAGACTCAATAGAGGACAGGACTTCTGTGCCTTTAATTGCCCTGCTCTCTTTTGAGTCTGGAAACATTAAAGAGAAACGAGCAGACCCTTTGTTTAATTTCCAAGCAAAGAGTCTGCTGGTTTCTCTTTAAGGTTTCCAGACTCAAAAGAGGGCAGGGCAATTAAAGGCACAGAAGTCCTGTCCTCTATTGAGTCTGGCAACCCTAGATAGGGCAGGAGGAAATACCATCTTGGCCTTTGGCTTAGAAGGATCCTCTTTGATATGCTCCACACCTGTGTGTGAGAGAGAAGCAGAGAGATTGGGAATGTAGGGTATGCTCATTTAGTGGGGAGGAGAAGCCTTCAAAGTCATGAATTCTTTTGCTGTGTTTCCCCTCCTGAAATGTGGTATTCATGCTTGCAACTTTTCTCCAAAGGCTAGATACTAGAAAGGGTTGAAGAGCTCTGATGAATGCATTAGCACACATTTGACAACTGCAGAACCATAAGTGTGATCAAAGGTTCCATATTCAATGCAAAGTAGGGGTTTAATGCAGCTGTTTTTAGTTCTGCTACACCCAACAGAAGAGAGAAGGGCCTGCTAATGATTTTTTGACAATACAATATATAAATTATTAGAAATCCAAAATGCAAATATCTTGTCGAATCATATTTTCTAACATTTTCAAAATGAATAACAACTTTAAGAGTAAGATGCTGGTGATGCCACAAAGTTGGACTAATTATTCCCAATAATTTAAACAAGTAATTATTCCACAAATACTTGGGTGGTGGCACAGGGGCTTGTTGAAAACTTCAATTTAAAAAAATGATGCTCACAATTTTGTTTTTCCAATCTTTTCTTTGCTGGGTTTTTACACAAGATCTAAGTGAGATATCTTATAAACAGACAAACAAATGTATTGTGGCATGCATTTTCATAAGTATTGATTACCTTTGTCATCTGCATGTAATGGAAGTACCGTATTGGCCCTAATATAGCCCACACCCAAATATAAGCCGCACCTTTAAAATTTGGCGGCTTGGGGGGAGCCGCGGATGGGCGGGCACCATTGCCACACACTCCTGGGCTGCTCTCTGGGGAGGGGGAGCCATGCCCCTTTGCTGGCAGCCTCTCCCCCTTCTCAGCAGTTCAGGGGAGGCTTGGTGGGCTACAGTTGGGGCGGGCGCCGTCGCCCTGCATTCCTGACAACCCTCGTGAGCTGCTGTTTCAGCAGCAATATCGTAAGGTCGTGAATATAAGTTGCACTTTAACTTTTCACGGTCGGAATTTGGAAAAAAAAAGTCTGGTTTATATTTGGGCCAGTACAGTAGGTTCTTGCCCATGTAACCACATGCCACAGTCAAATCTGTTAGACATTAAGGTACCATGGATCACATGGCTGCTTCTGCTACTGTAGATCAACACAGCTATTTTTTTCTGGAATCCGTACTTAGTCCACTTTAATATTGATATCGAGTTCCTGCATCTTATCATGTGGTTGATGGGAAACATGCCCAGTTAATAAAACTCACAGATTTCTGGCTCCTGTTATTTTGTATCTATCTGCAAAATAGCATGTTATGTTATAAGTATAAAGACATATGGCTTCATGATCTCGAGGCATACTCAGTAAATACTCTGGCATTAAAGTGTTTGCTGTTGGGGATTAATTTGCCTCCTGTTGAGCAGAGCTCTGCTATTAATTTGTGGTAGTCTATGGCTGACACGAGGAAGAGAAAACACTACAATCACATGACTACAGCAAGCCAAATAGATCGTTGAGCAGAGTTTAACCTGTGAAGTTGCTAAAATATATTAGAGCACATTTTTCTTTCCTATAACCCTCATGTGCATAAGCAATGTTCAAAGTGTGGGTCTCATCCAAGGCTTAGGGTGCTAACGTGAAAATGTCGCCTTGTTGCTTGATTAACAACTGGCTGTTCTGTCTAATAGGTTAATATTTCCCTTGGTGAACATTAGCTGTGGTGCTTTTCTCATGAGAACTCTTAGTTTTTATCATTTCTCTGGGTAAGCAAGATTTAAACCCACAGCCTGGTAGGAAAGTGCTAGAGTTGAAATCCAGATATATGAGCCAGTACGGAGCTGCATCAAACATCCAAAATCAAGTTATGTTATGTTTTGCTTGGAAATATTCACACCATATGAGGTTGGGAGGAGAAGGGTGGGGGTGGTTATTTGGGGAAAGCTGCACACATACAGAAAGGCAGTAAGATATGAGGGGGAAGCTATCTTTGGATTTAGTAGAAGTTAGCCACTGAGTCCCTTACTATAACTGGAATTTTGTGTTCCACCAATCGCTGTACCCTACAAAAGACCCAAGCATGAGTCCTGCAGATGGCAAGAGCTGAAATGCTCACTTGTTTCGGATAGTTAAGAAATGAAAAAGGCTAGTGAGGTTTTGCAGGAATCCTTCAATATCTTAATTGGGCTCCATACTATTTAGACCCAAAGAGCCATTTCAAGGCTAAAATGCACACTGCATGCAAACATGTAAAAATGTTGCCTGGTGGCTTTTTTGTGGAGGATAAGGCTATCCATGGCTACTAGCCATGATGGCTATGTTCTACCTCCACTGTCAGAGACAATGCAACTCTAAATACCAGTTGCCTGAAATTGCAAGTGGGGAGAGGGCTGCTTCACTCAGGTTCTGCTTGCAGGCTTCCTGTGCACATCTGTTGGCCATTGCGAAAACAGAGCGCTAGACTAGATGGCTCTTTGGCACGATCCATCAGGCTCTTCCCATGTTCATTTAAGCATGCAAAATTACTTTGGGAAAAGGTGATTGAGCCTGTCTTGGTGCCTGGGGAAGAATAATTTCCCCACTTGCTATCTCCCTCTCCAAATCACACCTTTCTCCCTCTACGCTGGTTTTGAACTTAAGTACGTGTTTGTGAAGGTCATAGATACCGACAGGCTACACTTATATGTGTTTGCATGTAACATTTAATTGTGCCTCCCCAAATATCTTGGGACACTTCACTAAAGACACCCATTTGTGTGATCAATCTAATACAGGCACCCCCAAACTTTGGCCCTCCAGATGTTTTGGACTACAATTCCCATCTTCCCCGACCACTGGACCTGTTAGCTAGGGATCATAGGAGTTGTAGGCCAAAACATCTGGAGGGCCGCAGTTTGGGGATGCCTGATCTAATATATCCAGAAGTAACTTACATCTTCTAGCAACTGCTGAAATCCTTAATATGTTGTAGGGTGGATCACAGCAATCACAGTTGTTGTGACTGAGCTCTGTGAACTATCGGCTCACATATTGGACTATCCATTCACGTGGATATTTCCATTCGGTTCAAAAGGTATTATTCAATTTCCATCCATCCATCCCTCCCTCTCGTGGTATTTGTGGGAGTTACCTTGTTTTACCTTATGAGGATGACTTAGGATGGGAGAATGAGACTTGCCCAAGGTCACCAAGCCATGAAGGCTAAAGAGAGGTCCATATCTAGGTACATTTAACCATTATACTACTCTGTCTCCCTAGTTACAATGTTACTAACTATACACTGCAGTAAAATAAGACTATATTTTGGTATTGAACAATTAGGCTGTTTCTTTGCATCCTTGAGTGCTATAGATGCAATTTCCGCTTAGACTTTGTCCACGTTATACTTTTAAAGCACATTCAAAGCACATTATTTCCCTCAAGGAATTATGGGCACTGTAGTTTACTTCTCACAGAATTACAATCCCCTGAAACCTTTAACAAACTACTGTGCCCAGGATTCTTTGAGGAAAAGATTAAGCTTGAATGTGCTTTCAATGAGCAGTGTGCACACAAGTTGCATGATATCTCCAAACAGAAAAAGAGCATTCAATGTATTTGGCTATGAAGGAAAGATACGATCCTGGTCACAGTTCTCCCTTTGGTATAGGATCCCAATGTTCCTGAGCCCCACAAATTGGACGAAATTGGATTTAGCATGACTAGACTTAACTTATCAAGCATACATTCTATTACATGTAAAGTTATGCATTTTACTTTGGAAAAGAAAGTATCCATTCTGGATATTGCATATTTCAGAATAGGTCCTATTACTGTGAAAAAGCAGATCATTTAATATGAAACTGAAGGTACATTTGTCATTGTCATCCTTATCATGGAAAACAGCAAAATGCTCCCTGAGCATAATAAATCCGCTGAAGTTATACATCAAGAATTGATCTACTATGAATAATTAGCTGCTGCAACTAGTCTCCCACTAATGGTGTTAGAAAGCATTAGGTGTGGCTTTCATTGTGATCACAGGAGTGTTAAACATAAATTCACACATAGTAACATGTAGATGTGGTGCAGGAGCAGGAAAAACACAAGTCTACACAAAGGCCTTGCTCTCTAAATGCCTGGTAACCGCCTAATAACTGGAAAAAATCAAACAACTGTCGAAATAGAAAATCAAAAGCTATCATACATAGTCGGAGCTATCCAATGAGAATTTAAATCATCTCTTGAGTGGCTTTATATGCAAAATACAGCCGTTTATAATACAAATATGTTATCCTGGAAATGAAACTGTGTGCAGGTCACCTTATATGTTGTGTATTTTCCTGCATGGAAAGCACTTCTGTCTGGGAAATACTGCGCAACTCAAATCGTATATGATGAGGCCAAATGGAGACATTTACGTATGAAAACAGGCTAAGAAACCATGACTAGATGCAGGCTAAAGGTAATTGCTTTATACGCTTAAAAAAAACAACATCCTGCTGAAATGGCATAAATGTATATTCAGTGGTGTAAGTCCAAGAGGCTGTAATCCAATAATAAAATAAATAAATAATAATAATAATTTATTATTTATACCCCACCCATCATCTGGCTGGGTTTCCCCAGCCACTCTGGGTGGCTTCCAACCAAACATTAAAAACAATACAGCATCAAACATTAAAAACGTCCCTAAACAGGGCCGCCTTCAGTTGTCTTTTAAAAGTAAAATAGTTGCTTATTGCCTTGACATCTGCTGGGAGGGTGTTCCACAGGGCAGGCGCCACTACTGAGAAGGCCTTCTGTCTGGTTCCCTGTAACCTCACTTCTCGCAATGAGGGAACCGCCAGAAGGCCCTTGCTGCTGGATCTCAGTGTCTGGGCTGAACGATGGGGGTGGAGACCCTCCTTCAGGTATACTGGGCCGAGGCCGTTTAGGGCTTTAAAGATCAGCACCAACACTGCACACTTATCTAAGTTCCATTAGATTCAGTGCGAGTTACTTCCAAGCAGGCATGCCTAGAATTGTACTGTAAAACAAGGGTTTAAATCATTGGCCTCCTACACATGGCGTTGGGCTGTGATCACTTTGTCATATTTGAAGTTTTGCCTATACCCCTTTGCCTAGAAAAAAGTTGATAGTAACAATTAGATCACCATATACTTCTACATTCATCAGAAGTCTTTTATGTCTCAGTAACAATACAGCATTGTGAAAAGGTAAGTAGAGATGCACACCAATTTGCAAAGCTGGTTGTGACCTGGAAAAGAAACATCATCTCCTTCCTCCTAATTTACCCTTTACCAGCAGAAAGACAAGGCGGTATTTGGATTCTAGCACATAACTATTTTTCTAGCTTTAAAACTTTTTTTAAAAGAACAACCTACTGCCCACTAACCAGTCCTGATGTGAAGTTGATTCCTGGTGGAACTAAAATGATCATTTAAACAGATGGCATGGCAAGAAACCAAGAGACAGCCTGGATCAAAACCTTGCACCCTGTTAATTTACAGCACAGCAGTTCTTTGAGAGACAACCTCCTCCTAGACATTTTCATTAGTGCTGGATAAACCTCAGAAGGATCAGAAAGTCTGTATGGATTTGTAGCCCCAATGCAGGATGCTTCATCACAGTGAATTTGAACTGTTTATTAGCAAAAACACAGAAAGAACATTCATTCCCTTCCCCTTGTTGCTGAAAACCACCAGAATGATTGAAATTTGCACATACCAATCTGCGAATTTCCCTCTCACACTCTCTCTTTATCCTGGTAATCTCTTCTTGGTGAAGGTGATATACACTCCGTATCTCTGCTGCTTTGATTTTGTCGGCTTGCACGACTACAGATAAAGCTTCTTCCACTTGTTTTTTAGCCCCCTTAAGCTCCAAAATTTCCTGTTGCATTTTGGTTTTCTCACCCTCAAATCCCTTCTTGGCTTCCTCCTTTGCTTCGCAGAAGAGCATCGTCTTAACCTTATCAGGCGTCCCATCCCGGACAACATTGAGTAAGGCCTGAAGTCTCTGAATTTCATTATCTTTGATTTTTATGACTCTAAGAAGCTCGGCTTCATGCTGTCTTAAAAGTCCCTCGCGAACAGCTTGGAGCTCCTTCATTTTTTCTTCATGAAGTTTGGCCCTGAGCTCCGTTACTGTCACTGTGTTTTTGCGCTGTTCGTGTTCTTTGATCAGCTTCACTTCCTGATTTTTCTCCCTCTCCAATTTGCTGACCTAGAAGAAAAAGAAAGTATCACACGGTATGTTTAAGATGGATTTTATAACCTAGCAATAAATGTTGGAGGACATATTTAAGACAGCTGTTGGGAAATCATCAAGTGTTTTTTCATTATCACCAATTAAGGGTTAAAAAGATGTAAGATTAAATGAGTGAGTTTGTCTGGGTTTTTTCTTCTCTGTTAGCAACATCAGCTATTCAGGGTGGGGGGGCACAAGCTAGATCAGAACCATGGTGCATGGGAAGGAGGGGTTAATCCTGTTCCCCATGTTAGAATCCCACCGAAAGTTAGAGTTGCTCATAGTCCTGGCAATGCACCATGTCAGGGGTGGATAATGGAAGATGGAGTCCTCCCATTACAAGTTTCTCCATCCCTCTGAAAAACTCCATCTCTTACTGAATCCTGGGCTCATTTGCCATCGGACACTAGACACACTGGGAATACTGGGAAGATGTAGACAAAGGGACGGAAGAAAAATACCTCCCTTTCTCTTCTACAGTGACTTATTCATTAAAATGAGGGCCCATCCATACCTTGGCTTAATATGGATTCTTTGTGCCTTCCTTAATTTCTTCTCGTCCATGTGGCATTCACCTCCAACTACAGTGGTACCTCTGGTTAAGAACTTAATTCGTTCTGGAGGTCTGTTCTTAACCTGAAACTGTTCTTAACCTGAGGTACCACTTTAGCTAATGGGGCGTCCCGCTGCCGCCGTGGCATGATTTCTGTTCTCATCCTGAAGCAAAGTTCTTAACCTGAGGTACTATTTCTGGGTTAGCGGAGTTTGTAACCAGATTTTCAAGGCATAGAGAATCCCTGGATTTAATGAGCAGACAGTGTGGGACAACAGTAGCTGGAAGAGAACACTGCATGGACAGTGGGGAATTAAAGGGGGCCCTTTATTGCACTAATAAACGTTAATAAGGACAGGAATATTCACAATACCAAAGTTTCTCAACAGCTGTCTGCATGCTTCTCCTTGATGATACACAAGTACCATGTCTAAATGTCGGTTGCATACGTAGTATTTTTGCACTTTTTGGTAATGTGCTAATTCATACACAGGAGTGTCGACACAGACAGGCCTGACAATAATTCAAGCAAACCAATCCACACACCCATTTAAATTAGCTGACAAAACGAGTTTTGGTGTGGCAGGATTAGTCCTCCTTCTCAAAAGTTTTAAAATAATTCATAGATCTTCTTGCTTTCCTGCCTACCCTTTATAGTGAAAGCAAAACAACTAGAGTCTGTCTGAACCAACCTCCTGCCAATTTCTAACGCAAAAGTCAGAGACTCGGCTCATTTCAGGTTTCACGCAAGCACAGGTTTTGCACTGGTCTTTTAACTTTCGCCCGGTTGCTTTTTTTGAGTTCTTCAAGGCAACAATTCCAGCTAAAAGCATCGCCTGCTGGCAAAAGTAAGAAGCTTGTGAGTTTAGCAGAGTTTTGAAAAGCAAAGACTGTCAATGTGCTCTCCCCATTTTCCACCTCAGTGCCCCATTACTTAACAGTGGCCATGTTTCTTGGCTCTTAGATACTCAGCTATTATTACACAACTGATCCAACAGATGTTGTTTCAGTTACTTCCTGGGCTCTTTCATTCAGCATTCATCCTAACCGGGTTGCACAAAGCAACTGGATTGCACAAAACTCTTCTTCTACTCGGTGGTTAGACTCAGTCCAGTTACACTGAGCATTCATCCTGATTTGCTTACAGGGTTCTTATATGTCTTCCTGTTAACCATTCATTAATCCCACATTATTCATTCACCCCTCATTTTTCGGCATGTTTCTCCATCACTTTCCTAACTTCAAAAGGTTGGGGGGGTGGTTTTTTGTTTTTAAACAAAAGAGTGAATGGATTGAACTAGGGCAACAAAGTATTTTATTCCACTTTAATTGCACAAGCCTAAATTTCCAGTATGTGCTTAAATCCCTCCCACAAAATAGGGGGAGTCTGGAGGCACCCCCAGTTACTAAAGTGGTTTTACTAAATGGGGACTTAATATTGTAAAGGGTCATTCAGGTATCACAATTGATAGCAGTTTTTCTTTTCTTTTTTACTGACTGAATCCCCCGTCCTCCCTGTTAAATCTGGATGAAGTGTGTGTAGGGGGTATAGCCTGGCATTTTGATGCCAGTGATGTTGTGTGCATGATACAAAAAAACAAGCTGCATGTAAGCGGATCACCCACCCACAGGAAACACAACAGCAGTTTGCTGGGTGGGGTGCAGCAGCTAAACTACCTTCCCAGAAGGCGGCCCACTGGGAGGGCAAGATGGCAGGGAGCCTGGCATGGTGTAAACACACTCGCAGAGCCAATCCAGTAATTCTGCTAGTACATTTGCACCACATTGACCTCCCCGCCCCTTTGATCCTTTATCTTCTCCATTCTGCTAAGCAACAGGGACCAACCTGCTAGGAAGCTAGTGCTGTGGCTCCAATGCCCCGCCCCCCAGCAAACTGCTTCTCAAGATTCACCCACCTCTAAATGACCTGATACCCATCAGGAAGCCCCTTAAAACTAACATGTTACAAATTTTCTCAGCTACCAAATTAAATTTAGAAATCCCCAAAGCATTTTCAGAGTAGTGGTGCAGCAATAAAATCTTCCAGCCCCTTTGCAAAGCTAAGCAGGCTCTGGTGTGGTTTCAAACTGGATGAGAGATTGTGTTTTGAGATTCCTGCATTGCACAGGGTTGGACTAGACTGCCCTAGGTATTCCCTCTATGATTCTAAAACAGCTTTGTGCTTTCTCAGTGGTTTTTAAGATGTCAATTAAGCAGTGTTGGAAGTAAAGATTAAATAAAAATGACCTGCAAACATACACTTTTGAACAATATCTGAATAGCCTTCTTTTAATGATGCCTTCCCAGGAATGAAACTGCTGCTGTACAAGCAATTCAATAATGCAATACTTCTGGGCTTGTTTTCCGATGTGTGATTTACACAAGAATTTTGGAGTAACACTAAATCTCCTAATTAGAAATGAATTACAAAGAGATGCCATCCATTCAGAACCCTCGGCTGCAATTGCTTGTCTGCAGCTGATATTAGCAACATGCTGGGCACGTCTAACATTAGCATACTGCTTATATTTCATTGCCGACTGCTTAGTTTGCAGTGCAAGCTGCTTATGTTGCCTGGGATGGATTGGTAACATAAAATAAAATCAATACTAAAGTCTGGACTGGCTTGCATTTGTGGGTTATAACCATCATACCTGGAATGAAGCTTTTAAAAATGGTGTGGACTTATATAGAAGAAGAAACAGTGTGTGTGTGTGTGTGTGTGTGTGTGTGTGTGTGTGTACAGTATACACACACATATCTGTGATTCTATGAATGACCTGAGTGCCTAGATAGGAAAATGTGGAAATATGTGGTCCTTAAGGCCTGTTAGCCAGTGCAGTTGGCTCAATATTGGCTCAATAGCTGGCATCCATCTGTCTCAGGAGACAATAGAGGAGTGTCCCTTTGGAGTTGAAGTCAAACTGTTGGAGAGTTACAGCGACTGCTGTGGCTGTAGAGACCAATACAGGAGAGACATGTTTTGTTGCAGCTGGCACAGATGAAGGCATCCATTTGTGCTACTGCCAATGTTCCATGGCTAAATATGGCCTCGCTTATTCCAGCCTCTATTTCTATACATAAATTTAAAGAAACCCAAGGGTTGTAGCCATCATTAGCCCTACTCTGAGTAGATCCTTTGAAATTAATGAACATGACTAGCTTGGGTTCATTCATATCAGTGGGAGACCCATATAGAAAAGTATTTATTTTCATATTGCCTTATATAAAATTATGAGTCTTATTCAACACTGTTGTTCTGCTAGCGCAACCAGTTGCACCATGCAATTTCCCCCTCCATGCCTCTCCCATGCCTCATCATCAAAATCTGCTCCAGAGGATTGAGGGGCCCTTCAGAGAAGATTTATAGGGTGCGCAGAGTAGAATTTGGTGGTCCACAAGGAGAGTACGGGGGTGGTCCATTCCACAAACAGAACTCCATGCACAAACCTATCTATTTTTATATTGCTGTATTTGGATTACATTAGAATAACTTGGGATATTTATTTACAGCTACTAGTAAGCATAAACTTTCAAAACCATATATTTCTGTCTATCCTACATTTATGTAATTCAGTTTATAGTTTAACATTTAAATAATCAACGTATCTGAATTTAAGTACATTAAGAGCCATTTATGTAACATTGCCTGTGACATCTGTTCATCATCAGTAGAGTTCTCCAGCAATGTCAACATGAAATTCAGTAGGTTTGCCCTGAGTAGTACTTAATTGGCTGCAACCCTGTTTTCAAGCAAAGCGAAGTGTAGACAAAATATAATTTGTCTTCCGATTTGGTAGATTACTCTAAAAGCCAATGCAGGCTCCAGCTGTCACCCACAAAGTAACCAAAGATTAATTTAATTTTCACATTAAAAAGCTAGATTGTGCTCAAAAGAAATTGCCAGATCAGCTTGTTTAATGTGTACTGCATATGGATTTATGCCATCGTCCCCCACCCCTTCTTGGCAGTTTTGCTTCTTAGTGTATGGTACATGCTGACAATACAGCTGCTTTGGCCTCCATAGGGGACCAATTAGAGAAGTCTCTAAATAATGCATCAAAACCCGCATTCGTATGAAGACAAGATCTAAAACAACCTTCAGGCTTCATTCCACTAGAGTATATTAAGAGGAGGACCCTTGTTTAATGTTTGCAGCATCTTCTTTTTTCATGATCAACTCCTCAATTTACAGATCCAAGGCTTATGTTCCATTGCAATGAAGGACCTAATCTATTAATACACATGGTATCTTTCAGAAGTGCATTTTCTTATTAAAACACACACATGTACTGTGACGAGGTGTACCAAATTGCATGGTGTGGTGTGTTTTTTTCCTGGCACAGGAAGAGAGCTATGGGATGGCTATGCCTCCTGATTCGCCATCACATTGTAAGTGGGTGTGTTTAGGAAACAGGATGGCTTTTGTTTTGATTAGCAGTGGTGGGGGGAAAAAAGATGCACACCTTACTCTTTTCTTGCTGGAGCTCTATTTGAATATCTGTTAGTTTTGCCCTGAGCTCTTCATTAGCAGCTTGCAAGGCAGCTAAGGCATCCGGTCTTTCTCCTTTAGCTCGAAAGCTGGCACCCTTCTTTGACATCGTGAGACGGCGTGGCAAGAGGGGTAGAATCCCAAGCAGAGAGGACCTCCTGCTCTTGCCTATTCCTTGATTCTGCTCCACAACATTTTCTTATTCATCTGCAAAATAAGAGAAAGACCAACAGTTGGGAGTCCCATCATTAGTCTGCGGAAAATACAAGGTGTTTCAGCTGGAGAGGGACCAAAGCACTTAAGAAAGAAGCCCCTTTTAAGGGATTGTGCACCTTCTATTTACTTCCTTATTGGTAGCAATACATCTTCTCCTAGAACAGGGGTGGCCAACTCTCAAGAGGCTGCGATCTACTTTCAGAATTAAAATCTGGCAGTGGTTTGTTTTTTTGTTCAGTTCAAAGCTGTTGAGCTTTTTATAAGAGGAAAGCCCCATCACTATGGATCAAAAAACAGCAGCACAGAGAAAGCTCCGTCTTCCCTACATACAACAATGGAGGGTGGGGCGAGGGGGTGGGGCAGGAGTCATTTTTAGCCACGCTAAGGAAAGGGAGCCAGAGATTGAACACAATCTACCAAAACCTCGTGGGGATCTACCAGTAGATCACGATCGACCTCTTGGACCTCCCTTTCTTAGAGCAACTTTGCAGATACTTCCTATATTTCATCCTAGGTTGGAGCTACATCACATAAAGCCTTACAAAATTCAAAGACTAGTTCAATAAAAACACAGCATTGATTACATATCAAGTGGGTGATAAAATATATGCTGGTTCAAAACCTCAACCCCTTTCCCAAAGACTGGGAGGAGTAGCTTCAGCTGCCAATGGAAGGTCAGCAATTTCAGCTTTTGTGTGTTTTAGAAAACATGGTGGCACCACATAGAAGGTCCAACCATACATTAGACCATATGAGATACTCTAAAGAGGCATTGCAGTTATCTGGTGAAGTGCAAGCTGCCCTCTTCATCCCTATTCTGGTATGTTTCTTAATTGGTTGAGGGGGAAAGCTTATCCACCCATTTCCAAGCCCTAAAAGCCTCGGCCCAGTATACCTGAAGGAGCATCTCCACCCCCATCGTTCAGCCCAGACATTGAGGTCCAGCGCCAAGGGCCTTCTGGAGGTTCCCGCAGCTACAGGGAACCAGGCAGAGGGCCTTCTCGGTAGTGGCACCCACCCTGTAGAATGCCCTCCCACCAGATGTCAAGGAAATAAATCTGACTTTTAGAAGACCTCAGAAGGCAGCCCTGTTTAGGAAAGTTTTTAATGTTTGATATTTTATCGCTTTTTGTTATTATTAATAATATTCTGTTGGGAGCCGCCCAGAGTGTCTGGGAAACCCAGCCAGATGGGTGGGGTATAAATTATTATTATTATTATTATTATTATTATTATTATTATTATTCCTTTTAAAATATATCATCATCATCAACCTTCCCTCCAAAGAGTTCAACACACTTATCTGTCTCTCCATTTGATTCTCACAACAATCCTGTGAGGTAATTTACTCTGAGGGATAGTGACTGGCCCAAGGTCACCCGCTGGGCTTCATGGCCGAGTGGGAATTTGAATCCTGTTGTCCCAGGTCCTTGTCCAACACTAACTTGTATGGGAAATGAATAGAAAAATGAACTGCAGAATGAGTTTGGGGATGCAGCAGAAGGTCTGTGCGAATGCTTCATGACAAACCCAAATCATTATCCCCTTTTCCACCCCAGCAAGATGACATCTCATCACCTCACCACTGGCCAGGCATTCAAAGCTTCTGGGAGTGACTCCATAAAATATCTGACCACCTGGTCATAAAGAGTGCCCACAGGCCCTGTCCCTGCCTCCTTCCACCTGGTCTAGGGCGGGGCCTGGAAGACCTCATAAAGGACTGCTGCCGCTGCTCTGCTGCTGGTGCTGCCCAGGACTCTCTCCTGCTGTGAGTGCCCACAGGCCCTGTCCCTGCCTCCTCCCACCTGGTCTAGGGCGGGGCCTGGAAGGCCTCATAAAGGACTGCTGCCGCCGCTCTGCTGCTGGTGCTGCCCAGGGGAACTTGAAACAGCACAGAGTTCTTTTTAAAATGCTTTTTAAAGAATTTTTTTATGTTTTTATCTTCTTTGGGGTGGTAGGTGGGAGGGATTTTTAGTTGGGTGTGGGAATCTGTTAAATTTTAGTGTATTTGTAATTTTTATTGTTTTTGGTTTTATTGTTTTATTGTGTTTGGGGTGGTAGGTGGGAGGGATTTTTAGTTGGGTGTGGGAATCTGTTAAATTTTAGTGTATTTGTAATTTTTATTGTTTTTGGTTTTATTGTTTTATTGTCTTTTTTGTGTTCTTCTTTTGTTGAGTTCTTTGCTGTTTTTTACAGAGGTTTTATTTTGTTTTTAAGGGGAGGGGTCAGGGCTGCCCGGGAGGGGGTCCCAGCAAGCAAAATGGCTGGGGCAGATTCCACAGGGGGGTGTGCACTGGAACAACCGATCTCAGTGGTCACGGGTAGGAGGAGGAGTTACGCTAAGACCAGACCATGTCATTACCGAGGAGGCAGACTTAGTCGTTGTCTGAGGACTATCCCTGCCTCCAGGTCTGGTCCTGACCGGACGGATATTGGAATAGGCAAGGGATACCCACATGACCTGAAGGTGCTGCTGTGCAATGCCAGGTCGATGATAAATAAGACCACCGCCATTCATGACCTGATTGTGGATGGAGGATTTGACCTGGCATGTGTGACAGAGACCTGGTTGGAGGAAGCCGATGGGCCCGTTCTTGGCGCTGCTTGCCCACCAGGTTTCTCTTATGCACAGCAACCCAGGCCATCTGGGCGGGGAGGGGGGGTTGCAGTGATTTTTAGGAAGTCATTAGTTTGCACCAGGCGTCCTATTGGGAAGACCCAGTTCTCTGAGTGCATGCTCTGGAAGTTGGGCAATAGAGGCAGTACAGGATTCCTTTTGGTGTACCGACCTCCCCGCTGCACCAAGGATTCCCTGCCCGAGCTGCTTCAGGTCGTGTCGGATGTGCTCCTGGAGACACCTAGCTTGGTTGTCTTAGGGGATTTTAACATCCATGCCGACACGACCTTACAAGGAGCCGCTCGGGACTTCGTGGAAAGCATGGCCACCATGGGGCTGTCCCTGAATAAGTCTGGCCCAACTCATAGCCGCGGACATGCCTTGGACTTGGTGTTTACCTCTATGGATGTTGGTGATCTGACATTAAGTAAAAGCGAAACAAAAGAAGTGCCATGGTCAGATCACTTTCTGGTGCAACTGGACTTCTCCGCAACCCTTCCCCTCTGCAGGGAGGTGGGACCGATTCGGATGGTCCGCCCCCGCTACTTAATGGATCCAATTGGCTTCCAAAGAGTGGTAGGGGATGTTTTATCCCATGTCGATGGCCTTTCAGCTGATTCCCTGGTGGCCCGCTGGAATGCGGAGTTAACCAGCGCTATTGACTGTCTGGCTCCGAAGCGCCCTCTCAGATTGCATGTAGCCCGGACAGCCCCGTGGTTTTCCCCGGCGCTGAGGGCAATGAAACAGTCGTTGAGACGGCTAGAGCGCCGGTGGCGGAAAACTCATTTTGAATCAGACCGGACACGGGCTAGAGCTCAGCTTCGAGCCTACCAAGTGGCAATGGCGACGGCGAAGAGGACCTTCTTCACCGTCTCCATCGCATCTGCAGAAAACAGCAGCAGGAGACTCTTCCAGGTGGTTCGCAATTTAGCGGAACCACCTGCTCCATCCGGGCCCAGTACGGGCCACATGATCTCCTGCAATGATTTTGCAAAGTTTTTTGCAGATAAAGTCGCTCAGATTCGGGAAGAGGTAGACTCCACCGTGGGAGCAGGGCCGGGGCAGGGGAGTGCTAGAGTCCTGTCTAGTCAAGTTTTGTGGGATCAATTTCAATCTGTTACCTCCGAGGATGTGGACAGGCTGCTTAGACGAATGAAACCAACCACCTGTCTCCTTGATCCTTGCCCATCCTGGCTTATAAAAGCTAGCCAGGAAGGGCTGGGCGATGGGCTTCGCGGGTTGGTAAATGCTTCTCTCCATGAGGGAGCCTTCCCAGACCCGCTGAAAGAGGCGGTTATTAAACCGCTTCTCAAAAAACCATCTTTAGATCCAGCCAATATGGCCAACTATCGCCCAGTCTCAAATCTTCCATTCTTGGGCAAGGTGATTGAGCGAGTGGTTGCGGAACAACTCCAGGCACGCCTGGAAGAAGCGGACCATTTGGATCCCTTCCAGTCAGGATTCAGGCCTCATCATGGGACTGAAACTGCCTTGGTCGCACTGGTCGATGATCTCCGGCGGGCTAGGGACAAAGGTAAGAGCTGTTTCCTTGTTCTGCTGGATCTCTCAGCGGCTTTTGACACCATCGACCATAACATCCTTCTGGACCGTCTAGAGGGCTTGGGAGCTGGGGGCACTGTCATGCAGTGGTTCCGCTCCTTCCTCCTGGGCCGTGTTCAGAAAGTGGTGGTGGGGGATGAGTGTTCAGACCCCTGGGCTCTCACTTGTGGGGTGCCTCAGGGTTCTGTCCTCTCCCCCATGCTTTTTAACATCTATATGCAGCCGCTGGGAGAGATCATCAGGGGGTTTGGGCTGGGTGTCCATCAGTATGCTGATGATACCCAGCTCTACCTCTCTTTTAAATCAGAACCAGTGAAGGCGGTGAAGGTCCTGTGTGAGTGCTTGGAGGCGGTTGGAGGATGGATGGCGGCTAACAGATTGAGATTGAATCCTGACAAGACAGAAGTACTGTTTGTGGGGGACAGGAGGCGGGCGGGTGTGGAGGACTCCCTGGTCCTGAATGGGGTAACTGTGCCCCTGAAAGACCAGGTGCGCAGCCTGGGAGTCATTTTAGACTCACAGCTGTCCATGGAGGCACAGGTCAACTCCGTGTCCAGGGCAGCTGTTTATCAGCTCCATCTGGTACACAGGCTGAGTCCCTACCTGCCCACTGACTGTCTCTCCAGAGTGGTGCATGCTCTAGTTATCTCTCGCTTGGACTACTGCAATGCGCTCTACGTGGGGCTACCTTTGAAGGTGACCCGGAAACTACAACTAATCCAGAATGCGGCAGCTAGACTGGTGACTGGGAGCGGCCGCCGAGATCACATAACACCGGTCCTAAAAGACCTACATTGGCTCCCAGTACGTTTCCGAGCACAATTCAAAGTGTTGGTGTTGACCTTTAAAGCCCTAAAAGGCCTCGGTCCGGTATACCTGAAGGAGCGTCTCCACCCCCATCGTTCTGCCCGGACACTGAGGTCCAGCTCCGAGGGCCTTCTGGCGGTTCCCTCATTACGAGAAGCCAAGTTACAGGGAACCAGGCAGAGGGCCTTCTCGGTAGTGGCACCCACCCTGTGGAATGCCCTCCCACTAGAGGTCAAAGAGAACAATTACCAGACCTTTAGAAGGCATCTCAAGGCAGCCCTGTTTAGGGAAGCTTTTAATGTTTGATGGATTTCTGTATTTTAGAATTTCTGTTTTTTTTGAAGCCGCCCAGAGTGGCTGGGGGAACCCGGCCAGATGGGCGGGGTATAAATAATAAATTATTATTATTATTATTATTATTGCTTCTCTGCACACTCACATTCTCCCAAATCACATATCAAGCCATATTATAACATACGAGCTATGTGAATTACCGCAATATTGGTTGGTGCATTAGCTGTGATTCCCCCCCAAATACACACACATTATTGATTTCTCATCAGTTTATGACAGGATAGATTTAAACCATTGATTTAAATCAAGGCGATTTAAATCATTGATTAAAAGTATTTAATTCACCAGTGGGGAAAAGCTGTTTAAAATCACTAACTCAAATCAAGCTTCCATTGAAGCCTATATTTATTGAACATATGTGCATACCAATCAATTGTGATAACAATTCAAACTGAGTTGTTTATAGGCGAAATTGTGCCTTTACCGTACAGCCCATAAGCCACTTTCACTATAACAACAGGCAGACCCAGAGACAAAGGAGCATTTGTGAAACTAAGATCTGTTTGGCTCTCTCTGTGATACATATGCAGGACAGGGAGTATGAGCATTTAAGACAAAATACTTTCCCAGAAGCATTGACTGTTAGTTAGAACACATCTGCACTATACATTTAAAGTAGTATCATACCACTTTAAACAGTCATGACACCTCCCCAAGAATCCTGGGAACTGTAGTTTGTTAAGGAGGGTGCTGTGAGTTGTTAAAATGACCTTTATGTTCCTCACAGAGCTACAATTCCTGGGTGGTTTAACAGTCATTCCCTCTTCCCAGGGAATTCTGCCAAGGTGAATGTCTCCACTTTTTGAAAGACAATCATCATGCAATTTTCATTTCTCAGGAACATCAAAACATCCATTACACTCATGTTTGCAATTGGTAGCTCTCTCCAATAAAGTTTCATCGAGACCATTCTTGCAGAAGCATGGTAAGAAGATGGTGGGATGACCTCCAGTGGTCTTCAAGTTTATGAGAATTTCAGGAATGAAAATACAGTTTTTACTTTATGAGTTGGAATTCCACATGGACCACACCGAAAGGCTTTCTTCTTTCTAAGCAAGCTGCTATTTACCTTGCCTTCTGATGGGAAGAAAATCCCTCTGCTGCACAATCTGTCAGCAAAACACCAGCATGTGACCGGATTCCTTTCTCATGGCCACTAATTACACTTCAGGGTTTTTTTTTAATAGAGGGAACACTCTTCAATTCATAGCAACATAAAGGATGTCGGGAAAGGCCATTCAGAATGTCAGATTATATCCAGCCATGATGATCCATTAATAGGTCAGAGAGATGCGGCTTCCTTCTGTGCTGTTTAATTGCATGCCCCAGCTTAAATCTCTAGGCTCCTGTGTTCTTCCTTGAAAAAGCAAAGCAAAGCAAAACAAAGCACATGTTACAAAATTTGCCCAGAATAACTCAATTGCACTCAGTGTCTGTTTTCCCTGCACACATTTGAAATGGTATTGGATGGAACATTCCCCTTTTCCTAAACAATGTTTGGCCCTGCTTATGGGCTTCCCAAAGGTATCTGGCTGGCTACTCTTGGAATCAAGACCCAGGATTAGATAGTCCGACCTTTGCTTCCCTCCTTTGTGGAGGGAAAAGAGGAGCAAGCGGTGGAGATTTATGATGTCACAATCTCTTAATGTACCACTGTTCAAGTAATGCAAGAATGATAGGGGCACAGAAACAAGCAAGCAGGCAGGCATTGCTTGTTAAAAAGCTGCATCATTCTAACATCACGAAATGCAAAACTAGCTCTTCAGGAGCCAAATCCACACGGTTACAACACTTCACCCACACACTGTCACTCAGGCTGGAGAAATTGCTGACAGCCTCATCTGCTCTCAAAATGCATCCCAGGTTCTTGACAATTCAAATAGGTCATCTGCTGCCCATCAACTGATATTCAGTGCCCATCACTGGGAACTACCAGGCCATGACAAACTTTAGAGAGAAAGCATGGCTTTCAGCTGTATTTAAAGGACAAGCTGCCCCTTGACTTGCTAAGCATACTGACATTTTTATGCATATGCTTCCTGTTATCTTGTTTCCTCCAAAGAGATGATGCAATGAAACCAAAACAAAGCAGATTCTGACTAAACATTCAGAAAAACTTCCTTTTTTTTTCTTTATTCATTTTCCATTTTACATATTACATCTATACAAGTCATACCTTAGTCTTACACAGACTTCCTGACTTATCTTCCATTGACATCCTATTTCATATTCTTAGTTTGCTACATCTCCTTATATCATTCGGAAAAACTTTCAGGAAGAGCTGTTTGGCAGTGAAGTGGACTCTTATGAGAAGTGGTGGGCTCTCCTTCCTTGGAGGTTTTTAAGCAGAGGTTGGATGGCCACCTGCCATGTATGATCAAGTTGAAATTCTTGCATTGCAGGGGGTTGGATCCCTTCCAACTTTAAGATTCTATTAGTCTATGATTCTATATGAAAAACTGGATTCCTCCCCCAGAACCACAGTGAGAAATGTGCTTTTCCAGGTTCATGGGAATATGAATTTTAGACTTGGATTAGAATGGATGATATTGTAATGAGAAGGTCTGGGGCTCCTTGGAATAAGACAATGGATGTAAAATAAGCTTTGCAGGTGTAGAGTTTAATGTTCAGGTTCTTGTCTTCTCTACAACCATGAGCAGGGTCTTGTTTGTGCTACTAGGATCCTCCTTGTCCTTTCAGTCTAGTGTTAAGTCCTGGGATAGACTGACCTGCTATTAAACCATGGCTTTCTGAAACACTAGCTTGGACCAATGAATAGATAGATATCCCTTACAAACATTACAGATGCTTCCTCAAAAAGCCAGGCCCTGAATCTTCAACCTATGCAGGAAGGCTTAACCATTGTCAAGAAAAAACTGACAATAAGATATACAATGATGTGCATTCTAGGTGCATCCAGATGAGCACAGAATGCAGGAAACCCAATACCTAACAATCCCCATTGTTTAATGCTTGAAAGCTTCTGGCCTGGAGAACATGTGAATGCGAATTTGTTATACTCAATAAAAATGAACGTAAAATGGATTTCTTTTCCTGCCTGTTCATACCGGTACGCACAATTACAGTGACAAGAGAAAGTCAATGTTAAGAGGGTATTATGAAGCTGAGAAACATGTTAACTGTATAATGAGATTTTCCACTAAGGAAATTGGCTTCTCCTATCATTCGCTAAGCAGCAAGCATGGCTGGTGAGTGGGTGGGGGGATGGACTCCTACAGAAAGATTAATATGGAACTCTTTAATTAGGCCTTTTGCAAAGAAATGGAATATAATGAGAGAATACATGGATATCACGATGTACAATACCTGCTGATGTATAATATTATATTATATTATATTATATTATATTATATTATATTATATTATATTATATTATATTATATTATAATAATATAATATAATATAATAAGATTGCCGGAAGAAATATCAACAACCTCAGATATGCAGATGACACAACCTTGATGGCAGAAAGTGAGGAGGAATTAAAGAACCTTTTAATGAGGGTGAAAGAGGAGAGCGCAAAATATGGTCTGAAGCTCAACATCAAAAAAACCAAGATCATGGCCACTGGTCCCATCACCTCCTGGCAAATAGAAGGGGAAGAAATGGAGGCAGTGAGAGATTTTACTTTCTTGGGCTCCTTGATCACTGCAGATGGTGACAGCAGTCACGAAATTAAAAGACGCCTGCTTCTTGGGAGAAAAGCAATGACAAACCTAGACAGCATCTTAAAAAGCAGAGACATCACCTTGCCGACAAAGGTCCGTATAGTTAAAGCTATGGTTTTCCCAGTAGTGATGTATGGAAGTGAGAGCTGGACCATAAAGAAGGCTGATCGCCGAAGAATTGATGCTTTTGAATTATGGTGCTGGAGGAGACTCTTGAGAGTCCCATGGACTGCTAGAAGATCAAACCTATCCATTCTTAAGGAAATCAGCCCTGAGTGCTCCCTGGAAGGACAGATCGTGAAGCTGAGGCTCCAATACTTTGGCCACCTCATGAGAAGAGAAGAATCCTTGGAAAAGACCCTGATGTTGGGAAAGATTGAGGGCACTAGGAGAAGGGGACGACAGAGGACAAGATGGTTGGACAGTGTTCTCGAAGCTACGAACATGAGTTTGACCAAACTACGGGAGACAGTGGAAGACAGGAGTGCCTGGCGTGCTATGGTCCATGGGGTCACGAAGAGTCGGACACGACTAAACGACTAAACAACAACATAATATAATATAATATAATATAATATAATATAATATAATATAATATAATATAATATAATATAATAATAATATGATTTAAGACTGCATGCATTGGGCTTCCACAATCCCCCCCCATAAAACACCCCCTCTGTTAATTAGAAGTAAACCCATAAAGCTGCATTGTCCTGGTTCTCAAGAATCAAGATATGCATATAAAATTCATTTACTTATTTATTACATCCTCATCCCATCGTTCTTCCAAGAAGCGCAAGGCGGAGTACATGGTTCTGTCCCTCTACATTTTATCCTCACAACAACCCTGTGAGGTAGGTTCGGCTGCAAGACTGTGAGCTTCATGTCTGAGCAGGCCTGGTCTGCCAGGTCCTGGTCCAACACTCCAACCATCACACTCAACACTGGTTCCCAATATTTGAGTTAATAGGTAGTGGTTAACATCCACAATTGCATAGTAATGCAGAAACTAGGAAACAGAACCCTAAAGATAAAAGTAAATGCACAGGAGTCAATCAAATGTCCTCAACAGACTCACTCATCTGATTCTACTAAGAGGCAGCTCGGCAATATTAGCAACTGTTACTCTAAGAGAATGTTTATCTTGCCAGCTGTAGGACTGGAAAAATAGGAGAGTGACAAAAAAAAAATCTTAGGAGGAAGAAAAAGTGAAGCTATTTGCTAATCTCATATCACTGTAATTTGGGACACTGTGATGATGTCAACATTGTGACATCACAATGTTGACATCAGAATTGGGGCATGAAGAAAACAGTTTGTTTCAATATAATTTTTATTTATTGGGTTTTAGAATGAATACTATTATAATATTAATCCATAGTCTTTTGTCATCCTGCAGAGTTTTTCTTCTTTTCTTTAATTAATCCATTGGCACGAGTTAACAAACCACCTGAGGTCTTGTCATTTCTACATTGCATTGCTTTTAAGAAAAATACCTTGTGACACTTGTGGATTTTCATTGCTGCTGACGACTTTGAGGTGCTCCTGTCTGTACAAGCAAACAGGCCAATGTATTGTCCGAACTGGATCAGAAACCTGCACTTTTGCAGACAGTGATGGTCCAACCCTCCCATTAGGTAGACTGAGGAGGCTACCTTATGCAGCTGGTTTTGCATGTCATGAAAGGGTAGTAAATTGTTAGTAGTTTTATTCATTGTGACTGGTTGTTGTTTTTTACTAAGAGAGCTCAAGAGGTACTTGCAAAACTTTCTGCTTCAGGTGCCAAATTAACTAGGCTGGCCTTCACTTCTTTGGGTGATACCTAACACTACTGTTCAGGTTTTGCAGATAATGTCCACTCACACAATGGAACTTGTTCCACAATGGAATGGACTGTCTCTCCAGAGTGGTGCATGCTCTAGTTATCTCTTGCTTGGACTACTGCAATGCGCTCTATGTGGGGCTACCTTTGAAGGTGATCCGGAAACTACAACTAATCTAGAATGCGGCAGCTAGACTGCTGACTGGGAGCAGCCACCAAGACCATATAACACCGGTCTTGAAAGACCTACATTGGCTCCCAGTATGTTTCTGAGCACAATTCAAAGTGTTGGTGCTGACCTTTAAAGCCCTAAACGGCCTCAGTCCAGTACACCGGAAGAAGCATCTCCACCCCCATCATTCTGCCCAGACACTGAGGTCCAGTGCCGAGGGCCTTCTGGCAGTTCCCTCACTGCAAGAAGCCAAGTTACAGGGAACCAGGCAGAGGGCCTTCTCGGTAGTGGCACCTGCCCTGTGGAATGCCCTCCCACCAGATGTCAAAGAGAAAAACAACTACCAGACTTTTAGAAGACATCTGAAGGCAGCCCTGTTTAGGGAAGCTTTTAATGTTTAACAGACTATTGTATTTTAATATTTTGTTGGAAGCCGCCCAGAGTGGCTGGGGAAACCCAGCCAGATGGGCGGGATATAAATAATTTATTATTATTATTATTATTATTATTATTATTATTATTATTATTATTAACCCTCCTCTCCCCATAGTCCTCATGCACCCTCGTAATCTTCTCCAGGGCAACCTGGATGGACCCTCCAGAGCAGAACTTGCGGACACATGGGACTGGAAAGGAAAGTCCTGTTTACCTAGCACTGGATGCAACCCTTTGCGTCTTGGCCAGGAGGGGAGGCACATTTCATCTGCTGCTCCACTGTCAATTTCAAAATGTCTTGGGTTAGCTCTGGCAGACACTTTACAAAGAAAGGAAGGAAAAGAAACTGTGCCATCAGACATGGCTTCTGGTTTATCTGATGCCAAACCAAGAAAGGATTGATCTCCCTTCACTTGCCAAGCTCAATCAATAATTCTGGAACAGACCCCAAATCAGTAACTCTGGATGTTGACACGAGAAAAACCGCACCAAAACATGTTCCCAGATTTTGGCATGGGAGTATTCAGCATTGCCATCCACAGAGAAAGAATTGGAGGAAAATGAGAAAGTATTTGGCAGGCATCTTTCTGATAGGGGAGATGTAGTTTTATGCATACAGGGGAAAGCATTGTTGGAAGCTATGAAAGAGTTGGTGTTTTCTTGTTTCTTCCCCCTGCATCACTTTGTTTTCTCTCCTTCAAACCTCAGCTTTGTTATATATGAAGAATGAGAGTGGTGTTTGCGCTCATGAAGTCTGCGCTCATAGATGATTAATCAAAGCCATCTGGACACTGGTGGACACATGCCAGTAATAGAAGAATATCGCTCCCAGGTGCCACATGCCAGAGACTTGCCATGACTAAACTCCAGAAACGTATAGCAAGACTACTCTTGAGAAGTTTTTCATTGACAAACCTAGCCTATATAGATCCAGACAATGAAGAGACCACCTCAGGCAAACTATTAGTAGCCCAATTTCGTTTCTCTGCTATCTCAATTTCCACTTATAATTCATTTTACAAAAATAAGAATGAGTCATGCAAGGGAGGGGGGGCCTAGCCAGCCATCAGTATTACCCCTTAGGACATTCAAACAAAGCAGTACATTTCTCAGCAATAGGGAAAATACATTATGTATATGATAATGCCTCTCACATTGTGTCAAAGATGGTGGCATGAATAATGCATCACCCAGCACTGCCTTGAGTCAGATGCACTCTTTTTGCCACCTGCCTTTAAATGGAGATCAATCCCTTCCTGCAGATCCGTCAAGGCATTTCCCAAGCCCATTTTGTGCAATAGCCCCGCCAAATGACAAAGGTGTTATATCCCGTCTGCAGGGGAGGAATAACCTTAATAGGAGGCAGACATAGCTATTATATTTGCTCTTCTTTCAAAGGCATCGATCCAATATATATATTTACTTGGTTCTCAGTTCCCACTGAAGTGAAACTTTACAAACTGGTGCCTGAGTTTGCTTTCTCCCTTCCCTCCTATTTTCCCTTCTGATTTGTCTTCTAGATCATAAGCCTACAGACCAGGGTTGTATCTCTGCAGTAGTTTATCTCAAAGTTTCAAAATGTCTAAACGCTTATCCATTTATAAATTTAAAATTTACTGTTGTACAATGTTTTAAATGTTTGTTTTCCTTCTGGGAGTGTACCCACAAGTGTGTTTTATAAGCTGGTCTCTGACCGTAATAATTTATCTATCTATCACAGACAAGGAGCGTCTTTTTGCTCATCTTGTAAGCTACTACTAAAGAGCAGGGTGGAAATGTTTCAAATCAAACACACCACACACACACACGAAGCTTACTTCTGAGTAAACATGCACATAGGATGGCATTGTAAAACAAGGCTAGATGTGTGTTCTGCATCAAGAAAGGGAATTCCTCAACTTCCATGAATGAAATAAAAATTATGGAAGTTGGAGCAAAGTACAGAGGCGGGAAAAGGAAATCAACATTCAAGTGAAAGGCCTGAGTGTCAGATGCATAAATCTACACTCAAATATTTATCTGACTATTCATATCCTACCCCTAATTCAAAGACTTTGAGGCAGGTACCAACAAGTTGCGTAATTTGGTGGCATCTAACTTCAAAAACCCCAACTACCTCTCCCAGCAGCTTCATGTAAAGGTTGAATAGCTTGGCTTAGGGACAGAATACAACCCTAAGAGACCCACTGCAGACAGTTAAGGGAGAAGTTGTATGACTGTAAACAGTAAGTGAGATCAGGAAAGGGGTATTTTGCAGGAGCTTTTAATGGGGAGCAATAGCAAATGATCATAGAACTATGTCTACTTGAAGAGTTTCTTTCATGGCAGGAAGAAAAGAACATTATGGTATAATGGCAAATTGCCATTTCAGACATGCTGCTATGCTTGTGAATGCTGTGCAGAGCCATTGTGATGTTGCTTGCAGAGTGTTTGAGTCACACCAGGGAGAAGTGGCTGCAAATCTCCCATTCAGCTGAAAAGCTCATTGGATGGCTTTGAGCCAGTTCACCATCCCTTGACTTCATCTATATAAATTTGCATAACCCAACATATGTCAGCTTTGTAAAAGTTGGTAAACAAGCCTGATGAATAAATAAATATCTCCCCTCACTCTGCAGTTGTCTTTTACCTAGGATCTCCTTTGCCAGGAATTTGCATAATATTCTAAGAATATGACGTTTCCTCACATAAGGCATCCAGAACGACATTCTGCCAAGAATGGAATAGTGTCATGCACTAGTCCACTGCATGCCGCCCATTTAAAAATCGTTCCCTCAACTCTGTCACCATTTGAATTGTAAATTAGATTTATCTGGCTCAAACTGAGTGAAAAATCAATACCCATCTGATTAATGGATTTCACCATCAAGAAGATCTCCTGAAGCAGCAGAGCTGATACCTGGTGGGGATTGTGCAGAACACAAATGGGAGAAAGCAACATTGTTGCGTATAAGGTCTGAGTTAATGAGAAGCCTCCTTTTGTAGCTTTACCGTAACAACCACAACCAACCTGTACTTGCTCACACATATAAAAGGCATCATTTGTTATTGCAAGTTATCAAGCGGTGAACAAGACAACTCCTTAAAAGTTAGATAAGTGTGTGTGCTTTTTACAATTTACAAAATATCATGTTTGTGAGCATTCTATGAGAACATAGCAACTCAGCCAATAAAAAAGGACTTTACCAACAGATTCATTAATAGCTAACATGTATTTTACCTCAAGGATTGTCCTTCCCCATTTTATTTTCTTCAAAATAACAAAAAAAACTTTTTTTTAAAAAAAGGCAAATCTGTGTGCTCTTTAATATCTGATAACTATATCAGGCTTCCCAAAGTGGCATTTCCCATGTGTGTATGTGTGGATTAGCAATCAGGGGGTATGTCTGAGAAAGAAATCAGGAATATATATTTGAGCAAATATACCAATTGCTTTACTTCTGGAGCTGCCGTTAGATGTCCCGAGTTCAAGTGAAACTTAACAGGCTGTGATGCTTACCATAGCTGCCAAGTTATCCCTTTTTAAGGGATTTTCCCTCATGCTGAATAGGCTTCCTCGCGAGAAAAGGGAAAACTTGGCAGCTATGATGTTTACTAAAAGAAAGGACACATGTACCTACTATCCATAATTTCTCTGCCCCGGTCCCTGATAAATCACTGCTTTGAGGGGCAGAATGTCTTGATGAATTTCTATTAGTGCAAGCTGCTAGATGTGTTGTACTTTTTCAGGATTTATCTCTCTCCCCAATGCATAGTCAAATCAATCCATCTTGCCTCTATTATAGCTAAACATTTATGAATGACCACATTACAGTTGCACACTGCAGCCAGCTGGGATACATTTTCTATTTTTGGCACTTTGTTCTCAGTTATACATTAATATTGTGCTTCTTCTATTTTAATGCGTACTATACATCCAATAACTTTCTGTAAAAGGGTTCTGAAAAGTGGTTTGCAAATACTTGAAATAAATAACCAAACAAGAATCGAAAGTATCATGGTCTAACGAGCTGCTAGAAATGCTTACATGCTTAACAAAACAATTGGAAATTCTGCTTTGGGAGTGCAGAAAAACTCACTGACTGCGCTGCCTCCCTTATCTAAGGCTTTCTTAAGACAACGTAATTGACAATCAATCTGTCCTGGTGAAAGTCTGGTCAAAGTTTTTGTTTGGGATTAGCACATGCCCAGCAACAGATTGAGAAAGCACGTGCTTGATCCTGAATGACCTGAATTTCCACCAAAAAGATAAATAAATCCCCAGCTGTTCTTTTCAAAATCTACTCAAATTTGAAGAACTGCAAATAAATTCTTGACCCTTCTGGAAAACACTTAAATGCAAAATAATTTGAAACAAAGCAAAAGAACTTACAGCCTTGCAAGTTCCTTTGTATCTGATGAGCAGAAATCAGGGCAGGGGACACCTATTGTGGCTTGCCTTGGTCTTTGATGGCACCAGTCTCCAGGGCCTTATCCTTCCCACTTTAGTAGCTCAGCAGCAGCAGCAGCAGCAGCAGCAGCAGTGCCTGCTGACAGGCGCCCTGAGGCAATAAGTATGTACTAAGTTTGCTTCTAGAGACACAGATCCTCCCCCATTGCTCAATCAGAATAGGTCCTCTGGCATGCACACACATGTGCAAAATAAGTACAGGGTATAGCCCATAAGAGGGACACGGGTGGCGCTGTGGGTTAAACCACAGAGCCTAGGGCTTGCCAATCAGAAGGTCGGCGGTTCAAATCCCCACGACAGGGTGAGCTCCCATTGCTTGGTCCCTGCTCCTGCCAACCTAGCAGTTTGAAAGCATGTCAAAGTGCAAGTAGATAAATACTGGCGGAAAGGTAAACGGCGCTTCCGTGCGCTGCTCTGGTTTGCCAGAAGCAGCTTAGTCATGCTGACCACATGACCCGGAAGCTGTACACTGGCTCCCTCAGCCAGTAAAGCGAGATGAGTGCCGCAACTCCAGAGTCGTCCGTGACTGGACCTAACGGTCAGGGGTCCCTTTACCTTTATACTTCATAAGAAGCCAAAGTTAGCTAAAGGATGGATATTGGAATGGCATCTTACATGCATGATTAACAGAGAGAATGACAGTCATGTGGCACCTCAAAGACAGGCAGATGTATTGAGACATAAGCTTTTGTGGGCTACAGCTGGCAGATATTAAACACATGAGCAGTTTCAAAAAATGTAGGGGCATGAAATACAAGAGCTACAAATTTCTAGTTACTCTTTGGTTGTTTGTGGTTTTGCCCCAGAGAGGTTTTCAATGTTGCAGGAAAAAGTGATTATTTTATAACTGATAATTTAAATCTCTGAGTAGTGGCAGATAAAGGAAATGAGTAATAACTGAAGAGATTCACTTAATTTTTTCTCACTAGTATGTTCTAGGAACGTTTTACATATGAGGCACATTGAGGGAGATCCCACCCTGTTAGGGCCTTCCCATTCTGGCATGCCCCAGTTTCTATGTTTTGATGGTGTTTCCTGCTTGGCAGTTGGTTGGACTGGATGGCCCTTGTGGTCTCTTCCAACTCTATGATTCTATGATCCTATGTATGGATTTGATCCCCCTATTGAAGTGAATGAAGGAACAGACAGAACAGTCCCATACAAGTGTGCAAGCATATGCAGAGCTGGTATGCTAGTAGTCAAATTCTTGGGGAAAGTTAGGAGGGCCCATCAAAATATTCACAAATTTGTTCTCCTCTGTAGCTGTCTACCAGCTCCATCTGGTATGCAGGCTGAGACCCTACCTGCCCACGGACTGTCTCGCCAGAGTGGTGCATGCTCTGGTTATCTCCCACTTGGACTACTGCAATGCGCTGTACGTGGGGCTACCTATGAAGGTGACCCTGAAACTGCAATTAATCCAGAATGCGGCAGCTAGACTACGGTAGTGACTGGGAGTGGCCGCCGGGACCACATAACACTGGTCCTGAGAGATCTACACTGGCTCCCAGTATGTTACCGAGCACAATTCAAAGTGTTGGTACTGACCTTTAAAGCCCTAAACGGCCTCGGTCCAGTATACCTGAAGGAGCATCTCCACCCCCATCATTCTGCCCGGACACTGAGGTCCAGTACCGAGGGCCTTCTGGCGGTTCCCTCGTTGTGAGAAGTGAGGTTACAGGGAAACAGACAGAGGGCCTTGTCGGTAGTGGCACCCATCCTGTTGAATGCCCTCCCAGCAGATGTCAAGGCAATAAGTAACTATTTTACTTTTAGAAGACAACTGAAGGCGGCCCTGTTTAGGGAAGTTTTTAATGTTTAATGCTGTACTGTTTTAATATTCAGTTGGAAGCCGCCCAGAGTGGCTGGGGAAACCCAGCCAGATGGGCGGGGTATAAATAAATTATTATTATTATTATTATTATTATTATTATTATTATTATTATTAAGAATTTGTTCTCCTCTGCAGCTAAGAATTTGGGGGGATGGGGAGCTTTCCTTTCCCTGTATTCTGAACAAGGTGCAAACCCCCAGGTCTCTGTATTTATTTGGCTTATTAAAACAAAGGGTTAGCATCTATGAATAAGAGAAATACTCTGGCTCATCTTACTTAGCACTTAGTTTCACATTTGCATAGGTTGCTGTTTTGTTAGGTTGTAGCACTTTGTCACTCATGATAGGTAATTATTGTCCCTTTCAGCAATGTATAATTACCAGGGAATAGTACATTTTCCATGTTTGCCCAGTACTGTACATTATGCACATTTACATAGTGCATATTTTTAATCCTACTGGCAATTGAGAGAGAGAGTAGGTAGCGTGAATTACACAGAAAGGCCAATATTGTTTTAGTGTCTCCCCCACTTATTAAATAAATTGTAAACATGCAATTTCCTGAGCGAGATATCTATAATTAGGCTGTTTCTTTTCTTGTAAAACAACAAGAAGTCTCAGCCCAAGGCTCAGACATTTCAGACAGGAAAATGAACAATATATCCATTTAGCGAATATATGTACATTTTTACAGTAATGCATTGCTCACCAGCAGTTTTCATTAAGCATATAATAAATACAAAATATGTACAGCTTTGTAAATTAGATGAGAAGCATTTGTTTCTGTAGATGTGTGTGTGTTTGCATTAGGGCAAACCCATTGAAGCTAAAAAGCTAGCTGTGGAGTTAATGTGGAAGATAGCGGGCTATGGGGCTCCCGTGCTGCCTGGCACAGCTACTGCACAACACACAGTAGGGTGTGAGCACTTCAAAGGTGTGAGCTCCAGATGAAAGGCTGGGACAGCCAAGGTATCAACATCCTAAGAGCCACATGCAAGGATCCCCATATGGCCTGGAATAGAGCCACAGAACTCGCCAAATGGTGCTTCTCTATGCCAATCAGCCTCTCCAGTCCACATTGCCACAGATTCTTCCTTCCCTCTCATCTCTCACTTCTGCTTGTCTCTGCCTCTCTTCATATCCAAGAAAGCATGGTGCCTTTCCTCATAGTTATCTCACTCATAAGAACAGCCTTGCTGGATCAGGCTAAAGACCCACCTACTCCAGCCTCCTGTGGCCAACCAGATGCCAACAGAAAGCCTGGAAGCAGGACTTGAGAGCAACAGAGTCCTACCTGTTTGTGTTAAAACTCTGTTATTGGATTTAATAAAAAAGGACAATTAGAACTATCTACAAGTTGGAAAGAGGAGCAATCTTGGCACCATGCTAAGTTACTATCATCATGCAGAATGTTGTTGTAGAGCCCATCTTTGCACTGTGAAAACCAAAGCATCCTTGGCTGGTGCCAGAACGCTGACAAGGGTGGTGCCAGGCAGGCCTCCTTGGGAAGAGCATGCTCTAAACTAATGGTCCATTGCCATCATGATTATCAATGCATCCAGTCCTGGACACTGCAGTTAAAGATAAATGTTGACAAACTGGAATGCGGTCAGAGAAGGGCACCAAAGATGAAAAGAAAATCGGAGACCTGGTCCTATGAAGAAAGGTTGAAGGCACCGAATATGTTTACCTAAGAGAAGAGATGATTAAAAGGCGATTCGATTGCCACCTTCAGATATTTCAAGGGCTGTCATGTAGAGGATGGAGCAAGATTTGATTTCTATTGCTCCACAGCAGCCTTTCTCAACCTTTGATCCTTGAATGTTGTTGAAGGATGACTCTCATCATCCCTGTGTGCTGGTCCTGTTTGCTAGGGATGATGGGAGTTGTAGTCAAACAGCATATGGGGATCCAAATTTGAGAAAGGCTGCTCTAGAGGGTAAGGCCCATGGGTTCAAATGGGCACTTGGGCCTATTGGGGAGGAAAGGTGGGACAAATAAACTACATTGCAGAGGATTGGACTAGATGTGCCTGCCTGTTGGAGCCCCTGGAAAATATATAACAAAATTCATGCCAACCTGGAGGCCACTGAAAAAAATCTGAATATCTAGAGTGGCTCCTACACTCACTAAATATATTATCTGCTAATGGCTTGGTCTGGTTTTCGAGAAATGGAAAAACCAACAACATATACAACAGTAGGCTTCTTTCACACAGCAAATCAATCAAGGTAGAAAGCAAACAAAGCAATTACAATTCCTTATCCCCCCCCCCCTGTTTCTCGATAAAAGAAATGATACAACTTGTCCAATATAGGACCCTTAGGGCAGCCTGCATTTTACAGTCGACCCCTAAAAATATCCATAGCTCTCCCTCCCTTTTATCTGAATACATCAAATTACCCTTAAGATTCAGCCCTTTCATTTGAAATCAATGACTCAGTAATTAAACGTAATCAATATAAACAAAGATGACATTCTAAGACACTAATGATGTTCATAAATGTATTTTAAACAACTCAAGAATGAGCCTAAATTACTACTTAACTTTCCAACTCCATAATTTCTTTCCTGTTGAGAAACAAAACACAGCTGTCAGAAAGAAAAACAAGTCAACATCTAGTCAAACCAACATTGACAAGCTTTCAATAATTTGAATGAATTTCATCTTTTCTTAAATGAATGATTTTATAGTATTAAATGGGGAGCGGGAGACAAATTCTGGTCCAAACAGTGTCCTACAGCCTTTGAAAGCTCAAAATAGAGAAAGGACAAAAGGCATCTGGAGTATCCCCAATGATCCAGGAATGTCAAACCAATGCCTTTGACTTGACTTAACCGTCCAGGGGTCCTTAACCTTAACCTTAACCTTTTACCTTCTAGATCAGTGGTTCCCAACAGGTGGTCCACGGACTCCCAGGGGTCCGCGAGCTATGCCAGAGGGGTCCGCAAGATGCTAAAAAATATATTAAATATATTTCGTATGATAACCGATTTTTTGTTTTGGCCACTTCCTGCATGAGCAGAGTCTAGCGCAAAACTAGAATTAGATAGAGGCAGTAGTTCTGCTGTATGCCGTTAGGTGGCGCTTTACAAACACTCCTGTTTTGCAAAGAGGCAGCGCACACATTCTACTAACGCTCACCTCCCCAAGATGCTTTGCGCGGGTTGGCTTCATTTGTGCGCTACTGCGCAGGTACCCTGTCTTCTCCATTCCCCTCCCTCCTCCCTGGCGCGCGCTGCCTCTTTGCAAAACAGTCGTGTTTGTAAACAAAGCGTTGTTTTTCACGGAAGCTACAGTTCGCGTAGTTAAAAATGGACCATTGGATAAAAAGTGGTTCATCTCATTAAGAACTGAAAATTAAAACTAACTGTATACTGATGGAGTACTCTGTTGTAACTGTAAAAAACGTATAAATATAAAGTATAAAAAGACTCTTAACTTGGCTCTCACTTTTTAATTTTAGGATTAGGAATTAATGGGGGTCCTTGTCACAATAGCGGCTCAATGAGGGGTCCTCGAGAAATTTTTGTTGGGAACCCCTGTTCTAGATGTTTGGGACTACAACTCCAATCATGCCCAGCTTCATATGACCGCCCTGGCTGGGAGTTGCACTCCAAAACATCTTGTTGGTGAGGTTTGACTTAGTAGAAAATGTGACAAAGAGAGACAACAAAGAAAGGGAAGGGAAATGGAGGAGGGGGAAACATGCATTTATTTTAGCTATGTTTGATAATTATTATTTTTGACTGAGGATTTGAAAAGGGGGGGGGAGAGAGAATATACCACACAGGTTTGCTAGGAGGCAGTTCCAGGTGAGCACGAGTGGAAAAAAGGGCAGTCATTTGCCAGAGCAGGATATCTTCAAATGGCTAAAGGTGATGCAGCTGCAGGGGGGATGTTTTGGGCTACAGGAGGAGAGAGATAAGGATGGAAAGCTCCTAGACTTCATAGGCAAGAACAAGGCATTTGCTGGCTGATCTGAGTGCCGCCAAGAAGCCAGCAAAGACATTTAAGGAGAGATGTAATTTGATCAGGGCCATGAGGGAGGTGAATATTTTTGGCAGTAGAATTCTGGACTGAGGTGAGAGCAGTGGTGACTGGTGCCCATTCGGTGTGGTAGGGCCAAAGGTAGGGGAGCCAACAATAGGTAAAACCAGAACCGACCAATTATACATTTGCCCCCATTCCTGCTCCCTGCTGAGATCTACAAGGGCAAAACTAGAATGAGGAGAAAGCAGACAAGCATGGCTAGAATGGATGTAAACAAGAAGGCAGGTGGGCTTGGAGAACATAAAACTGAGGCTGGTGGGGCAGAGCAGCTGTTTGCCCCGATGGACCAGCCTCCAGTGAATGGGAGAATGGAAGATTGGAGAGAACAAGGTTGCAGGAACCAAGACAACTAAATTCTTGCTAACTCAGCAGCTACAGATGTGGCTAGGGCACCGAGGAGGGCTGTCTCTGGGCTCATCCCACTTGTCCCATGCCTAGAGAGCATGAGTCTGGGCGTTCTCCCCTTGCCCTGCAAGTATAAATTTTAGTGATAATAATAATGTGCAGTTTTTTTGTTTTTAATTCTTACATTTTCTTCTGCTCTGTGTACTTTTAATAAAAGAACGACAACTCTCATAGTGGTGATCTTGCTAATAAAAGACAGCAGAAAAATAAAATGCTTGAAGCAAACTGTGGATCAGTTAGTAGGTAGGAAATCTGAAAACAGAAGAAATGCTTTGTGTCATCTGGTACAAAGACTTCCTCTGTCTACAGCATATAAGTGACATGTTGTTGAACAGAAATATATAGCTTGGTTGCACTGTCACCAATGACCTTGTCAAGGTAATTTGAATACTAGCTGAATAAAAGCATGGTGAGTTATAAGGTCCATCATTTTAAAGCCATTGCGTGATATTAAGAAACAAAATACAGTTGTACCTTGAGTTACAAACACCTCAGATTACAAATGCTTCAGGTTACAAACTCCGCTAACCTGGAAGAGTTACCTCAAGTTGAGAACTTTGCCCCAGGATGAGAACGAAAATCGTGTGCCGGTGGCGCAGCAGCAGCAAGAGGCATAGCTGCCAAGTTTTCCCTTTTCTCGCGAGGAAGCCTATTCAGCATAAGGGAAAATCCCTTTAAAAAAGGGATAACTTGGCAGCTATGGCAAGAGGCCCCATTAGCGAAAGCTAATGAAAGAACAGTTTCAGGTTAAGAACGGACCTCCGAAACGAATTAAGTTTGTAACTAGAGGTACCACTGTATCTCTGATCTGATTTTAGATGACTCATACGTTTTAGCCCAGGTCAACAAAGCATTTGCTGGTTGCCCTGGCACAATTCCATGCATTATTTATTTACAATGTAAGCAAGTATGACAAACTCTCAGTAAAAAGTGCCACATGTTATAATGCCCACTTAAAAGAAAAGGGACAAAAGAGTCAAGCATCCTGCTTCTCACAGTAACCAATTGAATGCCTTCAGGAAGCCCACAAGCACAAGGTATGAAGACACCAGCTGTAGCAGGCTCCTGGTGAGTCCTCAGCAACTGACACTCTATGACCAAGTTTATCGTGAATCTACAGGTTCTATCTAACCACAGCAAGTAATGATTGTCAAAAAAAAATTATTATTATTTTATTTATTTTCATTATTTATAGAGTACTTTACACCATAGGTCACCAAGCAGTTTACAAAACAATCAATAAAACAATTCAGCAATCCCATAGCATGGTGTTCAAAACAATGAAAAATTTGGACACCGCCTGTTTAAGATCTGAAAGCTTACAAATCCCTCTTCTACTCGATAAAAGAGTGTGTTGGTCACACAGTGTGCCTTTATACCAGTGGCCTTAACTTATTTAAGTTCCTTATTCAAAGGATCAGCTGTAAATGCACATGCAAGCCACCCCTTTAACTGTAAAAATGCACTTGAGATCAAACGAATCCCAAAGCAATTTGCTGATTTATTGTCCTTCATTCAAAGGGTAAACAAACCCTTCCTTGTTGCTTACAAAAGTTGCCGAGGCTATCTATACTTGAGACCAAAAATGCATGAGCAATTGCATCAAAATTCACATCAAAGAGCCGAGCATTCAACAAGCACAGAACAGGCGAGGAAGAAGAAATGCCTGATCTTTGCGGTTCCAAGATCTCACTGATCAGTGCTGCAATATTAATTGAACAACCGACACTGCTTCCATCTTATCTATTATTATCCATTAGCCAGATGACTGATTGTACATGGATTCCGAACTAAGTAGGAAGTAATGCATTAGGAAATCAGGAAGCAACATGCTCCAGGTCTAACAAAAACCAGATATGGCTGTCAACGATGTCAATAACAGCCCAGGCCAAACTATCTCATTATCTCACCCCAAGATCCTAATGTGCATAGCCATAGCTGCCAAGTTTTCCCTTTTCTCGCGAGGAAGCCTATTCAGCATAATGGAAAATCCCTGAAAAAAAGGGATAACTTGGCAGCTATGTGCATAGCACTATAGAGGTTACTAAGAAAGGACCCTCTGGAATCTCCATTGTAGCAGAGATCAAATTACCCACCACCATCTCCCCTAATAAAAACATGTTACTGTCTCCAATGAATCCCTTAAATTTAAGAGATTATGTTAAAAAATATATGCAAGTGTACAAAATAGCATGGCCAATGGTATAAATGCTTTATCATGGGGATAATTGCATTAATATCCTTGTGTGTGTGTCATCTTTGTCCAATCTGCATTTCCATGACAATACTGGAAAGATATTAAGAGATAAAGGCAGGCATCCATGTATGTGAAATTGCCATAAAAGGTGCCACAAGACCGTTTGCTGCTTTTAATTAAACTTGTTTCCTGATAAGTTTGTTTAAGAATGCAACAGAACTGGACCCTGCATGGACAATCATGAATACAATTTGTGGGCAATTAAGTGTTTCAAAATGCTTGAATCCTAAATTGGGGAAGTATTCAAGTAACCCATCCCACAAGGACAAGTATTTCCACTTGTGCAATCTGAATTTCCTCTCCTCTCCTCTCCCTATCCCATGCCCTCACCAAATCTTCCCTATAACAGATTTAAGGGAGATGGAAGAGGAGAGTGGAATAACATTCTATTGCAGATGCAGAAAATCCTTGCTGCACTCAGCATTGTTTTGGATTCCACCCTAGACTTCTACAAAAGGAAGAACACCTCCTGTCCAGGGATGGGACTGAGATCCAGATGGTAGGACCAAAATGAATGGATTTAAATTACAAAGAGAGAGAGAGAGAGATTCCAACTAAACATTAGGAATAACCTTCTGAGCACAAGAACTGGTCAATTGTGGAATGGAGTAGAAGGTGGTAGACTCTCCTTCATTGGAGGTTTTCAAGCAGAGGTGAGATGGCCATCTGCCAGGGATTCTTTAGCTGTGGTTCCTGTATTGCATGGGGTTGGCCTAGATCAGGCATAGGCAAACTTGGCCCTCCAGATGTTTTGGGACTATAACTCCCATCATACCTGACCACTGGTCCTGTTGGCTAGGGAGCATGGGAGCTGTAGTCCCAAAACATCTGGAGGGCCGGGTTTGCCTATGCCTGGCCTAGATGACTCTTGGGATCCTTTCCAAATCTCCAGTTCTGTGATAATGAGCGCAAGAGCACTCTCTCTACTTATGCTCCCCAGCAACTGGTGTTCAGAAGCATGCTGCCTAACTATTGTGGAATACAGATATAAAATTTACAGCATGCGGTGGTTTAAGAGAAAACTATATTAAAATGTTATATAGATGGTATCTAACACCGAGTAAACTGGGGGAAATGTATAAATCATAATTGAATAAGTGTTGGAAATGCAAAGAGAAAGAAGGTACTTTCTGTCACACGTGGTGGTCTTGCAGTAAGGTTAAAGCTTACTGGGAAATGATATATAATGAATTGAAAAATATGTTTAAAATAACATTTTTTTAAAAAAATAAAAAACACACCAAAAAACCAGCAGCTTTTCTTCTGGGAATTATAGGGGTAGAACTAAACAGTATAGATATTTATTCATGTATGCAACTACAGCAGCAAAAAATGTTATTTTCCCAAAAATGGAAAGAAGAAGTAGTCCTGACGAAAGAAGAATGGATACAAAAACTTATGGACAGAAATGGCAAAACGTAACGAAAAAATAAGAAATCAGGATAACAAACTTTTAATAAAAGAATGGAAATTGTTTATTGAATATTTATTTTAAAAATTGTAAACAGATAAGGGCACTGGCAGGATTATTGCAATAACCTGTAGAGTATATAATTAAGGTAGATGAATAAAAGAATAAATTAATTTAAAATATGCAGGAAACAATAAAAATAAATTTAAGGAACCGCGGAAAGAGGAGGAAAGAAATCGAGTTTTGATATGTTAAAATGACTGTAAAACTATTGAAATGTATATAACTGAAAATTGTGTGTGTGTGGGTGGGTGGGTGTGTAAAAAGGGCATGTGGGTGTGTCTCCACTTTTCACCAAAACCTCTTGACCGATTGAGGTGAAATTTTGACACAACATCACATGCGAATGTCCGAAGGATCTTATAAAGTTTGCTAAGACAGATGTCACACCTCCGCCAGGTAAAAAAACCCCAAAAAACCTCTTTCAGAATGCATCACACAGCCAAAAGTGCATGCTGGGCAGGGCCAAATCATGACGTCACCCCCCCACACACATGGTCTCACCGCCACAACGGCAATTACCCCTCAAAGGCACATGGCAGGAGATAGGCCGAGCCCCACAACCACCGCACCCACCCTACTATGCAACCCACCCCCCGTCGCCACCGCCACAAACTGGACCTCGCCGCTGCTCCAAAAACAACTCAAGGCAGCCCAGACCCCATGGCTTCTGCTACCTCCGCCGTCGTCGCCTCCACCGCCACCGGCTCCACCACAGGCCTCACCCCACCACCGTGACTGGAACCCACCGCTACCACCACCCCCACCACAGGCCGGACTCAGCCACCACTGCATAAACACCACAAGTCACACCAGGCCCCAACAACACCGCCGCCCCCACCACAGCTCAGACCCTGGGGTGCGGGGAGGAGGGGATGGGGAAAATCACGGATCGGGACAGGGTGGGGGAACTAACAGGGATGAGCCAATGGGTGGGGGGGGGAGGAGGGGTCAGGATTCCTCATGAGTCAGCCGGGGGGTGGGGAAAGAAGGGGGCGGGATACTTCATGGGTCAGGACAGGGTGGGGGGTTCACAGGAATGAGCCGGGCGATGAGGGGAGTAGGGGGAGGAATAGGTGATGGATCAGGACACCCTGGGAACAGTTATAGGGAGGAGCCAGGGGAGGGGGAGGCGAGATTACTCATGGCTTGGGACACCCTGGGGGACTCCCAGGGATGGCCACAGCAACACATAAAACATTTCAACTAAATGAAGGGGGACTCTGAGGACCCATTTCACAGACTAAGCCACAGCAACGCATGGCCGGACCAGCTAGTGTGTGTGTGTGTGTGTGTGTGTGTGTGTGTGTGTGTGTGTGTGAAGCATGCTGCCTGACAGTGGGTAATGCAGTCATCATGACTCTGAGCTGTTGGTAGCTTTACTCTCCATGAATTTGTCGGATTAATTTGCCTGCCCTGACTTAATCCCAGCCAGTGTACATGCACACCACGGTAGCATTTGACCACTGCAACCACTCAAATTGCACTGCAGCAAAATTGTTCCTGGGGAGATAAATAATTAAAAGAAACAAAAGTGCATTACTTCCCAGAATTCAGTCTCTTATGGAATAGAAAATTACAGTGCCTTCTGTTTCTGTTTCCCTGTGGTCTAAATGCCTCTAAAGAGATGAAATCCAGCTCCCTGCATAATCTAACTGAGAAATATCCTCTTGCAGAAGTTATTTCCATGTGATCAGGTCTACCAGTCACAAAAAAGTTCCTTTTTCTTGTTCAGTGCCAGATTTATGTATAAACTAAACAAGCTATAGCTTAGGGCCCTACTCTCTTGGAGGCCCAATTTTTTAAAAAAGAAAAACAACAACTGGATGTACATTTCCAAAATATAAGATAAAAATAAAATAAAATAAAGCCTACATACAGCAACAGAAGAAGAAGAAGAAGAAGAAGAAGAAGAAGAAGAAGAAGAAGAAGAAGAAGAAGAAGAAGAAGAAGAAGAAGAAGAAGAAGAAGAAGAAGAAGAAGGGGAGGAGTTTGGATTTGATATCCCGCTTTATCACTACCCAAAGGAGTCTCAAAGTGGCAAACAATCTCCTTTCCCCTCCTCCCCCACAACAGACACCCTGTGAGATGAGTGGGGCTGAGAGACTTCAGAGAAGTGTGACTAGCCCAAGGTCACCCAGCAGCTGCATGTGGAGGAGCGGAGACGCGAACCCGGTTCCCCAGATTATGAGTCTACCGCTCTTAACCACTACACCACACTGGCTCCCCAGTGTTTTGTGTTGTGTAGGCTCCTATTTGTTATGTGCAAATGGATTTAAATACCTATTAGGTTCATAAATAGGGACGCGGTTGGCGCTGTGGTCTAAACCACAGAGCCTAGGACTTGCCGATCAGAAGGTCGGCGGTTCAAATCCCTGCGGCAGGGTGAGCTCCCGTTGCTCGGTCCCAGCTCCTGCCAACCATCAGTTCGAAAGCACGCCCAAAAAGTGCAAGTAGATAAATAGGTACCGCTCCGGTGGGAAGGTAAACGGTGATTCGGTGCACTGCTCTGGTTCGCCAGAAGTGGCTTAGTCATGCTGGCCATATGACCCGGAAGCTGTCTGCAGACAAACGGCCAGTAAAGCGAGATGAGCACCGCAACCCCAGAGTCGTCTGCAACTGGACTTAACTGTCAGGGGTCCCTTTACCTTTAGGTTCACAAATACCATATAGCATATATTCAACATAAAAAACAGTGACAATTTGTTGTTGCCAAAGGACAGCTGGACATATAAAGGGCCCCATTACCTTCAGCAGTTTAGGGCCTCATCAAACCTAAATCTGGCCCTGATCTTGTTACTTTATTACCAAAACCAGCTTGCAACTGTAACTGCTTTGACTGTAGCAGGATAACGTATTTGTTTCCATCTCTCTGTTTGTAGCCAAGATTATGAATCTTTCTAATAAGGTGAACACCCATAAGGGAGTAAATGGGAGCAGATGTGTGAAGAAGCACACTGAACATGCAAGCCAAGTCAAAGACTGCAGTCATGTATTGCAATATCAGCTTTGGGGGGGGTTGCGGGGGGGGTTGTTGTTGTTTAGTCGTTTAGTCGTGTCCGACTCTTCGTGACCCCATGGACCAGAGCACGCCAGGCACTCCTGTCTTCCACTGCCTCCCGCAGTTTGGTCAAACTCATGTTGGTAGCTTCGAGAATACTGTCCAACCATCTTGTCCTCTGACGTCCCCTTCTCCTAGTGCCCTCAATCTTTCCCAACATCAGGGTCTTTTCCAAGGATTCTTCTCTTCTCATGAAGTGGCCAAAGTATTGGAGCCTCAGCTTCATGATCTGTCCTTCCAGGGAGCACTCAGGGCTGATTTCCTTAAGAATGGATAGGTTTGACCTTCTTGCAGTCCATGGGACTCTCAAGAGTCTCCTCCAGCACCATAATTCAAAAGCATCAATTCTTCGGCGATCAGCCTTCTTTATGGTCCAGCTCTCACTTCCATACATCACTACTGGAAAAACCATAGCTTTAACTATACGTACCTTTGTCGGCAAGGTGATGTCTCTGCTTTTTAAGATGCTGTCTAGGTTTGTCATTGCTTTTCTCCCAAGAAGCAGGCGTCTTTTAATTTCGTGACTGCTGTCACCATCTGCAGTGATCAAGGAGCCCAAGAAGGTAAAATCTCTCACTGCCTCCATTTCTTCCCCTTCTATTTGCCAGGAGGTGATGGGACCAGTGGCCATGATCTTGGTTTTTTTGATGTTGAGCTTCAGACCATATTTTGCGCTCTCCTCTTTCACCCTCATTAAAAGGTTCTTTAATTCCTCCTCGCTTTCTGCCATCAAGGTTGTGTCATCTGCATATCTGAGGTTGTTGATATTTCTTCCGGCAATCTTAATTCCGGCTTGGGATTCATCTAGTCCAGCCTTTCGCATGATGAATTCTGCATATAAGTTAAATAAGCAGGGAGACAATATACAACCTTGTCGTACTCCTTTCCCAATTTTGAACCACTCAGTTGTTCCATATCCAGTTCTAACTGTAGCTTCTTGTCCCACATAGAGATTTCTCAGGAGACAGATGAGGTGATCAGGCACTCCCATTTCTTTAAGAACTTGCCATAGTTTGCTGTGGTCGACACAGTCAAAGGCTTTTGCATAGTCAATGAAGCAGAAGTAGACGTTTTTCTGGAACTCTCTAGCTTTCTCCATAATCCAGCGCATGTTTGCTATTTGGTCTCTGGTTCCTCTGCCCTTTCGAAATCCAGCTTGCACTTCTGGGAGTTCTTGGTCCACATACTGCCTAAGCCTGCCTTGTAGAATTTTAAGCATAACCGTGCTAGCGTGTGAAATGAGTGCAATTGTGCAGTAGTTGGAGCATTCTTTGGCACTGCCCTTCTTTGGAATTGGGATGTAGACTGATCTTCTCCAATCCTCTGGCCATTGCTGAGTTTTCCAAACTTGCTGGCATATTGGGTGTAGCACCTTAACAGCATCATCTTTTAAAATTTTAAATAGTTCAGCTGGAATATCATCACTTCCACTGGCCTTGTTATTAGCAGTGCTTTCTAAGGCCCATTTGACTTCACTCTCCAAGATGTCTGGCTCAAGGTCAGCAACCACACTACCTGGGGTGTACGAGACCTCCATATCTTTCTGGTATAATTCCTCTGTGTATTCTTGCCACCTCTTCTTGATGTCTTCTGCTTCTGTTAGGTCCTTACCACTTTTGTCCTTGATTATGGTAATCTTTGTACGAAATGTTCCTTTCATATCCCCAATTTTCTTGAACAGATCTCTGGTTTTCCCCATTCTATTGTTTTCCTCTATTTCTTTGCATTGCTCATTTAAGAAGACCCTCTTGTCTCTCCTTGCTGTTTTTTGGAAATCTGCATTCAGTTTCCTGTATCTTTCCCTATCTCCCTTGCATTTTGCTTGCCTCCTCTCCTCCGCTATTTGTAAGGCCTCGTTGGACAGCCATTTTGCTTTCTTGCATTTCCTTTTCCTTGGGATGGTTTTCGTTGCTGCCTCCTGTATAATGTTACGAGCCTCCATCCATAGTTCTTCAGGCACTCTGTCCACCAAATCTAAATCCTTAAACCTGTTCCTCACTTCCACTGTGTATTCATAAGGGATTTGATTCAGATTGTATCTTACTGGCCCAGTGGTTTTTCCTACTTTCTTCAGTTTAAGCTGGAATTTTGCTATAAGAAGCTGATGATCTGAGTTACAGTCAGCTCCAGGTCTTGTTTTTGCTGACTGTATAGAGCTTCTCCATCTTTGGCTGCAGAGAATATAATCAATCTGATTTCGATGCTGTCCATTTGGTGATATCCATGTGTAGAGTCGTCTCTTGTGTTGTTGGAAAAGAGTGTTTGTGATGACCAGCTTGTTCTCTTGACAGAACTCTATTAGCCTTTGCCCTGCTTCATTTTGAACTCCAAGGCCAAACTTGCCAGTTGTTCCTTTTATCTCTTGATTCCCTACTTTAGCATTCCAATCCCCTGTAATGAGAAGAACATCCTTCTTTGGTGTCATTTCTAAAAGGTGTTGTAGGTCTTCATAGAATTGGTCAATTTCACTTTCTTCAGCTCCGGTAGTTGGTGCATAAACTTGGATTACTGTGATGTTAAAAGGTCTGCCTTGGATTCGTATCGAGATCATTCTGTCATTTTTGAGATTGCATCCCATTACAGCTTTTGCCACTCTTTTGTTGACTATGAGGGCCACTCCATTTCTACTACAGGATTCCTGCCCACAGTAGTAGATACGATAGTCACCCGAACTGAATTTGCCCATTCCCTTCCATTTTAGTTCACTGATGCCCAGGATGTCTATATTTATTCTTGTCATCTCATTTTTGACCACATCCAGCTTACCTCCACTCATGGTTCTTACATTCCAGGTTCCTATGCAATATTTTTCTTTACAGCATCGGACTTTCCTTTCGCTTCCAGGCATATCCGCAACTGAGCGTCCTTTCGGCTTTGGCCCAGCCGCTTCATCAGCTCTGAATCTACTTGTACTTGTCCTCCGCTCTTCCTCAGTAGCATGTTGGACGCCTTCCGACCTGAGGGGCTCATCTTCCAGCGTCATAACTTTTATATGCCTGTTGTCTTTGTCCATGGAGTTTTCTTGGCAGGGATACTGGAGTGGCTTGCCAGTTCCTTCTCCAGGTGGATCACGTTTAGTCAAAACTCTCCACTATGACCTGTCCATCTTGGGTGGCCCTGCATGGCATAGCTCATAGCTTCTCTGAGTTATTCAAGCCCCTTCGCCACGACAAGGCATTGATCCATGAAGGGGTGCGGGGGGGGGGATGACTAGGCAAAGCAAGGCATTGCATCCTGTAGTGTACACACATGGTATTGGCTATGACAGCCCATTAATGCCCTAGGGTTCAGGAAGATTATTTTGGAAGGCCAGGATTAAGGTTAATAAAATAATAGTAAGATTGGGGCACTGCAAAGCACTGATCCCAATGTTATTATCTTGATACTTGCTAAAAATGAATATATTATCTCAGGACTTTGCTGATTACTAATATTAGCTCATTGTATCCATTGATTTTATTCCTGCCTTGGCTTTTTGGCTGAGATTTTACTACATCGTTTACACATTTCATTCTTTGTACACCACCTTTGTGATTCATAAAAAGGAGGCGGTATAGAAATATGTGAAATCAATGAATAGCCAACCAGCTGTGGGGTGGCCATAGGAGAGTCCTGCCCCAGGAGTGCTTGAGAAATTTGATCATTGTGAATTCTCATATGACCTAACTTTAGCCACACCTCCTCAACTGACAGGTAGGTTAGAACAGAGGCTGAAAGTTGGGAGCTTGCCCCACATCTCAGAAGAATTATTTAAGCAAGATTAGTGATGCATCTTCTCTCCTAAATTACACATCCTATACATTTGCTTTGTAGGCAGATGTTCTTATTAATAGGACCCCAACAGTTCTGAACACAGCCATTCATTTGGATGGTAAATGCACCAACGGCAGAATTCTATGAATATATATTCACAAATAAGCCTCAATGAATACTCCCAGATAAGTGTGTATAGGCTCACAGTGTAATCATATCTATGTCTGCTCAGAAGTAAGATCTATTGAATTCAGTAGGGATTACTCTCAGGTAAACAGCCTAAAACACCCAGAGATGGACATGTTCATTCTGAGATGACAAGAGCATTTAGTGCACATTAAGTAACACTTCAATCTTATACACACTAACATGAGAGCAAGCTTTATTGAACACAGTAGGACTTGCTTTCAAGCAACCATGCAGAGGACTGTACTGCAAGCATAGTAGTGGCAAAACATCTGAAATATTCTTTCAGGGCTATCATCTGCCTTCTTCCAAGCAGGAAATATTAGGGTTCAAGACACCAGGAAAATAAAGCTTCCCTTTAAAATTAAAACCATGCATTTCAATATCTATCAAGCGCCAATAGTAATGTGAGATCAGACAGACTGAATTATTATTTGACACCAGTTTTAATGACAGCCTAATTCTGAAAACACTCAGCTATTACCATCAGAATAAATTCAGAATGTACCTTCCTTGCCTTTGCTTCTACTTAAGAAATAAACAACCGTTTCTTGGCTTCCTAAACTCCAGCTACAGCCGTTCAGCTCTGAAGAGTCTATGACTCAGCAAAGAGGTCTGCATTTATTATTTCAGATGGAACTTACCAACATGTTAGCACAGGGAAGCTTTGCTGCCACTATCCATTGCTAAACTGTCTCTCTGAGACAGCCTTGCTAGTCTCTTCCCCTGTATGAAAACTGGGGAGGATAGTATTTATTCAGCAAATAGCAGTTAAAGACAGCTCAAAATAAAGACCAATTGAGGGACTAATATATCAGCGTAACATACCGTGGATCTGGATATAAAGGAAACAAAGAACCAATTCAGGGTGTGAAATATACTCGGAGTCGAGAGTGAATTTCATGCTCTTTATTCAGCTCATATTCATCAAGGAGAAGAAGAGAAGACGAATGGCTCTTTTCCCAAAACCATCTGCTTATATACATTATTTACACAATGGGCCTTGCGTGATTGGCTACTTCAGGGCTACACCTGTGGGCCAATTATATTGTGGATTGACTTCTGCCTGCAGCCTGATTGGCTGCTCCTACAGGCCAATCAGGTAGCAGATTCACTTCTGCCAGCCGCCTGATTGGCTGCTCCAGCAGGCCAATCAGGTTGCGGATTCACTTCCACCTGGAGTTGGATTGGGTAGCTCCCGCTGATTCTGAATCCTATTGTTCTAGGATTCAGCTCAGTACATAACAGGGTGAAAGGAGGAATTTAAAGAATCTGTGCTAATTTGCTAACTGGACAAAAATCAACCAGAGAGAAATTGTGGTCCATTCCACCATCTAAATCAGGTTTGGATGTAACGCTAAACCATCATTTATCATTACAAGGATGAGGTGCTGCAAGGCTTATATGATCCCTGCTCCTCCTAGGGTGAAGTCACAAGGAGATGTTTGGAAGCTTTCACTTGTGTTTTAGCTTAACCACAGCTTATGTTCTTACATTGTCTGAAACTCAAAAACTGGAGTTAATTTCAACTACGGATGGACAAATCACTCTATTTCACATTTGCTCCTTTGCATGTCAGTTCTGTCCTGCTTCCGCATTAATATGCAATTGGGGGGGGGGGGGATCTGCACAAAAATTCTTACTTATTTAAGACATTTGCGCACCACTGAATCATTAGCATTGTACATAAGCAGTGTGCATAAAAATAAACTGCACAGAGAATAAAACTAAAAGTCATCATAATATGCTATTTACCACTTATTGCCACAAGATATGAATTTAAATATGCATTTCATCTCAGTGTACATCTTGATTTTTTCATTTTTATTTTTTAAAAAAACACATTATCTAACACGTGTGGGTGTGGTTTTGAGCAGAGAGCAGCAAATTTTGGAGAAGTGTGAAATCAAGTAGGAGGCAATTTTTCACGCAAGGGGACTTCCTCTCCTCTGCCAGCATCTCCTCGAATTCTGCTCCGGAAGGTCCTCCCATCTGCAGCAGATTTTGAGGGTGCCCAGGGGGCTGCAATGAAAGGGAGAGGAGGAGGAAGCTCTGTTGTGCAAGTGGAAGTCTGTTGTGCAAGCAAAACGGCAGCAGCGGCCATGGCCCTTTGCAAGTAACAGAACAGAAGGATGAAAACTTTTAATAAGAGCAGCATGAGGCTGTCATCCTCTGTGGCACTATTAAAATGGAAAGAGAAGTGACAGAAGGAACATTTTCCCCCTGTAGGTGGGAAAGCAGGCTTGAGTCTAGCATGTCCTTCAAATCCTAGCTGCCCTGAAACTATTTACAGTTACTCTGTAACTTCTTGACAAGGATTAAAACTCAGGAATGAGACAAAGAGCTTCTCTTCTTGCTTACTCCGGACTACATACCGGTACATGTAACTAATAATTCAGCCCAAAACACAACCTGTTTCAACACAATTCAACATAAATGGTGTTAAAAGCAAGCCCATCAGGCCCAAAAAATGAAACTGAGGTCACACCCACACCAGACATTTAAAGTGCTCCTTTGTCACTTTAACACACAAACATCACACAGTCCCCAAGCAGGACAACACTTGAAATGAACAACATCTTCCATCCCTTGCCACTTCCCCATTGGATACTTTCCACCTAAACCAGGTATCTTCAACCTTTTCAGATCCAGGACCAACTTTTAATCCAAACATGCATTTGGGGACCCATTTCTTAACCCTTTGCCATATATTTGCATGGTGGTAGTGCTCTACCTTTGATCACCAGCTGAAGACCAGTGACCCAGACATAACTGGAGTAGTATGAGTACAGACAGCAGGGAGAAGCTCCCACATTACTATGGCAATGTATGAACTTGGCCAAAACCACAACTGCTTATAGTCCTGTTATGACACCTGTTATGATGCCCTCCTTCCACTTGAGAAACTCATTTGACCCTTTTACATTCTGTGTAGTACTGCATATAAAATGCTACATTCCAGTGTCACACTACCAAAGTTAATTATTTCTTGACTGAACATTCAGGTGCACACACCGCCCCGCCCCCCCGCCCCCCGCTTTTGAATTCTACAAACAGGAAGTTGCTCTAATACAGAGGCAGACCACTTTTTCATGTAGCTCAGTACTGTATTATCTACACTGATGGGCAGAGGTACTCTGGAATTTCAGACAGGACATATTCCCAGCCCTACCCAGAGATGTCAAGAATTGAACTTGAGACCTTTTGCAGGTAAAACATGTCTTCTACCACTGAGCTATGACCCTTCCTAATACAAAAGCAAGCCATTATTAAACCATCATCTAATCAAGCCATAACCCCCATTTTGTGATTGCATAAAAGTTGTCAAATGTGGCTCTGTAGAAGTCTAATTTTGGCAACATTTGAAAATCTTGCAGGTTTGTTACAGCTGGAGCCATGATTAAATTGGTGGTTGTCTTAATATGCCATAAGATTCTTGCCCATTCTTCTTGCAACTCATACACATGGCTATCCCTCTGTGGGTTACTGCCATTTTGAAGGCCTTTAATAGTGAGGTAGGAACACCACCACAAATGTAAACTTCAATAAAACTCAGAGGCAGGGGGAATAAGACACCTGCAGCTCTCTTGCATGTGCAATCTGATTTAAGGATTTCTTCACATCTCCTCTTTCCCCGAGGCTGCCTGTCTCTCCCACTGCAAAGCATTAGCATTTCTCAAAATCAGCAGTTCGTCTTTACAATGACCCATGTCAGAGAGGACGAGCAGAGATGAAAGGTGTATGCTGCAGGGCATGAAAGGCAGGCCCAGGGCAGGGAAGAAAGTCCTTTGACTATATATGGAACAGTACAAACAGAACAGCTACTAGCCAGAGGCTTCTGACCATGATAGACTTCAGTGACACTGAAGCACAGCCATCTACATCCTGTTGTGGAGGACAGATGCAGTTTTCTGGTGCTTCTTGTTCCATGAGAACAGCATGTAGGTGTGTGCTTTTCTCCTTCAGTATACCTGAAGAGTGTCTTTACACTCATCGTTCAACCCGGACACTGAGGTCCAGCTCCGAGGGCCTTCTGGCAGTTCCCTCACTGTGAGAAGTGAGGTTACAGGGAACCAAGCAGAGGGCCTTCTTGGAAGTGGTGCCCGCCCTGTGGAACACCCTCCCATCAGATGACAAAGAAATAAACAACTATCTGAGTTTTAGAAGACATCTGAAGGCAGCCCTATTTGTGGAAGTATTTAATGATTGATGTTTTAGTGTGTTTTAATATTCTGTTGGGAGCCGCCCAGAGTGGCTGGGGAAACCCAGCCAGATGGGTGGGGTATAAATATATTATTATTATTATTATTATTATTATTATTATTATTATTATGCATTACTGTTATCTGAGCAGGCAGGACTACTGTTTTCAAAGGAGCACAGGAAGCTTCCTTGTACCAAGTTAGGCAAATTGGTCCATTTAGCTCAGTACCAAGGACAGTTACTGGTGGAATCTCGACAGGGTTTCAGGCAGCAGCATTTTCCAGCCCTACCTGGAGACACCAGGGACTGAACCTGGGACCTTTGATGCAAAGTATGTGCTCTACAAATGAGCAATCATCCTTCCTTGGTCCTTCTCGTCTTTTAATAACACCCTTCATCCTGCTAATTAGAACTGCTTGCAATGGGGCTAAGGGGGAAAATAAGACTCAGGATTGTTGTACATTTTGGGGATAACGTATGTATAACACTTTCAGCATTTGCATACAAAGCTAAGTGTAAGTGTTACTATTGACTCAGCTCACTAGACTGCAAAAGGATTTCCTTATTTTAGGTAGCACAACTTCAAAGTGCAAGGCATCTCTCTCTCTCTTTCTCTCTCTCTCTCTGAATTATGATACGCTGCCCTAATTTATCTTTTAATATACTCCTAACAAGCTTGTGTGTGTATTTTCAGGGTGGGGGTGGGGGATCTCATATGCAATATTTCTGCAGCAATATGGTCTCTCATCAGTTAAACCTTTCAATTAATGCCACAATCCAGCACTGCTGTGCAGTGCAATCCAAAGCATGCTGCTTATATGAATCCAGTGGCACTTACCTCGAGTAAATGTGATATGATTTCAGCTTTAAGTTTTCTATAATCAGTGCACTTAAGCACTCAACACTCTGTCATGGAATGAATCGGTTGGAAGAGAACATATGCAAAGTTAAAGCAATATCATTTGTCATAGCTGCATACATGAGATGCGTTTAAAAGTGTTTAGATGGCTACACCTCATATTTGTGACTAGATTCAAAGAGGAGCAACACTTAATAAGAGCCTTGCTGGATCAGACCAAAGGTCAACCAAGCAAACTGCATAGTTTTAGCTGCACACAGGGTGAAGAAGCGCTTCCTTTTGCCCATCCTTAATCTTCCAGCATTCAATTTTATTAGATGGCCCTAGGTTCCAATATTATGAGACAGGGAGAAAAATGTTGCCCTATCCACTTTCTTCACACCCCGCCTAATTTTACACAAATCTATTAGATCTCCCTTACTTGCATTTTCTCAAAGTTCGAAAAGCCCCTGAAATCATAACCTTTCCTCATAGGGGAATTACGCCATGATCATTGCGGGTTAACCTTTTTAGCTCTTCAGCCCCCACATATTCTTTTTGAGATACAGCAATCTGAACAAAGTTGCAGGTTTGATCCCCATAGGGGTCACCTGCATATTCCTGTGTTGCAGAAGTAGACTAGAAGACCACCAGCATCCTGTCCAACTCTCCAATTCTTTGATTCTATAAAAAAAAAATTGTAGGGTTGCCATACGTCTGGGATTTCCCAGACATGTCCTCTTTTAGGGGTGAGCATGCCCATCCGGGAGTATTTTTGCATTTCTCATGGATTGACTGGGTTTTGAAATTTTATTTTTCTTTTTTTCTTTGTGGGGCATGCACATGCTCAGAAGGCGCTGGGCCCCAGAACACAAAACGCCACATCAGGTGGCCTTCCCAGGGCTGTGCTAGGCCCTGCGCTGCTCTCGGTGGCTGGCAGGCCTGGTGCGGCCTTCATGGAGCCGAGCAAGGCCTCCTGCCATTTTGGGTGGTTGCCAGGCCTGGCATGACATTCCCAGGGCTGGGCAGCAACTCCTGAGCAGAAGGCTGAAGACAGCAAAGCATAAGTGGTGAGAGAGAAGGAGGGGGCAAGCAGGCAGGCGAGGAAGGGGTTTTTGCTCTTCATAATATGGCAACCCTGCAATATTGGCAGTTCTGTTTTCAATCCATTTCATGGCTATATTCAATTTATTCATTCTCCCCACCCCACCTAGTACCATTTAAGAATTGCATCACTGAATATTTAAAGCCTTCCCCACCTGAATAGCTGCAGTTGCTAGGAAACATAACCACATATGCGGAAGTATCCTGCTCCTGCGTGCGGCATTGTGCTTTTCAATGAGGATGCCTTTGCATATATTTTATGGAATGGGCTGGATGGCAACTGTTCGGCTCTGTACATGCCAGGAGTTTAAATTGCACAACACACAAGATTGCACCAGGAAAACCTGAGATAAGGAACACTGTGCTTTGCAAAAAAAAGTCCCTCGGGTACAGTTCTATAACTATCTAATAACAGCAATAAACATTGTGACTTTCTCCCCCCGCCCCAAACACTAGTCTGCACCATACCTAGAACTTGGACTGCTAATAACATGACATATTTTATTTTATATAAAAAGTAGCAATTAAGGCTGCAGTTCTATACTCACCTGTGCAAGGATATGGCAAGTCTCCAACCACTTATCCAAGCACAAACAATACCTTTACCCAGAGAATATCAGCTCATTCCCTGGGATGCCCAAAGTATAAAGTGGGGAATGTTTTTTTCCGACAGAGGTCCATATTTCCACATGGGCAAGACTGCAGGGACCACATACCAGTGATACACAGGGCCAGAGACAAGAGTGGGCAGAACAAGAAATACAAATGCTGTCTTTGTATAGTACTTTCTGCATGCACACACCCTTTCTATCCTCCATCCAGGCAACCAAAAGAGTCACAATCAGAGTTCAAAGACACATTCCAGCCAGGAAAAAAACAAACTTGAGCTCAAGCCAGGACCGGATTTAGGTTTGATGAGGCCCTAAGCTACTGAAGGTAATGGGGCCCTTTATATGTCCAGCTATCCTTTGTCAACAACAAGTTGCCACTGTTTTTTGTGTTGAATATATGATATGGTAATGTATAGACCTAACAGGTATCTAAAGCCATGTGCACATAACAAATAGGAACCTACACAACACAAAACATAGTTGCTGTATGTAGGTTTTATTTTATTTGTTTTTTATCTTATATTTTGGAAATGTACATCCAGTTTTTTTCCTTTACTTTTTTTGGGGGGGCAAGTGAGTGGGCCCCTAAGCTATAGCTTGTTTAGCTTATAAATAAATCCAGCACTGGCTCAAGCCACACCATTCAGTACAACACAGCTCTGAGCCTTTTAACCTCCCAGTAACCCCCTCTTAGAGGGACGCGGGTGGCACTGTGGTCTAAACCATTGAGCCTCTTGGGCTAGCTGATCAGAAGGTCAGCAGTTCGAATCCCCGTGATAGGGTGAGCTCCCGTTGCTCGGTCCCAGCTCCTGCCAACCTAGCAGTTCGAAAGCACGCCCAAAAGTGCAAGTAGCTAAATAGGTGCCGCTCCGGCGGGAAGGTAAACAGCATTTCCATGCACTGCTCTGGTTTCAGTGTTCTGTTGTGCCAGAAGCAGCTTAGTCATGCTGGCCACATGACCCGGAAAAAGTGTCTGTGGACGAACGTCAGCTCCCTCGGCCTGTAAAGCAATATGAGAGCTGCAACCCCAGTCGTCTGCGACTGGAGTTAACTGTCAGGGGTCCTTTACCTTTACCTTTTAAACCCCCTCTTATTATAATTCACGGGACACGTGTGGCACTGTGGGTTAAACCACTGAACCTAGGGCTTGCCGATCAGAAGGTCAGCAGTTCGAATCCCTGCGACGGGGTGAGCTCCCGTTGCTCGGTCCCTGCTCCTGCCAACCTAGCAGTTCGAAAGCACACAGTGCAAGTAGATAAATAGGTACCGCTCCAGCGGGAAGATCAATGGCGTTTCCGTGCACTGCTCTGGTTCGCCAGATAGCAGCTTAGTCATGCTGACCACATGACCAGGAAGCTGTACGCTGGCTCCCTTGGCCAGTAAAGCGAGATGAGCGCCACAACCCCAGAGTCGTCTGTGACTGGACCTAACGGTCAGGGGTCCCTTTACCTTTATTATAACTTCCAGCTGGTGGGTGGTGTCTGCCATCATGAACACAGAAAAGTACAAAGGGCAGTTTCACAGTCTTTTCACATGTGTTTTGTCGGGAGCCCAAACCCAGCAAACATCCCTAGCACATGTTCTTGAGCATACAGTATATATGAGCAAACATCCCTGGTATCCCATAAAGGATGCAGGCAGTGTCCGGACCTCATATGTGTTTGCATCCCACACTAGGAGCACAGAATGGATGCTGCTATGCATGGCATCCCCATAGCCATCCATTGTCAGCTGTCTTATAGAAACCCGAGCCACTGTCAGATGATTAAAAAGAGTTATTTCGTGACTGAAATTCATTCCCAGAGATACGGCAGCTTTTTTTCCAGGTGTTGTAGTTAATTGCCAACAAATAATGAGATTTTGTCTGGGTACAGTAAGTTTTCACAGAATGGCTCCAATTAGCTGATAACATCCAAGGTCATTATAACAAAGAGGGCCTGAAAGAGTCCATGGACTTGTGGAAAGTTTCCAGAGAGCAAACTTATCCGAAAAGTGATGAGCCCTTTTCTTCTAGATATAATTGGTTGGTTGCTCCTGCTGGGGATGAGGAAGTGCGTAAGGCAGTGTTTCTCAAGCAGTGGGCCAGGACTCACCTGGGCACTTTCAGGTGGGCTGTGGTGCCTCTTCACCTGTCTGCCCTGCTGCCTACATATGTCCATAACCTTTTGGTCAGACCAGTGCTAGCACCAGCAACTCGTTGCATGCTGAATGAAAGTGGCCAGGTGACAGGTGTTCAAGAGGAAAGGGAGAGGAAGGAAAGTCTTCGTTCTCTGGGGGAAAAGGACCAGAAGAGGTGTTGAAGGAGATGAAAAAGTGAGATAAAATGTTGATGTTTATAACCAACAAGGTGGGAATAGAAAAGAAGGGGCTAAGAAAAGAAAGGTGCTATAGGAGAGGAAAGTGAATGTAAAAGGACCAGGAAGGGGAAATGAGGTGAGGGTATGGATAAGGTTCAAGTTCAGTGTGAAAGGAGAATGGGAAATGAATGTACAGGGGAGGGCTAAAAATACTTTTGAGGGGTACATGGCAGCAGGAAAGAAGACTAGAGAAGAAAAAGTATTCGCCACTTAAAGCTTCTGGATCAGCAAATTCTGCTGAAAATGGGGAGGCTGTCAAAACATTTCTTTATTTAGCTCAGGGAAATGTGAGCAGTGGAACTTCTTGCCATGAGGAAAATGCTGCGGTCAAAATATGAAATAACTTCAAAAGATGGATTAGATCTCAGTTGAAAATGATGTATGTAATTGTCAGCTGATTTTGTCAAACTTGATCTCCATCCACCACCATTTTCGTGACTGCTGGGCCTCAGTCATTTTCAGCTGCATCAACTGGGCCTGCGGGTAGGAACTTTGAAACGATTGGTTTAAGGTATAGTGCTGCTAGCTACAGCTATAACAATGGATACTTTGATACACCACAAGTCAAAAATACTTCCCCGTCCCTAAGACCCCTCCTTCACTTGACCAACGGATCAAAACCCTGGAAGACTTGCTATCTCTACCCAGCTACAAAGATTCCTTTGTAAAACACTTTCACTAAATTAGCTTAATTTACTAAGCAGTACAAACTGCATTTATGATGATTTGTGCACATGAAGCTATTGGAGCAGGCATATGCAATCTTGCTTTCAGTAGTTCACTGCACCTGCAAACACTTTGAAGCGGTCAAACTGCTTCATTTCTAATCAATGCAAGTCCTGTAACGTTTAGCTGAAATCCAAGAAAGTTTTGTACCACAAATCTTCTGTTTTCTTTTTGACCTGCTTTTGTTGTGCCACAGCTCCTCCGGACAGCAATAAGGGCCCCATTCACACCATACATTTAAAGCACTAGGATGCTACATCAAACAGCCATGGCTTTCCCTAACGAATTCCAGAAGCTGTAGTTTGTTAAGGGTACCAGGACTTAGAGCTACAATTCCCAGGGCTCCCTAGAAAGAGGGATTGGTTGTTGAAACCACTCCGGGAATTGGAGCTCTTTGCTGGAAGTCTTCATATATGCCTGTGCTGCTGGTGATGGGGTGTTTCAAAGACTAATCCTGTCCCCTTTTGCACAGCAGATTCAAACAAGAATCCTGAGACAGGTTTATAGAACTAAGTATAATTCACCAGTACCCTGGCAAAATAGTGTTGATTTAAGAATTCTACTGATCACTCTCCAGGGAGCTTGAATCATCACTCTCAGAATATCTGAATGGGAACGATAATCCCGCTGAAACTCCTACGGTTTGCAGTATCAGATACAGTGCACCAGAAATCAATCGCTCTCTGAAAGTTTTGAGTTTTCTTTGCCTAGTGATAGTCACATGGGTCACAGTTCACAGTTCATAGGGCCGCTTTCTATATTATCAGGTTGTGCAGTTGTGGCCGAAAAGCTGAATGGATATTAGCACTGAAGGCTACCATTTTGATTCAGGTCGCTAATCACTATGCCAAGAAACTACACATTACTGGCATGGATTCCCTGGCACAGTTACTATCAGCACAAATCACTTGGGCAGCCCTTTGCACAGACATAAGTAGAAGGGGCTGGAGCCACAGTTCTGCACTCCCAACAGCAGCATCACTGTGTTGGCAAGGTCAGTGCTGCGTGGGCAGAAGCAGCTGAAAAGAAAGAAGAGGAGTCCAGTGATATATTATTTCTATATACAGTATATATATTAGGTTGTATGCCCTTGTTTCTCAATTTGATCCTTTTACAATGGCTTTGTATTCTTTGTGCTATTTTATGCATTGTGACTTGCCATTATATTTACTGATTATAGTTTAATATGCTGGGTTTTTTAACTGATTATAGTTTGGTAATTCTTTATTGTAATTAATGGGTGTGGACTGTTTGATTATTATTTGCTGATGTTTAATTTTGTTGTTTCCTATAAGGCTAACATACGTCCAGACATTACCGGGATTTCAAAGGCAGAAGTGATGTCCGGGGGGTGGCGTCCTGTCCTGGATCTTAGGCAAGTCCAAAAGCTCAACAACTTAACAACTTATTGAAATATGGCAGCCCTATTGCATTTTGGTAGATTGTTGAGTGTTGCTATTTTAAAGTTATTGTGACTTTTTGTATCGGATACAGATGGTTCAAATCCAAATCACTTTATTTCATAGTAGGATCAGATGGTTATTATTAATGTTTGATGTTTTATCATGTTTTTATGTGTGTCGGAAGCTGCCCAGAGCAACCCAGCCAGATGGGTGGGGTATTTTTTATCATCATCATCATCATCATCATCATCATCATCATCATTCACTGGTGTGATAATCCCTGACCTTGCTGATTCCCTGCCCCCACCCTGTTCATGTAATCAGCAGTGAAACAATCAGGACGTCTGATCCAGGGAGCTGCCCCATTATGCCAGCTGTTCCAGAACAGCCCTGCTGGATCAGACTAGAGGGCTGTCTAGTCCAGAATCCTCTTTACTACAGGGTCCAACTAGTTACCCGTGGAAAGCTCACCAAGCCTGCTCAACATTTCATCTTGGGTGCCTGTGCAATTTGGTTTCCAGGAGGCAGCCACGTGCCAGGATAATATATGAACTGAACCTTATTGAAACAGTAATCAAAGAGGAACTGCTCTGAGTCAGTGTTGCAGGGAGGCTGTGTACATGCAGTGTAAGGTGATTTTGCAACAGCAGCTGCAAATGGATAAAAAACAAAAGCCTCCATGCTCAATGTTATATTTGATCCCTGGGGGAGCCATTTGCACTCGGCTTGTCAGGCAAAAACTCATTCGGAGTACTCAGTGGCTGGACTCACTTGGGATTTATGTCCATTTCTCAGTTGTTTCCAGCACTTTTAGTTATCCCTGAAGAGTGCTTTGCATTTCAGGGTGGAAGAAACGTGGATGTTTGAATGTGATGAGATGTTCAGAAAATTGTCCAAACTATGTTTCCATTTCAAGGGAGTCTTTGGAAATTTGAGAGTTGGATTTGAAAATATCTTTATTTATTTTTTTAAAGGAATGCTCAGAATTAAATTAGGCAGCCACAGAAATCCTGAATGCACATCAAAAGACTAAAAAGGCATTAGGGTTGCAAATCAGTGCAGTGCTATCCACCTAAACCCTATGTGAAATCAATTAAGTTTAAACATGCAAAAAGGTACTGGGTCTATGAGTGCGATGCATCAGCAGTAGTGCTGTGTAAGCCCCAGCCAATGGACTGTGTTCAAACCTGGCTCCAGCGTACATTCTGTAGACATGAACTATGACCACGGAATAGAAATTGGTTGCAGTGCACTTTCGTTTTCATAGACTGCACTGCAGAAGCAGAGCTTTATTTGTAATTCAAAAATTGGTTAATTATGGCATCAGGTTGGATCCAGACTAAATAAGCTGAACTGAGTGGAATCAGTGGGACTCAAGTGAAGTCAAGACTGACAATATGAACCAATCAGAAGTAGGTCCTATTGAATTCAGTGGGGCTTAGTCCCAGGTAAAGGGACACGGGTGGCACTGTGGGTTAAACCACAGAGCCTAGGGCTTGCCAATCAGAAGGTCGGCGGTTCAAATCCCCGCGACAGGGTGAGCTCCCATTGCTTGGTCCCTGCTCCTGCCAACCTAGCAGTTTGAAAGCACATCAAAGTGCAAGTAGATAAATACTGGCGGGAAGGTAAACGGCGCTTCCGTGCGCTGCTCTGGTTCGCCAGAAGCAGCTTAGTCATGCTGACCACATGACCTGGAAGCTGTACACCGGCTCCCTCCGCCAGTAAAGTGAGATGAGCACTGCAACCCCAGAGTCATCCGTGACTGGAGCTAATGGTCAGGGGTCCCTTTACCTTTACGTAGTCCCAGGTAAGTGGGGAAAGGCTAACCGCCCAAGCAGCAGTGGCATTGATTTCAATCCATTGTAACCAGTAATTAATAATCTGAAAAATTGTGTCAAAGTTAGCTAAAACCCGCATTTAACAACTTAGAAATACGGTCAATACCGGTAGGCCTTGAGCTTGTTGCTGTTGCTTTTACCCAGAGCTAAACAGAATGGTGCTGAGGAAGAGTTGAATGTGGCGGTGTGATCTGCCTCTTCCTTACTTTCAGCAGGCTACAGTTGTGACCTCAGTGCTGGCCATTTCAACCCACTTCTGAAAGGAGGAGTGTAGACCATGGGTTGGGTGAAGTTACTTGGACTTACAATAGGTGCCATTGTCAACAGGACAAATTTGCTATGACATAGGTGGCTATTAATTTCAATAGAATCTATGTACAACTAGCAACACAATCCCATGCATGTTAAGAAATAAATGTCCTTCAAAGTGATGTTTCATACCACTGTTGGCTATATACTACTACAAGTTCAATAAACCCTAGATAATCGTAATAAAACAAGAAATGAGATTATTTTAATGTGCTCTCAGCGTCTCATAAAGTTCTGTGCTAATGAAAAAGCATGACATACTTTGCATATTAATAAAAGTTGTAGGCTAGTGAATTGCTTATTTAATGAGTTCATTTTTAAAAAAAGAAAAGGTTGAGACTATTTTATAAGTGATAAAAATAAATAAATGAACAGGGTAGTAAACTGTTTTACAAGAACCAATTATATAGGTTTTTGCATATAACCATATTTAGCCTCTTCATATTGATCTTTTATTTTTGTAGCAGCGTTACACAGAAGAGGATGGCCATAATGGCCCAGACATATGAACCACTCTGCTCTAATGGCATTCATTGTCCTTGGAAGCCACTGTAGCCTGAACAAAGCTCTGCAGGCCCTACCTGAAACGAAAATAAGGGAGGAGGAAAAATACATTTCTCTTGGGGAGAAAGGGCAGGATAGGCAGGCTCCATGCACAAATCATTCCAGTTTAGTTCAGCTGCAACGGCACTAGTCAGTGGTGTCATCAGAGTAGGACCTTGGAGCAGAAGACACAGGGCAGAATCAGCAAAAGGTCCCTAAATGTAACAGATCTGGCTTAGCATATTTTTTAAGTAAGTAAACTAATACACATCACATAGGAACATGGGAATCTGTCTTATATTGAATCAGACCACTGGTCCATGTAGCTCAGTATTGTCTACACTGGCTGGCAATAGCTCTCCAGGGTTTCAGACACGACCTAGGGATTGAACCTGGGACCTTCTGCACATCACACAAGTTGCTCTGCCACTGAGCTACAGCTCTTCCCATCTAAAGAAGGTATGCCTGGAAACCCATTAAGTGTAGTACAGTATCTTAAGCTTTCCTATCTGCACCAAAGGTCATAGTCATTATTTCCTGGCTCTCAGATTAAGTACCTAACGAAATGTCAAACCCACTAATTGGAAATAATTCCTTTTGGATCCATTGGTCTAACTTCCAAGTACACCAGCCAGCTCATAAACGCAACTCAGCCTGGATCAAGCAGACCTGTGCTGCAACAGAATGGGCTAAGGCTAAGCACTGGGGAACCTTGGAAGCTGCTTTATACAAAGTCCAACCATTGAGCTCCTTCAGTCAGAACACTGGTCCATCTACTTCAGTATAGCCCACAGGGCTTGCAATGGCTTCCCAAGTTTTTAGATGGGGTCATCCCCATCCCTACATGAAGAGGCCAGTGATGGAACTTGGGAGCTTTCCCATGCAAAACAGGTAATCTGCCTCTGAGCTATGGCCAAGTATTAGCCAGAGCACTTCTGTCCATCTCAGCCAATCTGCTGAGAGCACAGCTCCCCACTTTTTTGAGCTAGCTGTGTTATTGGCCAAAGTAGGCTTGGATGAGAGGAAGAAGGCATTCATGGCCTCATCCACACATCATATTATTACAGCGGGGGGGGGGGACCCTAATGCTGTAATCTAGGGTTGTTATATTTCAAAAAGTGAAAATCTGGACACAAAAATTGAAGTTTTAAACTTTTTTTAAAAGGGAAAGCACCTAAAAAACAACACTTGTGATATGGGCTGTCATACGCTGGGTTTTCCCAAACATTATAGCCGCTTTCTGAAAATTCCACCCAGATGCCATTTTCGACAGATGAAGCCTGGCTATGTCTGGGAAATTCCAGATGTATGGCAGCTCTACTGTAATCACACGCACACTTACTTGGGAAGTAAGCCCCACTGAGCTTAACTCAGTGTGGTTTAGGCCTGAGTAAATACTAAAGAATTTCACTGTAATAGCCTGATCCTAAGCATATTTACGCAAACATAAATCCTACTGAGTTCAATGGAGCTTATTCCCTAATAAATATGCATAGGATACTTAAATGGTTCATTTGGAACCATTCATTTAGCTCTTCCTGAAAAAACAACAACATTGAATACAACTTAAACAAGTCCTAATGAAATTTAAAAAGGAAGCAAAGGAGACAAAAGAGATATATGGAACATCAAGTGGAATTTACACAGAAATACACAATGGGATGAGTCACATGAAGTCTGATCAGTATACAAAGCTTCTTAAAATGTCATTTATCACAATTTGAAGATGAACGTTGACAAAATATGTGTATTTTGTCAGCAATATCTGAAGGAGCCTCAAGGATGTAGACATTAAAAAAAGTAAAGGGCCCATGGATGATTAAGTCCAGTCAGAGGTGACTATGGAGTATGGCACTCATCTCGCTTCAGGCCAAGGGAGCCAGTGTTTGTCCACAGACAGCTTTCCGGGTCATGTGACCAGCATTGATTAAACCACTTCTGATGCAACAGAACACTGTGACAGAAGCCAGAGTGCATGGAAATGCTGTTTACCTTCCCGCCACTGCGGTACCTATTTATCTACTTATCTAATCTTATGTCTATATCTTATACATATGTAGACATAAAATATATGGATAACCTGAGTCTCAGCTATAGATGCAAATGCAGAATCTGAACTTTTGGCAATGGTTTTTGTGAGAGTGGGCAGAATTGGTGATTTACTTTTGATTTTATTTATCTTTTGCAAAGAATGTCTAATGTGCTGGTGAGTTTTTAATGAGAGTTAACCAAACATACTCAGAAGTTGAAAAGAAAAATATTTATGATATTTAGAAATTCAAATAAATGGGAGGGTTGTCCTCTTTGAGATATGCACACACTGTCCATTTGGGTAATGGTGCTATTTTATATAATCAATGGGAGTCTGTCTTGTGCTCCAGTAACTTTTGGAATATGCTCCAGTACCTTTTATGTTAACACACAATCTAAGCTGCAACTGTTAATCACTCACCAATCTACATATCCTGTTATTGTAATGGACCATATATGTTGCAATGTTTCTTGCAAGAGAAAACAACCCTTGTGGATTACAAATACCAAGCTAATCAGCTATTAAAAAGTTGGTGGGCCCACAATATAAAATTCAATCTGTTTTTGGCATATGGGTGCTTTAAGAACCCATGGGAAGTTTGCTGTGCTCAATTAATGCTGTTACTGCTAAAAGACTGTCAAGCCTTTTCAGGTGTCATCTAAAGATCATTCTGGAGCCTCATCAATTCCCCCCCCCCAATGCTGAAATGAAATATTATGTATTAGTATAATCAACAAGACAGAGCTTGAGAATTCCCCTGGATGGTAGCAAATCTTTCTGAGGTTGCTTACACAGTATAGTTAATCTATTGAAATAAAATGCTGAAATGTATACCGGTGATTAGATACACAGAAGGGATAAAATGCTTGGGGGAAAAATGCAAGCCTAGATTGTTATTAAAAATTATTATCTTCATACAGCAACCCACAATGAAAGCTTTCTTCAATTCATCTGGCAGATTGAGGCCACCAAGAAAATAATCTAAAATATTATTCACTTGCCATTTACATCTGTACTGCTGGGTCAATATTCTTGTGGGGATGGGGGAAGTTTTAACCTATCCATGTTTACTTGGATGTAAGTCCCATGGACTTCAGTGGGGCTTTCTCCCAGGAAGCAGGTATCAGATTGCAGCCCTAAACATTGCAGTGGCTCTGTTTCTCAAGGGCTCTTCTAACATTTTGTCTTGAACAGTTCCTACTGTCATATGTGTTGTCCTTGGTTTCTTATGAGATGCCTGACAGTTCATTTCATATAAGTAGTGGAAACTAAACTTTGAAGCGACAGATCCCTATTCCAAACCTTGCCTCCTTCCACCCCGGTCACATACACAGAGAGAACTCCCTACAAACCTATATTTAAAGCAAAGGATGACATTGCTGACAACACCGTACTTCAGGAAGGTAAGGCCGACAGCAGCAAATCAGAATGGAAGGCGGAAAGAAACTGTTCAGTTCTCCCAATGGAACCATTGATGCAGGTGAATCCCATTGTACCAGGTCCCATCTTACTACGGTAGGATTGCTCAGAGGGAGGGAAAGTAACAATACAAAAAAAGAAGAAGGAAAAAAAGATTTGCACCTGCTATCTTTGCACTCCAAACTCCATCTGCATTGTTGTAAGCTGACTGCAGCTAGTGAGCTTTTATGAACTGGAAAGTCCAGCCACTTAATGGGCCAAACTGACATTTATCACCAACAAGGGAAGCAGAGGTGATAAAATGGGGAAATCCCTCTTAACTGCAAATTAATCCCCAGAGGGCTCTATTGTTATAGAAGAGAATTAAAGAGGTGTCCACAGCACACAAGAGCTCAGTGCAATTTGCTAGACTCTCTTTCCTCATTCCCCACCCCCACCCCAAATAATAATGTTGATGCTCAATATATAAAAGTGCAGGTGGGACCATGTAACTAACAGCTCTACTCAGAATTTGTATCTGAAGTAACCAAATCAAAATGGGTGCAGCTCCCTGCATTATGCATTAGAATATAATGTCATGGATCTGGCCTTTTCCATTAAAAATATTTTTTCCCATTAAAAAAAAATAACACCACCAACCTATATTTATTCCCCAGGCTGCAGCCATCTGATACATCACACAAATCATGGCATAGCTTAGCATAGCATAGCATGCAAAAAAAACCAAGAACCTAGCAATGGATTAATTCCAGAATGCACAAGCAGGCAGTTATATAACTGTGTGTGCAAAGACAGCGATACCATTCGGGTGCAGAAAGAGGCAAAAATATGCAGAGAGACTGACCTTACAGGCAAGTTCCATCATGATGGGCACATTGCTGGTCTGCGTTACCTGAAGGAAGCACCATTCCGTGTATTGCAGTGCACTTCAGCCTAAAACCTGTAGGTTGTTCCTATCAGGCAGGTTTAAAGCAGCATTTGGGGGGGGTGCACGGGGAGGGGAGTGGGAGGGGTTGCCATTCACCTTGCATTTTGCAAGAGGTTTAGCATTTTTTAAATTGCAAAAATCAAGCAATCCAAAAGTCCGTTCTCTCCCTGCAGGTTATATATGCTGTTCTCGAAACGGCTTAGGACCAGATGTGATGCAAGCATGATTCGTCAAGTCTAGTCCAGCAATTTGGGGGGGGGGCTGAAAGCAAGGGAGGGAGGGAGAAAAGAGGAGGAGGGGGTGGAATCGACCATACAGATTTTTTTATTTTAAAAAAAGCTGCTCACCAGGTACACACCCTGAAAGTGGAGACTCAGTCCAGCCTAACTGAGGCAAAGAGCTAGAGAGGGGTTTCACCAGCAGGTTGCAGTTGCCGGGCGATGCGCTGGATGCTCGCCTTCCTCCTGGGAAAAATGAGCTCACTGCGAGCATCCAACAGCCGCCCCTCAGCCATTGCAGTGACACTGCAGCTAGCAGCCGACTCCAGGCACGTCATCGGAGGAGCTCACTTGGAGAAACGGAGGCCCTCCCATTCAGGAAGCGAAAGGCAAAGGCGCTCGATCCAGCAGCAAGGCCAGCCCTCAGCCGCAGCTACCTAATTCGTGGCTGGCTTTTCTCAAAGCGGAAAACAAATTCCTCTCCAGCATCCTAAGCGGGGTGGGGATTGTTGGCTCCACTCTCTGCGTTGCCAAGGTTACAGAGGCTTGCCTCTCTCTCCGTCTCCCCTTCCTCTCTGCTGCCAAGGAAGGGGTGTAGCAGGACCCAGCCGAGACTGACATTTAAAATCCCCGTGGCTCCTCTCCCTGGCATTTGCAAGCAGCCGGAGAGACGGTCCGACGAGTTCCTCCTCCTGCAGGGGACCTCCGCACATGTGGCCGGTGTGCGATCACCTCTTCATCATTTTGAAATTCTTGTTTTCATTTAACAAGAATTAATTCCTGGAGCGTTTCTCTGCTCTGAAAAGGATGCAGAAGGGGAAATTGCGCTGGGGTCTTTGCAAATGTCTTTAAAGTATCCGGGCATGGCAGATAACAGAACTCATCATTAACCCCTTGTAGGAAGCCCAGAGCTAGAGAGAAGGTCCCAGCCCCTTTGAGTTGTATTTATGTACAGTACTGCTTGTTTGTTAACTTTCCTTTTGGTCCGTGCTTACACGTTAAGTCTAAATTATTTATTTGTAACACTGAATGGTTGGACTTTGGCCTGTTTGAACGTTCTGGTACCTTTTGTAAACTGGGTTCAACAATGACACCCCTGCTGGTTTGTATATTGATAAGACAGGTGGGTTTGTTTGTTTTGGAAGGCTTTTTGGGCACAGCTCACTGTGGAAAAACAGCACACAGACACCCCGAAAACCCATGTTCTTCATCCTTGAGTCCCCAGGTGTGGGTAGACTACAACTCCCATCATCCTTGGCTAAACTGGTGTGGATGATTGGAATTGTAGTCCACCCACATTGGGGAACCAAGGTTGAAGAACACGCCCAAAGCTAAATAATGTTTACAATGGGCTGTGACTTGTCCTACTAATAAACAGATACAGTAAGCAAGGGAACTTGCAACAAAATGTTGCATCATGGAGCGTTCCAGATTCCAACCAAGCCCTTTTCAAGGATTCCTCATTCCATTGCCCTTCTCTTCCCCACCCCTATTTTCTCCCTCCCTTTCTGTCCCTCACTTGGCCACCAAGCATACTCAGTTTTGTTTTAGGGGGTGCCCCCTTAAGTTAACCGACCAGCATACAACAGGAAACCTAAATGCCACATGCCCAGTCGAAAGAATTCTTAGGATTTTTGAACCTACGGTACTAAGGAATATCACAATGATACAAATACAGTGGCATTTCTGTCAAATACAGGGGTACCACAGCTAATGGCTTTAAACAAGAGTTCTGTAATTCTACTTTCAGTAGGCTTTGACATTTATAGTCGCTCCCTGAATTGTTTGGGGTTTTATAGTTCATTGCATCCATTAACAAAAGGCATCTTTGTGCATTGTCCAAACTGTTCGATTGTGAAGTGCTTTGAAGAGGAAAGATGCATATATGCCCCTTTGTATCTGATAAATATCTTTAATATATAACCACAGCTGTGCAAGCCTCATTGGACACTTATTCTGACAGTGTTGCCTGGCAAAACTCTAAAGGTCCACAGATGGGGTAACAGGTGGTTGGTAGCTATCCCTTTCTGTTTATGATGAGACTCGGGGTATTTGATGCAATGCCATTAATTTATAATGCACAGGCTTAATAGAAGCATCTACTTCTGCAGGATTTTTTTTTTTTAAAAAAAATGTTAGCAATTTGCCATAGATCTACTGCAAAATGATTTTACGCCAGTGTGGTTTAGAACAGAGGAAGTGCTTTTTGAGAGTTGATGTAATTTAATGAAGTCGATATGAACTGCAAAATACCAAAATATCAGCTAGACTCATATGGGTGGCATTCGGTATGACACTATCTTGCAATGATTATTTGTTTGCAGGATTGCTTTATATATTTGTTGCAAGGCTTCCTAAGGGCCAAATCAGACATGTGTGCCAATTCGGCTGATACATGGAAATGGGATCTACTTTTAATCACTAAAGAGAGTGTGGGGACAGCAGCAATATAAAGCTACCCAATCTGGCTTCTATTGCATTTATATTTAATGAAATTTTATGTTAGTTAGGTTTCTTTTTTAACAGAAAAACAAAAAACCCAATGTAAGTTTAATAAAATAATATTTTAATAACTAGTCATAAGAAAATACTGATAAAATCAACAGATTTTATTTTTTTAAAAAACAGTTTTGAAATCAAATATACATAATAAAATTGCATGTCTGGGTAGACATTTTAAAAATCTATCTACCACCTAATGTTGATCTCCAACTTTGCTAATATGAAAACTACCTAATTCCTATTTTCCATTTTTCCAGAGGTGGGGAATCAATCATGATATGTTTCTCATTGCCATTAGAACTTGGTGCAACCTCTAGCCTGTGTGACACTTAGAAGCAGTGGCATAGTGTGGGTTGCCAGCACCCAGTACAAGGGAAGTGTCCTCTAAACCACCCGCTGATAGGCTGGAAAGAAGGGGCAAAAGCTCAGTGACCTACCCGAGTGGCAGCTGTGGTGCCCAATGAGTGTCAAGCATGGCAGAAAGCAGGATGGGGGATTGGTCAGGAGTGGGCATCTTTCTAAAGCCCATGCAGAGGGCACCCTAGCAACCAGCTGTCACCCAAATTTGCTTCTCAGTCTGCCCACATGAATATTGGGAGATTTGGGGGGGGCATGCTATTTTTAATGTTATTACTACTTTCTTCTCTCTCTTTCTCTCCCATTGAAATTTTGTGCTCCTAAGAATTTAACATGCAGTTCTGCTGGTTTATATACTTCTACTGCTCTTTTATCTTTTTTTGGGGGGGGGTATTTGTTTTAGGTTCTTTTATCATTTGAAAGTGTATTATAAATGGCCTTGGGGGGGTTTTTAGCAGTGCAAAATTGAAGCAGGAAGCATTTGAATAAGTTACTTTTAGAAACACGTCAAGGAACAACACGTCATCCCTTGCAGCCCAGGAGAAAAGAAGGAGAGAAGTATTACACAGCATGAGCCACAGAGTGGGATGGTGCCGGCTTAAACAATAAGGGTAAGTTTTGCGAATCTTTCAGCCGTGTGCTGAATCTGAGCATCTGCGCTAAATCTGAGTATTTTGAGACCAGATAGCATAAACTTCCAATGGGTCAACATCTGACCACATGGAGAAAGTTGTATGGATTGGGGCACACAACCCCTCTCTCTGTGCTGGATCAGGCCAAATGCCGTTTTCTTCCAGCATTCTCTTCTCACAGTAGCCATACCAATACCTACGAGAAGCCCTCAAGCAGGGCGTGAGTGCAACAGCACACTCCCCACTTGTGATTCCCAACAACTGGTACATAGACACATGGGATGCAGGTGGCGCTATGGTCTAAACCAGTGAGCCTCATAGGCTTGCTGATCAAGGATGGCGGTTCGAATCCCCACGACAGGGTGAGCTCCCGTTGCTCTGTCCCAGCTCCTACTAACCTAGCAGTTCAAAAGCACGCCAGTGCAAGTAGATAAACAGGAACTGCTGTAGTGGGAAGATAAACAGCATTTCCATGCAACTCTGGCTTCTTTCATGGTGTTCTGTTGCACCAGAAGTCATGCTGGCCACATGACCCAGAAAGCTGTCCGTGGACAAACACCGGCTCCCTCGGCCTGAAAGCGAGATGAGCGCCACAACCCCAGAGTCGCCTTTGACTGGACTTAACCATCCAGGGGTACTTTACCTTTACCTTTTACATAGACACATTGTGGCTAGTAGCCACTGATAGCTTTCTCATCCACAAATTTTATCTAACCACCTTTTGAAGCCATGCAAGTGGTGCAAGGTATGAAGAAACATTTTGCTTTGCTTGTCCTGAATCTTCCAACATTCTGTTTCCTTGGATCACTCTTGTGTTATGAGAGAGGAAGGGAAACCACCTCACTGTCCTCTTTTTCTGCATCATGTTCAATATTATGTGCCTATGGGGGGGGTCACTTCCGTTTACTGAGGCCTTCCACTGGTGAGACGTGTGTGTGTGTGTGTGTGTGTGTGTGTGTGTGTGTGTGTGTGTGTGTGGTGTGAATGAAGCAACCACGTGGCTTGTGCTTATCGTTCCCACCCAACTGACACCCCATTGAAGGAAAGGATTCTGATTGGGTGGAAAAGACCCACAAACCCTGGCTCTGTATGTTATTTGCTCCACACACACACACACACACACACACACACACACACACACACACACAAATCCAGCAGCATAAGGCTGCTTTGCATCACATGGAAGTGACTTCCATGTTCCTGGGTTCGTGTGAGAAGGGGGGTCATGCGCCTCACTTCATATGCCTTTTACACAAACTAATCAATATAGCATCAGTTGTGGTTGAATCCAGTCTCAGTGGAGATAATTTACATCCCATTTACAACTATCTGGGCCATCAAAACAATGTAAAGGAAGTTGTTTGGCTAAGTAAATAAGGTGGAAGTTGAATGGTTATCTTAATAAACTACCCCACAGGTTTCCTGGCTTCTGTGACATTAGCATTATATCTGACTACACTGAGGCAGAACTGTGACTTCTTGTTGTTTTTAATTTCAAAATCTCAATGGGGGAGACGACAGATGATGCCTAAGCAGTAAAATATGTGGATCTGAAGAGCATAACAAACAAGAGACTGGCCAGATAACAATAGTAGGTAGCTCACTGTGACTTCTATTAAGTGAAAAAGTGGCTGTTGCAGGTAGAACAGGCTTAGATGCAATTAATTATATCAGTGTGATTTATGCGTCTTCAAAGTGGAGGAGAAGAATGGCTGGGCTGACTTATGTTAGGAATGAAGGGGGAAAGCAGCAGCAGCAGCAGCAGCAGCAAGAATGAGATCCTACAGACATCAGATGCAGCCAGAGATTATTTGTATGCAGCTGCAAAAGCCTTGAGCTGCCCAATACAAAGATACTCCCAAGGGCCCAGGCTTCTGAAAGTCTGAGCAGTGCTTAATCGATGCGGTTGACTACAAGCAAAGCTGCAATTTGTGCACTTGTTCATAGATGCCAGCATGTGCTGGGGTGCTACGTTTTTTGTTTGCCATCTTTCTTTGTTTCTTGTCTCGGGTGAGATTTTCCTCTTACCACGTAGGGCAGATCCACACCATATGTTTAAAGTACCTCCAGCATACAGAGCACATGATACCCCCTAAGGAATCCTGGGAATTGTAGTTTGTTAAAGATAATGAGAATTGTAGCTCTGTGAGGGGGAAGCTACAGTTCCCATGATTCTTTAGAGGAAGTATGTTTAGCCTGGAGAAGAGAAGGTTAAGGGGTGATATGATAGCCATGTTCAAATATATAAAAGGATGTCATATAGAGGAGGGAGAAAGGTTGTTTTCTGCTGCTCCAGAGAAGCAGACACGGAGCAATGGATTCAAACTACAAGAAAGAAGATTCCACCTCAACATAAGGAAGAACTTCCTGACAGTAAGAGCTGTTCGGCAGTGGAATTTGCTACCAAGGAGTGTGGTGGAGTCTCCTTCTTTGGAGGTCTTTAAGCAGAGGCTTGACAGGCATATGTCAAGAATGCTTTGATGGTGTTTCCTGCTTGGCAGGGGGTTGGACTGGATGGCCCTTGTGGTCTCTTCCAACTCTATGATTCTATGAGTCTAAGTCATGTGCTTTAAATAGCAAGTAGCAGTGTACATACTTCGGTCACCCCTCCCAATCTGCTGCCTGAGGCATGATGCTCAAAGTGCCTCCTGGCAGGGCCGGCACTGTGGCCATTCAATGATCAATCAAAATAACCATTAAATAATTACTTTTGTCTTAACACCACAGGAAGTCAGTGCATTGATTTCAGCCGGTGATTTTATTTTCTTATTACTGCTGCACTTGTACAAAGGTGGGTCAGTATCACACGAAATGCAGAACGAAGAAAATGTAGACCAAGTTGGTTCCCATAGAGATGCATTTGGAAGGAACTTTGCAGGCTCCTGGATCGATAGACCTTTACATTATTTATATCTGTTCAATTTACAGTTGCCAGGTCCGGGGCATAGCTTTGATGTAGGCCGCTGTGGAAGGCAGGCTCACAACCCAATTAGCCTTTGACATGTATTTGACAGGCGGCTTCAAGCCAAGTAGTACAATCCAGTGAGCAATATGGATGCTATCTGGACATTTAAACCAGCATCTTTTTTCTTCTTCAAATTTCACATTCCTAAGGCACGTCAGTAAAAGAAAGAAAGAAAATTCTTTCTTCAGGAATCACCTGATAGTCTTACAGCCTAATACCAAAGTTGCCAATCCATACAATTTCTTCATATACAGTGGTACCCCGCAAGACAAATGCCTCGTGCAATGAAAAACTCGCAAGATGAAAGCGTTTTGCGTTGCGTCTCGCAAGACGAAGTTTCCTATGGCCACACTTCGCAAGACGAATAGGAACGCATTAATTAAATGGGTAGACCGGGTAAAGCAGGTAAATAGTAAACGATGCTTTGCAAGATGAAATTTTGCTATACTGAGTGACTCACGGAACAAATTAATATCATCTTGCGAGGTACCACTGTATAGTGAGGTGGGAAACGTGGCTGCCCAGATGTTGTTGGACTACAACTCCCATCACCCTCTGGCTATGGACCATACTTGGGCTGCAGCTGATGGGTGTTGCAAACCCTTCAAGTGTCCCCATTTTCCAGGGACAGTCCCAGATTTACAGAAGCAGTCCCAGTTTGTGATTTGATCCTTGCATGTCCTACTTTTCCTTAGGACATCCCTATTTTCAATGTTGGAGGGTATGAAGTTATGTGACCCCCGAGCCAAGGAGATAAGTAACTATACCACCTTTAGAAGACATCTGAAGGCAGCCCTGTATAGGGAAGGGTTTTTTTTAATGTTTAATGTTTTATATATGCTGGAAGCTGCCCAGAGTGGGGCAACTCAGTCAGATGGGTGGGGTATTATTATCATTATTATTATTATTATTATTAAATGATCAACAGAGAAATGCTGGAGGGTATGGTGTTGAGACCAGCAACACACCAGTTTGCCATCCCTGATTAATTGTTTTGCTTACCCCGTCCCTATGCAGCAGACAGTTGAATGCTGAATAAGAATCCACAAACAAACCAGGCATCATTTCTCAGTCAAAAAAAATATTATAAGAACTCCTCCCACCGCAAAACGTACCTGGCTCTCAGAAGGGTTTGATGTTCTGGTAAATGATTTGACTGTGTCGTCCTATATTTGCACCTAACATGCTCTCTGTCCAGATGATGTTTTGTTTTGGGCCAGCTAGGATGCTTACCTGGGTTATAGTTCATCTTCTGTGAAAGGTGTTCCTAACATGGAGTTGGGGGGGGCACACCTCCAGCTCCCATTAGGTTTTCCAATGTCACACAGGTACACTAGCCTGATACCTGCATGCCCGAAGGCTGAATCACACAATCCTATCTTCTCAAAAGGAAAAGATCACACACGATCCATCCCTCTGCAGGTGCAGAATGTTTGTGCCACACATTATGGATGGGATGAAGAGCAGCATGCCTTCTTGTTTCTTTGCTCGGAAGACTTGAAGCCAGACGCAGCCTTCTAAACTACTCTCTCTGGTCACTGTGATTCTCTCTAACCACACCCCCTCTCCCTAGGTCTTGCCCCTCACCAGCCCTGCTTTGCATCCTCCTTAAGTGTTTTCAACCTGGCTGGAATGTGCCCTTGAACTCTGTTAATCCCTTTTTCCTTGCCTGGCTGGTGGGTAGGGGTGTGCATAGCAACCAGCACACTGTACAGAAATAAAGAATTACATAACTAGCATCTCATCCCTGGGAAGTTGCACAGAAATGTTGCACCTCCCATGGAAAAGTGAACCTGGAAAGCCAGCTCAGCAGTGCTACTCTTTCAGAGTTCACACAAGAAGGTAAAGTACGTAGTTGGTTTGACCCACTGGAAACGTCCAAAATCCATTGTAGGGCCAACAAAATATCACAACATATTGTGCAAGCTTTCGAGTTGTCCAAATTTGAGGCTAGATAGTAAACAGAGCAGGAGGGGAGGAAGACAGAGAACGGACAGAGATTTCTTTATTTTCTCACCCGGGTGCCAATGTTGTTGCTGGACGGCAGAGGGCAACAGAGAGCTATTCCGGAAGAATGCCAGTCTGAAATCTGCTATAAAATGAATGATCAGACATGGGTCAACTTGAGCAGTTTTGCATTTGTATGTGTGAGCACAGAATCAGAAGGATGTTTATCTAGTCCTGGGCAGACATGTACAAGACCTGATACAATAAGCAGATCCAGAAAGGGGTCCCAGAACCTACCGTATTTACTCGAATGTAATGCGCACCATTTTTGGCCGAATTATGTCACGAAAAGTAGGCTTCACATTATATTTGATGGTGCATTTACATTCACTAGCAAAAAACTTTTTTTGGTTTCAAGGTTTTGAAAACTGAGGTGTGCATTAGATCCGATGGCGCATTAGATTTGCGTAAATACAGTATCATATTTGTTGAACCCTAGTAGCATGGAAATATCAAAGTACTATTGGAAACAGATAGAGTTTGGGTGTGCATATGCATAGAATTTCTTTTCCTCCCATAAACCCCTCTCCCTCCAAGTTCCCCTCATTTTGTCTCCCTGTGTTTTTTTGTTGTTGTTTTTTTGCATCATCACCATCGTCATTTGACTTGTATGCCGTCTTTCCATAGTTAAAACCATGCTCAGGGCACCTTACAGCACAAAAGAGTTTATATAATTACAAACACAACAAAAGTAGTCATAAACCATTTATTTATGGTTTGACAACCATCAACAAGTATATAACCATATCTAAACAATTTCCACATAAATCGCAAACAGATCTAAAAAGGAAGATGTAAGAAAATTAATATCAGCAACAGCAACAGCAACAAAACCCTCTAAACAATATCCCAGCCCAAGAGTCTGTTCTGCTGCCTCAGCTTTTGCAGCTGCAGTCAGTGAGGATCCTGCTCTTCCCAGGCTGAAAAAACGGCTTAGCAAGCCAGGGAGCAGGTCTTCCAGGACTCACAGCCAAGGTGGTCTCACTTGCAACAGGATCTCATAGGAATGAGAGTTGAGGCAGATAACTGTCTGTTCCTTCTTGATTGCATTTAACTAGATAATGAGTCCATAAAATCTTCAGCCACAGAAATCACCTTTTTATCATTAAATGTCCTTCCCGGTTCTCAAAAGCAGCCTTTTCTCTGGCTCCTATGCACCAAGTACTGTAGTGTTGTTAAATTAGCAATCACCTATTTTTAGAATGTGCTTCTTTTCCAGAGATTATTACAGTCTCAGTCAATATTTAAGGAAGATAACACGGTTTGCATTTGTGGGAGCCTGGGATTTGTGGGTCATCATGGAGATTGTGGGGATTGATCTCAAGGCTACAGTTTGCTTCTTGGTATTGATATAGGCAAGATTGTTGATAATCCAAGCAAATCTTCTCTCTCTCTCTCTCTCTCTCTCTCTCTCTCTCTCTCTCTCTCTCTCTCTCTCTCTCTCTCTGTGTGTGTGTGTGTGTGTATCTCACTGTGTTAGCAGCAATCAACAAAATTCTCCAGAATGCGAGTTTCTGATAGCTGTATTGCAACACCTAAGTCTTCCAGTCACTGAGACCAGCTGCTTTGGATGGGGGAAATAAATATGGATAATCAGATATAAGGATTAGTATGTCTGGAACGCGGTCTACTTGCTGGGTCACTTAGAAGGATTTTAAAGTGCAGATACCAGAGTGTAAACTAAGGCCCAGATCTGTGCCACATATTTAAAGCATGTATGACTTCTCTCAAAGAATCTTGCGAACTGTGGTATATTAAAGGTGCTTGGAATTGTGGCTCCCTGAGGGGGGAACTACAATTCCCAGGATTCTTTGGGGGGAAATCATGTGCTCCCCATTGGCCTGAACCAGAGTGCACACACACACAAATGAGGCATGCTAAATGGACTCAGCCTAGAAGACACTTTATTACCTGCCATTAGGGAAGTGCATTTCATTTCATTTCATGCTGATGCCATTTCCCCCAAGAAGTAGGAACAAAGGAAGCTTGCCTGACGCTGAGTCAGGCTGTTTGGGTTACTAGGGGTTATTCAAAGCCAACGATGGGAAGCCTGTGGGGCCTTCCAAATGTTGATGGGCTACACTAGTTATTTATTGTTGTTGCTGCCGCTAAAATTACATCCATAAAAATAAAATAATAATTTAAAAATTACATACTGCTTTAAGGACTGATCAAAGTTGAAGTCTAACACAATCTGGAGAGCCAAAGGGTGCCCATTCCTGTTCTAAGCATTATTAATATAATTAATAACTATTATAATTTATTTACAACCCACACTTCACCCTAAGATCCCATGGCAGGTTACAGCATTTTAAAAAAAGAAACAATTTAAAACAACTTACAACCATCAAAATAAGATGGGTCCATGGGAATGTTTTGTCAGGCCTGTTCTACCCACTTTTGACACTGAATTGGCTATTAATTATGCGGTTTTATTATTTTTTCTTATTATTTTGTTTTAAATGTGCAGTTTATATTTGACTTCCTTTAGAAGTGTTTTAATATTTTTTGTTAACTTTGCTGTGTTAACGTGCATTCTGTAACCTCCTTTGCAATGCATTATTTTGAAACCTTTAACATAATTAGCGGGACGCAGGTGGCGCTGTGGGTTAAACCACAGAGCCTAGGGCTTGCTGATCAGAAGGTCGGCGGCTCGAATCCCTGCAATGGGGTGAGAGCCCGTTGCATTTCCGTGCACTGCTCTGGTTTGCCAGAAGCGGCTTTGTCATGCTGGCCACATGACCTGGAAGCTGTACGCCGGCTCCCTCGGCCAATAATGCGAGATGAGCGCAGCAACCCCAGAGTCGGTCACAACTGGACCTAATGGTCAGGGGTGCCTTTACCTTTACCTAACACAATATTTTAGTTTCCTGTTAAGTAAGTTGCTTTGAATGTATACTTTATATTTGACTTTCTTCGGTCATGTTTTATTCTGGATTGTTTTGTTCGACGTTTTAATGTGTTGTAAACTGCTCTGAGATTTTTTCCTCTTAAAAATATGAAGCAGTATGAAATTATTATTAATAATAATAATAATAATCATCATCATCATCATTCCAGAGCAACCTTCAGAATGGGTGTTGGACTCAAAGGAGCATTACACCACATGAAGGTTCTCTCCAGAACAAGCATGGATTATTTTACTCTCCAGTTATTTTCAGTTCCTGAAGAGATGGGCCAACTTCCCTCCCTATTGCTTCTGTGGTTGGCTACGAAGCCTATTGTGAAAACCTTCAAGGTTACAGAGTACAGTCTCTGACTCACTCATCTGTGCTAACAACCAACAAAATACCATCAACACTGCAGCTGACAGGGTTTCTATAGAGCTGAACTTCCAGAGAGGAATCTCTTTGGGGGAAAGTTATCAGTATCTACTGACTAGCATAAAGATGAAGGGATGACACTAACAGAGCAGAGTTTACGACGGGACACCACCTGAGTTACCTCAGTGTCTTTTTTGTTCTCAAGTTATACACTGCTAGTTGAGATACACTGGTGGGTGCCAAAGTAGTGCAGCCAACAGACTCCTGGATCTGGAAGTGGAAAGGCCGGGTACAAACCCATGCTCACATTGATCCCTGCGCAAAGTTCTTGGACTCTCTGTCTCACCTCATAGCAGAAGTGGACAATCTTTTGAGCAGTTGGGGACTGCATTCCTTCAGGAGAAAGTGGTTGAGAAACACATACCAGCAGTGGTGGGTGAGGACAAAGTGGGTGGGTGGGGGGCAAAGCATCAGTGTCCCTATTTTCCAGGGATAGTCCCAGATTCTGATTTGATCTTGGAATGTCACACTTTTCCTTAGGGTGTCTCTATGTTCATCAGAGGCACCTTGGAGTTATGGGAACCCAATTATGGATGTTTTTGATCTGTGTTGAGGTGAAAACATACCTGTATGCTGGCTCAGCCTATTTTTGGAAATGGTAAAACTGCACTTTCTCCATCTGGCACATGGCTATACCCATCCCCTGGTGCTCTTGCTCCCAGATGGGAGAGGCCAGTGAAGCAGAAGCTGTAACCTTGAACATACCATGCTTGGAAACATTCTGGCTCTTGGGCATGTTTCTCAGAAAACCAGAAGCATTTTCTTAAGCAGGCAAAATCAACACAAGGTTACAGAGAAGAAGCATTTCCAAGAGGTGGGAGGAATGCCACTATGTGCCATGTATCAGCTGATATGCTGACTGTCCTCTGGGGAAGGCCCCAAGCTCTGTGGTAGAACATCTCATTTGTGTGCAAAAGTCCAGATTCAGTCCCTAATGTCCCCAGTCTTAAACTATGGAGAGCAGAGTAGATAATACTGCACTGGATGGATTTATGTTCTGACAAGGTTTGAGACAGCTTCCTAGGTTCTTCGCAGATTTCAGAATAGCCTGTGGAGTTTTATTGCTCTACATAGCTACCCTAGCCCTAGGAAACAGAAGTGGCGTACTAGTTTAGGCAATAGGGAGATTATCAAATAGGCTAGTGGGGTAAAGGAGCTTTCAGGAGACATTTGCTTGCGAAAGCTTAACAGCACATTTTTGTGTGTGTGTGCACCAGGAAAGTGATAGATAACAGCGCAGGAAGCGAAAGAGCCTTTGCATCTAGCAAGGGGTTAATGTTCCCAGACGACCAAGCTGGACAGGTCAACAAGTTGCCTAGCAAGCGCACGAGTTTAAGGGCTGCACGAGACGCTGCTGGAACAGGAGGTCACAATCGTTCATTTATTTCTAAAGATTAACTAGGAGGGTGGGTGGCGACGAGATCCTCCTGGAGGTCCCCACCCCACCCCGCTCCTCACCCAATCAAAGAGAAGCTCAGCCACGCTCAGCGACCAATACGGGATCGGTTACCTTCTGCCACCCACTCCAGCCAATCCGGAGCGTGCAATGCAGTTGATGGTCCGGTGGGCAGGGTCTCTTCGTGGGTTTAAATCCTGTGTTAAAGTGCTCCCGATAATATTAATAACAACAATTCCATTGCGCGAGCATAGCAGGCCTGTTGGGGGAGAAACAGCTGAGCCGCCTTGCTGGGGAACATCGCAAAATACTGCGATCATTTCAAGGGTTGATATTTACATACCTCCCGATTCCACGCTTGCTCTCTTTGCGCTTCTTCCCCTGCTCGCTTCTTGCAGCCAGCTGACTGCAAACATCGCCAGCCGGAGGAGGAGGAGGCGTGGCGAAGATCTGGCCTGCCAGCCAATCCGGGCCGCTCGTTTCCCCTCGACGTCACCATCCCTCGAACCTGCAGCAGCAACAATAACAATAACAGACGGGATCTCTCCCTCCCTGGGGTCGATCAGCTGGGTGTGCGCGGCTGGCTCCCGAAACAGGCAGCAGCTGCTACTGTCAGCGGCGTCAGCGGGAAGAGAGCAGCCGAGAGAGAGAGACTCCAAAATAGACGCGCTTCTTTCCTAGGAGCCATGTCGTCGAGCGAGGGGCTGGGGGTGCAAGAAGAGAACTTGCAGGGTAAGGGATCGGCCTCCTAAGTTGTAATGAAATCAGTATGATCATTAAGGTCCCCCTTTACCATTGGGCCTCTGCTGGGAGAAGTCTTGCTCGGGGGGGGGGGCTTTTCTTCTTCTCCTTGGCTGATCAGAGGCAGAGATATTGGGGATTCCTGATCGCCTGGTTTCTGAACCCCAGAGATTTCCCCAAGTCACTCTTTTTCTTTTCTCCCCTTTCCCTAACGGTGGTTGCGATTCTGAAATTCGTGGAGGGGGTGGCACTGGTAGGAGAAGCTGAGAGATGGGATGACGAAATGCCAGGGTGAAAGCTTGCCCCCGTTTCCTGGCCAAGGCCCTCTCGGTATGGTGGGGCTGTCGATAACTTGACTTCTCTCTAAGATTTGGAAATATGCTGCTGCTGCTTCTCCTTCAACTCGCACCGGCCGTGTAATGCTCCTGGCAAGCTGAAGTGCCAACCAGGAGGGCAAGTGTTGTTCAGACAGAGGGCTGTGTAGCTCGAGGCCTTCGAAGTGCAGAACGGGCAGATCCAGGGCACTTATTATTATTATTATTATTATTATTATTATTATTATTATTATTGTTGTTGTTGTTGTTGTTGTTGTTGCGAGAGTCATCCCTGCTCTCTCCCATCTGTGCTCATGACACCTTTGCCTGCATGACTCATAGGCCCCTTACTCAGAACTTTGTGCAACGTTTGTGGCTGTAAATAATTGGCCTTTGGAAATTATTGACATACGGCACTTGTTCAAGGAGCTGCAGTCCTGGGTTTTATTACCAACATACAATGAGAAGGTAGATTGCAACACGAAAGGGAATTTCCCCATTGACCTCAGTGGGATGTAGATTGTGCCAGTAATTGGATCATTAAGTAATAATAACAGTACCAGGGTGTATTGCTAAATGTGAAGTCCGTTGCAAAGCGGATGTGCAGGTATTGATTTATATTATTCTTGTTATTGCCCTGTTTAGGGATGTTTTTAATATTAGATTAATTGTATTTTAATCTTTTGTTGGAAACCGCCCAGAGTGGCTGGGGAAACCCAGCCAGATGGGTGGGGTATCAAATAATAATAATAATAATAATAATAATATGTCAACTTTCAACTGAGTCTTAAGTGATTTTAGCTACTCATCACCTGATTCTTCCGAAGCATGTGATTTCATGTATGTGCAGTTAACATGCAGAGTTAAATGTACTGAGGACTGTGATACACAAAATGTATATGAGCTCCCTGGATGTAGCGCTGCAAAAATAATTATGTAGGAAGCAAAAATCTTCCAGTCTGTACTGCTGTGATCTTAATACATTCAGTCTGCCCTACCTACGCTGTAGTGACTAGAGCTGGTGCATATTCTCCATCCTCCTTAAAAAAAAAAAAAAAAAGCTTAAGGGAAGTGAAATCAAACAAGCAGCTATAAATGTTAAACTTGCACAGTATGTGAAACATCCCATTGCACCATTGACCATACTTTTAGATTTCTTTATTTTATTTTATTTGCTTGTCTGGTATTTTGAATGTATAGGGTACACTGGCAGAATTCTTGCTAGGTTGTAGTTGTATTTTTCTGAAATACAAAACAAGGAGAAAGTAAGTTGTAGTTTGTAGTCTTTTTTTCAAACTCTACTTCAGCTTATTTCCCATGATCTGTGGAAGAACTTCTTCTGCAAGTTCCAGATTTTTCAGAAGCCTGCTCCATAGTTACTCATAGGAGACTTTTAGTATGGCTGCCCTCTTCTGTGAAATAGCATTCCTGTTGCTCTACGGCAGGCACCAACTACCGTATCTGCACTTTCCAAGCTGGAGAAATGAGTCTTTGCTGTGTCTGTTTTGTATGGTGTACGTTTTGTTTTAAATGTGTTTACTATTTGTGTGTGTTTGTTTAACTTTTTAAAGTTGTTTTTATTGCACATCACCTTGGGACTGTTGCATAGAAGGCAATTAATACATTAATGACGACAACAAAATCAAATCTGACTGCCACCTTGTGATTCTCTTAGAGTTCTGTTAGCTAGCTTCTCTTCCCCTCTTTCTGCGGCAGAAATTCAACTGGTGCAGCTCCCCCCCCCCCACAGGATGGGATTCTGTTGCTTGGGAAAGCTTCAAGACGTAGCCTGCAGAAGCACAGGCTGGCAGCTGTCTATTTATGCCATGTGACTGAAAACTGTTGGTGCCTTTTATAACTTTTGTTTTGAAAGAGGGTATTTCACAATTCCTAGGGACTGTTTATTTTTCAAAGTGACCCGGAGGGACTTGTTTGTTCAGGGGATATTATGTAGTAGGTGGCATAATATATAATCTGTAGGCTATTTTTAGCTTCAGTCTGGCAACAGGGATGCCTGCGGTTGTTTGACATGTTGCTTGTGCTGGTTCTCCCCCTCCCCGTTTTTGCTTCCTTGCTTCTGTTTCAATACACAACAGCTTCTCCTGCTACTAAGCATCCTGGGGATTTTAGTCCCCAGAGGCAGGCCACAGACAAGGACAATGAACTGATTTGTAAGATGCTGCACCTGAAGTCGATTCCTTTGATTGTGCATAATAAAGACTTACTAAATCCGAATGGAAGGATTCAAAATGCTGTATAATTAGTCTCAGCCCACATATCCACATTTAATTTTTTAAAAGCTAGCATTTATGGTAGACATTGGAGACATGCAGTATTCAGATGCTGTTTCTTCCACAGAAAAAAAGTGGCAATTTCTCACACACCGTTCTTAAGCTATGGACACCCTTATTTCATTTGTGGTGCAAAGAAGTAGTTTTGCTCAATAAAGAACCATGAATACTTGTCTTGAACAGGCTGCTTTCCATCTAGATTGATTGTACATCCTGCCCTCCACAAGAGTGGGTGTGGTTACGTCCTACGGACTTGAAAACCTTCCCTTTGGTTAGATTAGCTATGCCTTTTCTGTCCTGCATATGCCTCAGGTGAAGAAGGTATATGACTGCCCACAACGTCCTTGGGCAGCGCCCTTCTCCATAGCTGGGGCCGCCTTCATCCATTTTCAAATGGACGCTCTGGTGGTTAATGCAAAATCAATTCAGCTTTAATTTTTGGAATGAAGTCAGTTTGTGGGAAAGTGCTTTTCAGGGGCATGAAATATGTAATAGGTCCATCTTGTGTGCCAGCTAGGTAGAGGGAACCCCCTCCCCCAATATCCTTGTGTGCATTGAATGTAGAATATAATGTTGTGTGCATGGAGCCTTATATTTGTTAATATCTAGCTGAATTAAAATTGTGCTTATCCTGGCACTGTGGCTGATGGAAAGACAACCCATTAATGTATAAAGCAGCCCAGGACTTGCAATGCTTAAGAAGGAAAACGGAGAGTTTGTTAATCCAGATTCCAAGCCAGGTATCACTACCATGTTTGGAATACTGAATGCATTTTTTTTTTTTTTGCTACTAAGCATCCTACTCACACTTGCCTGAGGTGGATCATTTTCCCTCTTGGATGTCCTCTTCTACCCCTTCCAGGAAACAAAGTAAATCAAGATAGGTCAGAGGATTTGATAGCCAATTTCTGACTGGTTCATTTGACATCCCTAATCTGCACATACACAGCAGGGTCTTCTGTTGTAGGAACTAGGTGATCTATGAAAGGACCATCAAGTGTGGTGCTGGTGTTGAGACAGCATAGGGTCTCAACTCCTGTTCTCTGATGGTGACTGAAAGGGCTTCATCATTGCAGGAACCTATTAGAGCAGAGATTTATTATTAACAGGCAATACTCTGCTCATTTCCTGGAATGCAAGAAGAAGGCCATTAAGCCAGGCTTGGAACAGAATGCCGGCAAACGAAAGTGCTTGAAGGCTTCCTGATATGCAATTGTGTGGTTTTTGTTTTGTTTCTAAACCTATGCCGGCAGGTTCCTGGGTGGAGCTGCACTTTTCTAGCAACGGGAATGGTAATGGTGCCCAGCCAACAAGCCAGGAGCAAGGCCCAGCCTCAATTTCTATTCACAATGGCGACATGGAGAAAATCCTTCTAGATGCCCAGCATGAGTCTGGAAGAAGCAGCTCACGAGAGAGCTCCCATTGTGACAGGTACGACAAAAGAGATAGCACTTGCTCTTTTCAAAGGATTCACTCTCCTATTTATTTGCATGTACAGTCTTAAGAGGCTGGCAGATCTGTGAGATGATGCAAGTGGCCCTGATCCAATCAGTGTCTCTGGATAAGAGCTGAGGCCACTCCTATACCTTCCAAGTGTCCCCATTTTCCAGGGATAGTCTCAGAATTATGAAAGCCGTCCCAGCTTCTGGTTTGATCCTAGAATGTCTCTATTTATGGACTTGTGTAAGAGTAAAAGACTATTGGGAAATGATCCATAATGAATTGGAAAAAAATGTTTTAAAGTACTTTCCTAAAAACCCCAGAGTCCTTTCTGTTGGGGATAATTCAGACTGAAATTCCCAGGTGTCAAAAAAGGTTATTTATGCATGCTACTACTGCAGCCTGTGTTTTGTGAGCCCAGAAATGGAAAACAAGCTATTAGGGTACTGTTGATGTAGTGATGGTCACACTTGCCCATCATCTGATAGGAAATGCTTTGCGGGGGTGGGGGCACACAAAATGGGGGCTCAAGGAGGGTCAATTGGCAGGGAGTGAGAAATGAGGAATGTTGGAGGGTATGCACTCTCAGAACTTCATCATTCTTCTTCTCTGCTTATCTTGAGAGTATTTATTTCCTCCATTTTAATCTTCCAAGTAGCTCAGAAGGCATGGTTCTTCACAAAGGCCCACCCACCCACATGTTTTGTCCTCACAACAACCCTGTGAAGTTGGTTAGGTTGAGAGATGGTGGCTGGCTCCAAGTCACCCAGTGAGCTTAGTGGCTGAGTTGTGGCATCTGAATCTGAACTGCCTTGGTCCTGCAGCTAAAGCAACGAAATCTAGAAACCTTGTTCTATGTGGGTTAATGCCCTGTAACTTCTCTTTACCAAGTCCTCCTCGATCCCAGACGCCTCAGGACATTCACAGAGCTTCTGAAGTCGAGAGCCGTGGCAGCGGAGAAAAGAATAGCTCTCAGGTAAAGCTGAGCCTTTTCTGAAGATTGCCAGATGGCTGAGAGCCTTTTCCAAGCCAGCGAATGGTCTGGTGCGGGGATGGGGAACCTGTGGATGTGACCAAAGAAGCTGAATAGGTATATTCCCCCTCTCACTTTAGAAATAGCATCCAAACCAATTGATTACAGTGGTACCCCTGGATATGAATGGGATCCGTTCCGGAGCCCCGTACGCATCCAGAGCAGTACTTACCCTGAAGCGCTGAATCTGCGCATGCTCCACGCACGATTCTGCGCATGCGCGTGACGTCATTTAGTGCCTGCGCGAATCGCTGAACCTGGAGGTAACCCATTCCGTTACTTCCGGCTTCGGCACGTACGTATCCCGTGTCGTACACAACCCGAAACATACGTAACTAGAGCTATGACTGTATATCTCTCCTTATTTTAGTCTGAGGAAGATTTTCAGGAAAGAAGGAAAGAAGTTGAACAGCTTTTGAAGAGAAATTCTGACTGGATGTGGGACTGGTCCAGCAGGCCTGAAAACATTCCACCCAAGTAAGTGTGACAGAAGATGCCTTCATTCCCGCTGGTATGTACAGAATATGGCGACAGACATTTACAGATTGGATTCTTTCTCTCTTTTCTCGTCACAAACTAGGGAATTTCTGTTTAAACACCCCAAGCGCACTGCTACCCTCAGCATGAGAAACACAAGCGTGATGAAGAAAGGAGGCATCTTCTCTGCGGAATTTTTGAAGGTTTTTCTGCCATCTCTGTTGCTTTCTCATCTGCTTGCCATTGGATTAGGGTAAGGAGTCCTTCAGTCAATTCAATGTGGGGATTGTAGGGGACCAGAAGTCTAGTGTGCTTCTCCCGGAAACATAAGCAACTTCTGTGTTGACTAATTTACACGAAAGGAGAGTAACACAGAAAGACAGTGCTCATTTTTTTTAAGGCACAGAGATGATTTTATAGTGGAAAAACTAGGCTCTTGATTTTACGCTTTGGCCCACTTCCAAATGTTTTGATGCACAGCCAGGATGGGGAACCTGATTTTGCTGGACTACAAATCCCATCACTGACCATGCTGGCTGGGTCTGTTGGAGTCCAACATCTGGAGAATAGGCTCCCCATTCCTGATCTACAAGATAACTTGCAGTGAAAACTCCACCAAAATGTAATTTACCCATCACAATCAAATATAGTTACATGGACTGAATCTGCATTCAGGGAATCATTCAAGAAGCCTTTGGGGTGATAAATGTGCAGAAATGTAATTGCTGCTGAGTGAATGGCAGCAATGGAATGACATTTCCTTCATCCCAGATTGGCTCCGAGGAGTCTTAGACATGACAGGTTGCAACTATGACATTTTATCACAGCTAAAAAACATGAAATCTGACTTTGTAGTAGCTTTGCCTGATCCTTGAAGTGGACCGGATTTCACACACACACACACACACACACACACACACACACACACCAAGTTTGTTTTTTCAGTGCCTCGGTATTTTGCATTTTGTCATCTAATGCGAATGGCATAGAGATGTGTGCAAGGTATTGAGTGATGTCCAGCGCTGTGCATCTGGAGTTCCACTCATGCATCAAAACTTCCCCAATCCCCTGGAGCAGATTTTGAGGGTGCCGGGTGGAAGGGAGGCCAACAAGAGGAGGAAGTTCTGTTCCATAAGCAGAAATCTGCTATATGAGTAGGCGCAGCTCCATTGGATGCAATCCGTTGGAAGCAGACATCCAATGGAGGCTATTTCAGCCTTGCAAGTAATAATGACAATAATAATAAATAATAATAATTTATTATTGGCCAAGTACACTTTCCAACATACTTGGAATTTGTTTCGGCTACATTGCAATGTAAACATACACACACTGTTCCACTCACAATACAAATAAGCAAAGAAACCCACCCATGATTGACCTCCCTTTCAGCTACACATCTACAAATTTAACAATTTAATGGCACAAGGGGAAAAACTGTTCCTGTGCCTGGGCGATTTTGTATATGAAGACCTGTAGCGACGTCCAGATGGGAGTAAATCTAGCAGATGATGACCGAGATGTAAAGGACCTGCTGCAATTCTCTCTGCTCTCTTCTTAACTCTGGTGATAATCAGTTCACAACTATTACTTGCTCACATGGATGTGGCCCAGATGGAGCCAAGTTTTCCAAGCTTACAAAAGGCTTCCTTGTAACTGCCTAGAAAAATGATAAGGCTCCCAGCATCAGGAAGTGTGTGAGGAAAATGTGCTTCCAGCCCCCTATCCCACAGGGTTCAGCAGGCCCCTCTAACCCTCTGGGTGTGTTAGGATGGGAAGCTTTTCTTCGGTTAACCAAGGGGTTGTCAACTTTGTCCCTACCGCACACTAGTGGGCCTTTCCGGATTCTAGGTGGGCAGTAGGGGGTTCTACGGCACAAGCTGAATCCTCCTTCCATCAAGCACTGGTGGGCGGTAAGGAAATTTTACCATCAAGAAAGATGCATTAGTGCAGGGGTCGGCAAGGCTTACTGGGCATGGGCCGGATCACTCCCGCGGAGATCCTCTGTGGGCGGGCCGGTGCAGCGCGATGCCGGAAATCGCGTCTGTGCATGTCTGCGGTGCCGGAAATTGCTTCTGCACATGCCCAGGTGCCAAAAATTGTGCCTGCGCAGAAGCGATTTCCGGCATCTGGGCATGCGCAGAAGCGATTTCCGGCATCTGGGCATGCGCAGAAACAATTTCCGGCGCCGCGGACATGCGCAGACGTGATTTCCAGCATCTGGGCATGTGCAGAAGCGATTTCTGGAGCTGCAGAAGAGAGTCCCCGTGCCAGGCTGCGCCAGTTTAGTGAAGCGCACGAGGACTTGCCAAGTGGGCCTTAGGTTGCCAACCTCTGCATTAGTGGACGGTAGGTATAAAAAGGTTGACTACCCCTGGGTTAACCTATCCCAACCAATTCTTCCTCGGTGTAGGTAACCAGCTGCTTACAAGGTTGGATCCTTTGTGGTATCAGGTATATTTACCTACTAGATTCCCACTAATTTTATAGCATAGTGAGTAGTCAAAGCAAGAGGAAAAGGGGGTTCCCTACCATCTGACTCCCTTTCAAAACTAAGCAGAGCAGTTACTGGCTGTCTTTTTGTTGGTCTCAGGATTTATATTGGAAGACGGTTGACAAGTACAGCTTACAGCAGCAGTTCGTTGTAAGATGGGAACAAATCTTCATCTCCTACAAAAACCACGACTACATTCATCCTGACATGCAAAATGGTGAAAGAAAAGCAACTCCTGTGCGTGCAGAAGTGACACAGCTATGTATGTTTTGGTCCCTAAATGTTGTGTGCTCTTGGGGCTTTTCTAATTGTAGAGGGAAAGATTGAAAACCAACACCCAACAACTCCTTTGTAAGCTAGCCTCTTGTTGCTCAAGTCATCAAAGCATATTTTTGACAGAGGTCTTTAACTGAACTGTATGTTTGTGAACAAAATGTCTATATTGAACATTATGTAGCAAGGGATTAAACGGTTTGTCTTGTTTCACTTTTGTAAAAATGAAATTGGTTTGGATTGTTGTTGGTACGACTTGATTGCATAGCAGAGTATTTGGTCAAGAGCATTATGGCCTTACATTTCTAAAGGCTGGAGTAAACAATGGTTTCAAATACAAAACTCCAGTTGTTTGTGATTTTACCAGTTAAATAAGTTTTGAATATCATTGCAGCCTTATTGAAAACCAGCAAGGAATGTTGTTTTTGCAGGAACTTCTTGTGAGTTAAATAGATGCTTGTGTATGGTACTACAATATTTACAATGATCAACCAATGCATTTTGGTAGTCAAGCACTTCCAAAGATGAGTATATTTTCCAATACTCTGTTGATACTGCCTAGAATAGCATTAGCCTATTTTCTTGCTGCATCACTGTTAAGCTTAGGGTTTACTAATATCCCTAGATCCTTTTCACATGCAAGCCAGATGTTCCCCATCTTATATTTGTGCAGCTGGCTATTCTTACATTTGTCCTTATTGAAATTAATTTTGTTTGTTTGGGCCCATTTCTCCGATCTGTTAAGGTCATCTTGAATCCCAATTCTGTTCTCTGCAGCATTGACAACTCCCAGTTTGGTGTCATTCTCTTGTGTAAGTAGTCTAAAATACCTTGATAAAATGAATGAGGTGAGCCATTGGTGTGCCTTTGTTTCACCAGTCACCAAATTGCTTCATATGGAAAGATGACTCTAAGCCATTTTACTATTAATAGCTGGGTATTCTAACTGATATTTGCTTTATTGCTTGCAAGGAATGTGCCCATCAGTGGAAAAAGCAGCCACACAAGTTCAAAAGCATATAGACGTGTGAAGCTCTCTCTTGCTAGAGTGAATATACAAAACTGCGTCCTTAGGAACGCCATAAATTTTCTTTCTGTGTCTGAACGCATGGCTTAAAGTACATCCATCGATTTTGTTCAGTTACCCATTTGGACTTCTTATAGTAATTTATACATTTGAATCGGGATGAATGGAATATTTGCAAATAAAAAATCAGGGGTGGAGTTAATACATGGTATGGGGACAATGCTGTTCATTTCTGGGCTTTAGTAGTCATTAAAGACCATTACTTTCCTGTTTTGCAAATCTGAGTAGATAAGGCACATTAAAGAAGAAATCCACCAACTTTTTAAACTGGACGTTGTACGTAAAATGAAGTGGTAGCTTTGTTTTGATTTAGCAAAAGGAGATAGGCAGTAAAGGGATTCTTGATTGAAGCTGCCTGTTGCCATTGTGCAGTTAACCCGTTTATGTACTGCATACGAATCTCATTTATTTAGTGGGAGTTTGTGCAACTATTGTGCTAGAATAGTACTGTTTTGGCTTTCACATCATGAATGGAAAACATCTGGAACTTCATCTTCTGGCAACTCACAAAGTCGAAAAGCTGTGAAATACTCCACTGAATGTATATTACAAGTTTATTGCTACTACTGTATACAAAAACAATAAAGCAAGTAAATATTTCACTGCTTTTGAATTATGTGTCATCAGTAGTCAAGATGTGTGAAATGAGGAAGAGGTGCTGCTAAGGATGTTCAGTTGTCAAACGTTTCAAAAATAAAATCCAAAGGCTAGGCAGACTTGCTAGCAGAGAAGCAGAGAAAGAGTGCAGTATTGCCATGGGCTTCATCCCTCCTTACCATTGGCATGTGGCCTAGAGAAAAACTCCCCCATCCCTGCTGTGGAAGTTAGGCACTTCTGTGCAGTCGTCACTAGCACGTAATATAGCTACAGTGAGGGGGGAAAGTATTTGATCCCCTGCTAAATTGGCCCGTTTGCCCTCTGATGAAATGTTGTTGTAGTAGTTATTTAGTCGTTTAGTCATGTCTGACTCTTTGTGACCCCCCAGAGCATGATGAAGAAATGACCAGTCCATAATTTTAATGGTAGGTTTATTGTAGCTGTGAGAGACAGAATAACAACAGGAAAAAGAAACCCAGAAGATAAAAGCCAGAAATTGGTGTGCATTATAATGAGTGAAATAAGTATTTGATCCCTTTGCAAAAGATGACTTAGTACTTGTTGGCAAAACCCTTGTTGGCAATTAGAGGTCAGACGTTTCTTGTAGGTGGCTACCAGGTTTGCACATATCTCAGGCGGTATTTTGTCCCACTCCTCTTTGCAGATCCTCTCCAAGTCAGTAAGATTTCGAGGCTGATGTGAAAACTACTCGAACCTTCAGCTCCATCCACAGATTTTCGATGGGATTAAGGTCTGGAGACTGGTTAGGCCACTCCAGGACCTTAATGTGCTTCTTCTTGAGCCACTCTTTTGTTGCCTTGGCCATGTGTTTTGGGTCATTGTCATGCTGGAATACCTATCCTTCACCCATTTTCAATGCCCTGGCTGAGGGAAGGAGGTGCTCACCCAAGATTTGATGATATATGGTCCCATCCATCGTCCCTTCGATGCGGTGAAGGTGCCCTGTCCCCTTAGCAAAAAAACACCCCGAAAGCATATTATGTCTCCCTCCATGTTTGACAGTGGGGATGGTGTTCTTGGGGTCGTAGGCAGCATTCCTCCTCCTCCAAACACGGCAAGTTGAGTTGATGCCAAAGAGCTCGATTTTGGTCTTATCTGACCACAACACTTTCACCCAGTTCTCTGGGTCATTCAGATGTGCATTGGCAAACTGCAGACAGGCCTGTACATGTGCTGTCTTGAGCAAGGGGACCTTGCGGGCTTTGCACGATCTCAGTCCTTCACGGCGCAGTGTGTCACCAACTGTTTTCATGACGACTATGGTCCCAGCTGCCCTGATATCGACAAGTTTCCCCTGTGTAGTTCTGGGCTACTTCATCACCGTTCTCCTGATCATTGCAAATCCACGAGGTGAGATCTTGCATGGAGCCCGAGTCCGAGGGAGGTTGACAGTGTTTCTTCCATTTGCGAATTATTGCACCAACTGTTGTCACCTTCTCACCAAGCTGCTTGGCAATAGTCTTGTAGCCCAGTCCAGCCTTGTGGAGGTCTACAATCTTGTCCCTGACATCCTTGGACAGTTCTTTGGTCTTGGTCATGGTGGCTACTTTGGAATTTGCTGGATTGCTTCTGTCGACAGGTGTTTGTACAGGCACTGTAAGGAGCTGGGATTACAGGTAAGATCTCTCCCTTACAGCAGGTGCTTCTAATCTCAGTTCGTTACACACAGTGAAGATACCAGGTAGCCTGACATCTGGCTGGTTGATTGGGGATCAAATACTTATTTCACTCATTATAATGCCCATCAATCTCGTGGGTTTCTGGGGGTATTCCTGTTGTTATTCTGTCTCTCACAGCTATAATAAACCTACCATTAAAATTATGGACTGGCCATTTCTTCGTCAGAGGGCAAACGGGCAAATTTAGCAGGGGATCAAATACTTTCCCCCCCTCACTGTATCTAAAGGCAGAATAATCTTTGTAGAATAAAATCTGGGAACCAAATGCCTTTCTATAGAAAAAAGTTCTCAGAACTCTAGCATTTAAAAACAAGCAAGCCGTATATTGAATTTTATTCACCCACAGAGCATCTTTTACAAGCCCTGTGTGTCAACATGTCAGAAGTCTAGGGAGACCAAGAACTCTATTATTTTGTGTGAATGTGTGAAGTTGGGGTGAAATATGGGGGCATGATTTTATGCCAATTTTCTGCAGCTTAACTGTGGAGGAACCAAACTGCTAGCCAATCAAGCGAGGCCAACCGTGCCGCATGAAAGGGGGTGGGTTTTAAGCCCACCCTTCTGTCTGTTCAACCCATAACAGTGGTAAGGAAAGTATTCCAGACCCACCCCAAATGGAACCATACTGAGTTTACAGGCCACAGAAGGCAAATCGCTTTTCAATGGTGCCCAAGGGTACTCGCCAAACCCTAATCTGTAGAAGTCCTACACGTACCCACCACAGAAAAGGACAAGCCTCTGCTTAGTACCTCTTCTCCCACCTGCAGCAAATTACGTTGCCCAGAGCACACTGCAGATCACGTAGGAAGAAATTGTTACTCATATTGGATAGGTGAGCCCATTCAGCCATGAAGTTCCATCTTAACATACTGGTGAATAGTATCATGCAGGACTGCAACCAGGGCTTGCCAGGCTTCCCTACTTATTTTCTGACATGCCCAATTAAGGTAGCTGGGGGTCACCATAATCCTGACAAACCCACCTTGGGGGAGTTTCAGCCCACACAATCAAGGCCCTGGGCCACCGATGTTATAGGACCCAGAATTCCAAATGGGCTTGAACATTGACCTAAGCAACTGCAAAATAGTTTTCACCCAGGTAAATGACCGAAATATGAGAGTGCTGCCCCAGCACAGGGTTGAACAATGCTGGCAAAATGCACTTTCATTGTATACCATGCCTACCCAACCCACTGCACACATGTACTTTCGCCAAGCCCAAACTAGATTCCATGACAGCTTGCAACACCCTGTGATTGGCCCAGAAACACCAAACTGTGGCCACAAATGAGTACCAGTACCCTCCAAGCACCTATCAAAACATAAGCAAGGAAGTGAACAAGCGCACTTCTGCGAAACAGCATTAGCCAGGGCCCATTGTAAGGATCCAAATGCCCCCGTTTTCCAGTGACCCATCATCACTTCCCAAACCCAAACTGGTAGATGCCGAAACGGAGCCGATTTGAAAGGAATGTGTGCCAGACTGTCAGCAGGCCTCTCACCCTGAATGCAGCCAGCTGTAGTCATAAATTGGGAGCCAAAGTTCAGGCTCCTTCCTGGCCCAGTTCAAATTGGGATCCATAGCTGCCTGCATCCTAAAGGACTCTTCATAAACTAGCCAGCCAGAATCTGCATATTCATGGTAAGATCTGAATGGGATTATCCAGATGTTTCAAAAGGGGGGGGGGAAAGCCCTGACAATATGCCTGAGTTTATATTCTCTGAAATTATACCATAACTCAAAGTCAAATAGTACAGCATTGCCTATGCATTAAAGCTCTCACAGACCTAAAAATTAAGAGTCAAAAAGTTGAATGCAGTATTACTAAGTTGATTCTACTGGGAAAGCTAAATGTTCCTACATTTCATCACAACTGCTTTATCATTCAAATGGGAGGATGTTACAGAAAAGATGAAAAAGCTGAACACGACTATCTTCATTGTGAATCAACAGTACTTTTCAAGGTGCTGTAAAAACATAAGCACACATTTTAATAATACGAAGCAATCCAAATACATGCAAGACTGATAGTATAATTGGGAGTCTAACTCCAATTTCAAGATGTTCAATATTGGGTATTAAATACCTTGCTCAGACTGGATAACACAGTGACTTGGATTCTCAGGTTTCTGTTCTGTGAATGAAAGAATCCCTTTCATTTACTGAGGAAAAAACTTAGGATCCAACCCATTTACATTAAATGGACAATTCAAAGCTATCCCTTATACCAAGAGAACTCTGATTTAGTCATAGCAAACTTCTTTAAGCATTTCATGTTTCTCAGCTACTTCAACTAAGAGCTTTGCAAAACAATTCACTGCTACGATTTAGTAGGGGAGTAAGAAGAGGACATGCAGACAGTCCAGCATTAAAAGCATTGAAAACATTTTTAAAAATTGAAATACAAAATCATAGCATCTTCCAGCATACACCTAAATGGGCCCAAAGCCCAAAGAATGCTATAGAAAACAGTAGACATGTCACATCTATGCAAAGCAGTGTGGTTGTTAGCCATCTGTCTTGGGATGTAACCTACTCTCATGTAGCAGCACTGGTGATTACTTTGTACAGTGAAAATAACATTAAACATACCAAAAGATAGTGCTTTGGACAATTCAGATGCAATTTTAGGGGGGAAGAGTACATTGAAAAAGTTTCAAAGTACACAGAGCAAGTGCAGGTAAACATTTAAAATTTATTAAACTTTTTGGTCAAAATAATTGAACAATTATGTACAATCCCATTGTATTTACCTCATGTATTTTAAGGAACAAAGTCAATCTAATGGTTAAATGACCTAACCGTTCCACATTTCAAGATTTGCAAATAGTGTCACAACTGATATACAGTATACGATTTTTAATCTTTATCTTTAGAAACCCCAAATTAGTATTTATTATTGTATCGCAAACAAGAGTGGCACTCTATGGACGTTAATTGATAGGGTAGGAACAGAGACATGCTGCTCTTGCATATTCATATCGAACTCTAGCAATCATATTAAACCTTCATTTCTTTAAAATTCGAGTGTAAACCACACACAAGTATTTCATTCTGGAAGCTTAAAGGGCCTGAATTTTAAGGATTTCATAGGCACGTTTAGTAGGAAGTCTGGAGCAAGTGATACTACTTGCGCTAGTAATTAAGATGCTTGATGGTATTAAAAGTGTGCCCACTCTTTTTCTGTGTACAAGTTTTCTCCCATAGAAGCTTACAGTGAAATACTGGGAGTTAATCACATATTTTCTAGGAGAGAGACCCCAAAACTTTTCTGTAGCCCCCTATTGCTAGTGGAAACTCAGTATTCTACAAATATATTTTCACATCAGTATTCAGCCTCAAGATAGCTTGATCTCCTGGTGTTACAGACCTGGAGTAAGAGTTAAAACATGTTTAAGTTGTGCTCCCGTTTGGCATAATCAAGTTTAAAAACATACACATTTGAACTGCAGTGGAAAGTTTTGTATGCATATGCTTATGCCCAGTTGTAATATTTTTTTAAAGTATACTCTACGGAACAAAAAGGACTAAAGGTTAAAAAAAGTAGTAGTAGTAATGCACATTAAGGTATGCTTCTCACATGTTGAGGCATGTTTACTGTTAAACCAGAGCAGTGATTTGTTAAAGGTTTTGATGTAAAAGACCATCTTGCTCCTTTAAGGCTGTATATAAACTTTAGACAATTATTTTACACTTTTGTCTTTTCTGCGCACCATATGATGCCCCCCCTTTCTTATACAAAAAAATTAATACAAGCTAAGGTGATGACAACTGGAGAAAAAAATTCAGCTTAGTATTTGAAGCAGTAGATACTGCTTTAAACTGCTTATACTGTCAAAAAATGGATAGTATTCAATTAAGTTATACTCTGAGTAGAGCCATTGAGATTAATGAGCCTAAGTTTATCACGTGTCTTAATTTCAATGGGCCTGTTCGGAGCAGGACTAGCATTGGATACAACCTAATATTTTTGGGACAAACTATTTTCAAATCTTTCCGTCAGAGTTATTTTGCACAATCTCAATACATGCAATAAAAAAGACTGAATACATACTTTCAGATTTAAAAACACTTTTTATAGTTTGTTATTTTTATTAAGTGGTTTACACCGGAAGGTGTGGTTATAGATACAGTTGGTGAGTAAATATACATGAAAAACCTGTCTACACACCCAACTCTAGACTTACCTATATGCTCAAAGGTAGAAACACCTAAAGCTTAGATGAAGGCCAGAGAAAGAATGTTTACAGGCATAAAGCACAAATATATGTTTTGAAAGGCCCAAATATTACAGCAGATAAAGAGCACGTGAGATAGAAATTACATTTTTATGACAATTTGTTTCTTGGGTGTTAGATTTTTGGTCTATCAACTGGAAAGGAAGGCTCAGACTTAAATAAATACATTTGTTTTGAATATTGGCCTTTATTGAGTATTGTCCATCAATTCTGCTTCTAGTGGGCTTTTTTTCGTTTACAAAAATTCAATTCCACGTTCTCCCTCACTGAAGGCAGAAATACACCATGAACTCAAGTCCAGGCCAGCTTCTCTCCTTTACCTATAAAGGGAAATAAGTGCATCAATGTTCTTTACTGGGAGGACAACAAGGCCATCTCTCTGACAGATAAACAACTGAGCTTAACTATGCAAGACGACAACTTTGTCCTCAAATAAGCCGTCTTTAATTAATTTTGTCCTGGAATATATACAAGTTATTGGTGGCAGCTACAGCAATGATGTTCTCTGCAGGGTGCCATGCTGTATGAAGGATCTTCTTATTGAAGTCCAGACTGTCAACACTTATTTCATCCTTCTTTCTCTTGCCACCTGTGCACACTTTCCGGGGCTTTAAGATAGCACGAGGTTTGCTACTTTCTCTTGAAGCCTCTAATGTAATATCTCGTCGTGTGTTTCGATCAAACATCCTAAAGAAGTTGTTGTATGAGCCAGTCATAATAGCACTGCATTGGAAAAGAGAAGATAACAACTTTTTATTCATCGGTTACTTCTGATAGGTAATGTCAAGTTACTTGCAGTTTTAGGAGAGTTGCAATTTCCTTTCCCTTACTATTTATTTATTTGTTATTTCTAGTCTGTTCTTCATCAATGGGTCTCAGGGAAAGATAACAACAATACATCAACAAAATAACCATACACACATAAGTGAAACATTCTAAAAATTCCTTAAAATACACAAGATCATCAACAGGCAACAAACTGCTGTGGTTCCTTACAGTTCTCTCTCCTCCTAAATGTGGAGGAACGGGTGAATCTTCTCTAACCAATGAAAAGGAACCAATGTCAGTACTAGACCCGCCTCTGAGAGGTAGTCATACTGGATAAGGTGCTGCTGCAGAGAAGGCCCCTGCTCCTTGAACTTCAGTTAGAGGTGGAAGCACAAAAGATGGGCCTCTCCTGCAGACCTTAATGGACAGTTACAATGGCATGGGAGGCATTCCTATTTTATCAGTATATTCCAATGTATATCGTGTTTTTCAAGTAAATAATAAGCTGTCTCTTACCAGCAGCTTATCCAAACCAACTGATTGGCAACAGTTCTCAGTATCAAGGGTGGGAGACACACTTAACCAGGAGGAAGGCATTGCTGAATCTTTGTGTGTTGTGGCATCTATGCTATATTGTTCCATACACTGAGCAGTGGGCAGCCTAACGCCCTTGGGGTTTAATTTGTGTGGTCCTTCACCTCATTTCAACACCTTCTGCAGCAAGTGATCAGTTCAGACTACTGACAAGAGCAATCTGTCTCTATACTAGCAGCCCACTGGGTGGGAAGACAGAAAAAAGGAGGGCTCCACTCACTTTGGGGTTTGGCCCACAGCCGGCATGCAGATCTCAACAGTTTATCCCCAAAGGAATGTGCTTCTTAACAGAACAAAGGTTGTCCACTTCCACACTAAAGGATATTTCAAGCAGCCAACCATCTCTAAGATACCATTCAATTCACACACACAATTTTATTGTCATCAACCAAGCCACATGCTTGAAGTCTGAGATACCAAGGACTGATCCCGAGAATTCCCCCTCTCTTTTCCACACAAAGCAAATGTACCATCACTGAATTTATATTTCCTCCTAAGGCAGCACATTTGTTTTTATCATGCTACCCATCATATACTTTGAGGATGACCTACATTAAGTTATTAAATACACAATGACATAACTAATATAGAGGCAATGACAGCTATTGTGGAAGCTAAAGTAGAAGTTTAGGATTAGACTGTCCCCCGTCCTGCTCACCAGCCCGTGCGGATCAAAGATCTCACTTTTCCTTCTGCTTAAATTAAAACCACCACCAATTTTCAATTCAGGCAAGCATGTAAAGCGAGTATCCTTACACAAGTCAGCCTTACCTATCAGAACCATTCCAGCAGCACTCAAACTTGTCAAAGATGCAGTCATTCTCATACAGTGAACAAAGTTTGCTTCGCAGATATTCATGAACCTTAAAATATATAAGTGTTGAAGAGCATGAGAACGTGAGAGCATAAGAACATGTTCAATTTTGGGAAGAAATCGTTTTTATTATAAAATATAACACAAAACACTGTACCTGATAGGTCTCTACAGGCCTGTTTTCCATATTGAGATCCCATACTTTAACTGAAAGGTAGTCTCTGGTCATCATGTATCGACCACTATGACTGAATTTTACATCCGATATTGAGGAAATTATTTCTGAAAAGAATGATCTGCTGCTGGGATCTTCAGGTTCTTCAAAGACTGAAAGTTGTAAAAGTGGAAAGAAAAGCTGCTTACTATTAGGGTTATTACTTCAACATTTTCAGTTAACTAAGGCCCCACAAGAGCTGCTGAAATGTGCCCTAAGAAATCAAAACACCATGTACTCTATGCCCAGTGGAATGGTGAGACCGCATATGGAATTGATCTCCCCAGCCACTGCCAATATATGGGCAGTGAATCACCCCAAGAAAGCAGAAACATCTTTGAAGAAGGAGTGATATTACCTGGGCTATCCTGCAATTGGAAGGAGAATGCCTGCCTATTGTTCTGAAAGGAGGTCAAGAAAATAATCATCTCCCCCTTTTCTTTCTGAATGTAGAGTGAACTGCATCTCTTCCACATAGTGTGTATGTGTCACTTTTTTCTTCTTTCAGCTGTATTTCCTAGTGCCATGATTAATCCCATTCCAGATGATTTCTAACTTTCATGAGTGGCTTTTCAGAGGGCTTGCAAAGCTACAGTGGGGGGGGGTGTCTTGAAAAGTTTGGGCACATGCAGTATTCCGAGTACAGAACTTCTGATATCGGACAACTGAACGAAATACAAGGGTGTCTCACATATCAGAATTCGGGAGCCACTTGAGGTAGACATAAGACCTGACCCTTGTCATCCAGAGGAACTCACCATATGGAACCTTTGATTTTCACCATGCCAACCCAAATACATTGGAGGGACCACATGAGTGGTTTAGGCTTTGTACATGAACCAGAATCTACTGCATCAGAGGTGAGCAGCCAACACAAAAGTGCTTGACTGTATGAGTAAGTCCACAGACACACACTAAAGCACCAATTATTAAATGTACTAATTCACTTAACTACATGTTGCTAAACAATGTACGGTAAGATGTTTTAGGGCAGGCATAGGCAAACTCGGCCCTCCAGATGTTTTGGGACTACAACTCCCACCATCCCTGACCACTGGTCCTGTTAGCTAGGGATGATGGGAGTTGTAGTCCCAAAACATCTGGAGGGCCGAGTTTGCCTATGTCTGTTTTAGGGTGTTAACAATGACAAAAAACTTCTATAATCAGAATAATTACAAACACATAAAAGCATTATTATATTTGTTTGTACTACTTTTTCTAAACATTTATCACAAACCAAATGAATGATTTTTTTTAAAAAAAAACCTGTGAAACCACAGAATGACTCAATAGTAAGAGTCTATTAAAAATTCTCTGTGGAAAATACTATGGAGCAGTATTTTATTTATGGCAAACTACACTGAACCACAAGCAGATACCGTAGAATGATTACAACTATAAGGTTTAATTTACATTTTAATTATGAATGTAGTCATTGCAGACATTAACAAACAAGTTACCTAATTGGAAGAAAGGAACTTGAAAATTATTTCAAAATGCTAGCACATTTCAAATTTTAAGGACAGGTTCTGGACAATGTCACAAAACATTCACTGCACAGAAAGCAAATTTGCAAGGTTGGGAAACAGCTTATCTAAGAAACTAAGTGCAAGGCAAAGATGCAGTTTGAACCCAAAAAACCCACAGAACTCTTTTTTGGAATCCATTTTTCTGTTCTTTTGGAGCACCCATAAGGTAAACTCTGTATCTTACAGGCAACTTATCCTCTCCTCCCCCCCATCCACAAATGATCACCACTCAAAAACTACATACCCTTTCTGTACCATCCCCCTCCCCACAATGCTGCATACCTGCTATGTGTGCATCTGACAATTGTTAAAAGAGATACCTTTGAGAAGTCATAGAATCATAGAGTTGGAAGAGACCACAAGGGCCATCCAGTCCAACCCCCTGCCAAGCAGGAAACACCATCAAAGCATTCCTGACAGATGGCTGTCAAGCCTCTGCTTAAAGACCTCCAAAGAAGGAGACTCCACCACACTCCTTGGCAGCAAATTCCACTGTCAAACAGCTCTTATTGTCAGGAAGTTCTTCCTAATGTTTAGGCGGAATCTTCTTTCTTGTAGTTTGAATCCATTGCTCCGTGCCTGCTTCTCTGGAGCAGCAGAAAACAACCTTTCTCCCTCCTCTATATGGCATCCTTTAATATATTTGAACATGGCTATCATATCACCCCTCAACCTTCTCTTCTCCAGGCTAAACATGCCCAGCTCCCTAAGCCGTTCCTCATAAGGCATCATTTCCAGGCCTTTCACCATTTTGGTTGCCCTCCTCTGGACACGTTCCAGCTTGTCAGTATCCTTCTTGAACTGTGGTGCCCAGAACTGGACACAGTACTCCAGCTGAGGTCTGACCAGAGCAGAATACAGTGGTACTATTACTTCCCTTGATCTAGATGCTATACTCCTATTGATGCAGCCCAGAATTGCATTGGCTAGACTAGATAGAAGACAGGTTTTCCAGGTGTCAAAAAAATTGTTTCCATCAATTTATGTTTTATACAGGGGCGAATACAGTCACATCATCAGTGTCTCATACTACAGACCTACTCAAAAAAGATGTAGAAAACAATTTTGATTTTCTGTTCTACAAAATACATCTCCTTTGCCTTAAGACACTGGGATGTTCTCTATCAATAAACAGAACTTAGTATTAGTTTACAGAAAACATACCTATGTTTTTTTTCTAACAAGTGGTAAAGAAAACTGAGAAAATACTTACATTTTGAATGTCTATCACAAAGAGCTGATGAACGCATATCACAGAGCCGTATTGTTCCTTTGCTACTGCTGTAGACAAACACATTACAATGATGGGGATGGAATTCTGCTGCAGTTATCACCTCGGTAAGTTCCTCCATGTTAGCAGGCTTTATATCTACAATGTCTGAAAGTTTGTTTGTATAGGTTCATATAGATTTGTTTTCCTCAAAATATAACTTTCGAAGTATGCAATACAGGGAGATAAACAATCTAAAAACTGTACCCAAATTCTGTATTATTTGGAATTGACATCTCTAGCATTCAGTTTATCATCTAAAATACCATTAAGGACCCAAGTAATTGAAGGATCACCATTCTCTACAACCTGCAGTTTACAACAGGGGTGGAGGGGAGAGGGTCTTCTCAGAGTACCACCACCAACAGTCGGGGCATGTGAACATGAGAGACAGCTTTCTCATAGCAGCACCTTATATTTGGGACTCAAAGCAAGTGACCATGTTCAGACTGAATTTAATTTGTCCAGGCCTTTGGGAGGGGACAGAAACACATTAATGCACTGTACTGTATTTCAAACTTCACTTTGCAATACTGTAAAAGCCTGCAAAAACATATTGGGCATGAAGCCTGCTTTATATCACAGCAGTGGAAGCAACTAGCCCCCTTGGCAAGTCAGCAGGCGCTTTAGGCAGATGTGCTCTGGGCAGTTCAGTATGGAAAGAGAAGACAGCTGCAGAGAATGCTCCCCTCCCCCACATTTCATAGAATCGTAGAATTGGAAGGGTCTGAAGGGTCATCTAGTCCAACCCCCTGCAATGCAGGAATCTCAGCTAAAGCATGACAGATGACCATCCAACCTCTGTTTAAATTCCTCCAAGGAAGGAGAGTCCACCATTTTTATCAGCTTTAGGTGCCTTGCAGTTTTTTGCTCTTCCAAACTCAAAAACGCCTGAAATTTTAAAGGTGTGGAGAACATGTAGGCTCTCCAAACTTTATTTAACTTCAGTGCCTATTACCCTCAGCCAGCAATGGCTAATGATGATGGCAACTATGGTCCGGCAGCACCTGGGAGGGTCAGAGATTTCCTACCCGTCTTAAAAGACTAAACAAAAATAAAACAGATGATTTATCATATTCAGAACAATTGAGGCCAGTAATGCTTATTGTAAGAAGCTACTAAGTGGTAAGTATTTCTATGTATCTAATATAAAAAGGATACTAAAACTTCTGTCTGTGATTTCTAAATGCCACAGGTTGATTCTTAGGTCATCTGCAGAAAGGTACGTTTCATGATCACTATTTACTGAAATAGAGTTTATGTGATATGTGTGTGCATTTGCAAATATCCTTCGGGGACTTGCTTCTACCATTAGGTCCATGGGTTTCAATATTGGCACCTAAAAATAGAGAAAGGGAGAGAAGTTCACTACATAAAACATTTATTTAAAGGGCTAATCACTACAATATCTTAAAGTTACAAAATGTTTAAAGTTACAAAAGTTGCTGGAATGATCTGGCATTGGACTGCATTCAAGATAGTACTACGGTAAGTAGCCCTTTGCTCAAGCAGAACTACTTCTGAATATACCCTAAATCAGTGATTCCAAATTAGCTTAGTAGGAGTGGACCCCGTTTTTCAAAATCCGAGCCATAGACTTTTGAAGATTTTTATATTTCTAATAGTCTATTATTTCAGATCTCAGTCAACTCAACACCTTTTAAGTAAAAAGAAGCTGACAAACTTCTCTAGTCTGGGATCACAAATCCATTCTAAAAATTAGAATTCAAGTGTCAACAACACACAAGGCATAAACGCACTAGCATGCAAAGTAAAACTGCATGACTCAGACCCATAGAACCATATGTGTCTCAAGTCCTTTCACATTCCTCTGACATCTTGCTTTCTAACTTTTGGCATGCTAATTTGTACATCACTGTTTCAAAAGTAGCTTGATAAATTGCAACTCTTTATTTTTTAAATGGTGACTGTCAAACTGTTCTGTGCCTGTGAAAGATTAAGCTGAAAAGGCTCTCTGAATAGCAGCCTGTCTTCAGGGTTCAAAAACAATGGTATAACATTGTGCAAGTCTCCAAAAGTATAAATTTAGCCTATATGCAACCATAAGTAGAATCACCTGTTCCTATTTTCAAATAGCTTAACAATGTTCCAGAACATCCGATAAAGAACAGTATTAAATACACAGATAAAATTGTCTTTGAAATGACTAGGTTAACTGTAGGCATTTCAAGGGAGTTAAACGTCTTGAATTAAAGGAACAGAGGAAGCTTCATTTTACCAAATCAGACTATGGCTACATCTAGGTCAGTATTCTCTATACTGACTGGCAGTGGCTCTAAAGATAACAGATAGAGCTTATCCAGGTGTTACCTGGAGATGACAGGGACTGCGGCTGCAACCTTTTACATGCAAAATTATGTGTTTAGGTAAGATTTTATAATTAAGATTCTCTTTATACAGAGAAAATGTTTCACTGAGTTATAGCGCTTTTCCAACCTGATAGTTTTCAAAGTAGATGTTTAGAAGCATTTTTTTTTAAAAAAGCAAGTATCTAATCAAGTTTCTACTTTGCATGATACAACTGTGGCGCAACAGTTAGTAACATTGCTTAGATTTTGTTAATTCTAAATTAAGTTAACAAAATACCCGTAGTGCTGTGATTCTAAATGGATCCCGAAGTCTTCCATCTTCATCTTTCAAGTTATAACCTTCAGCTCTTTTATCTCGTTCACTGATTTTCCATAATTTAATAGTTTTATCTGAAAAAAGGAGAAAATATTCAAATGATTGAAATCAAACAACACTGAAAGCTACTTTGTCATTAATTTTTGCTTACAAATAACCCAGTCTGATATACAAGCTGGACTAAGAATTTGGATGCGGAAAAGACTGAATGAACGGTTTGTTTATAAACTGAACTCTGTGCCCAGACAAACCAATTCTAAATGGATAATCTTTGCAAGTTGAGCATATTATGCAACGGTTGTATAGAAATAATGTGCCACACACACATCCCAGATACTCAGGTACATGGTTTCTGTCACATGTAGAGGACTTGGGAGGGCAGGCGGGCTGGATTTCACTGTGGGCAGGGTTTTGAAGAAGGGAAGATGCAGTGCAAGCATCAATGATTTTTCAAATTCTTGCAGGCCTTAAGTCAGGCATCCCCAAACTTCGGCCCTCCAGATGTTTTGGACTACAATTCCCATCATCCCCGACCACTGGTCCTGTTAGCTAGGGATCATGGGAGTTGTAGGCCAAAACATCTGGAGGGCCGCAGTTTGGGGATGCCTGGGCTAGGTCTTGTTTCATTTCCAGTGTGATACTGTGTTTGCTAAGGCATTGTTGAGAAAAAGGGACCTCAACTCTCCCTACCCTTGCACTTTACGGAGAATGTTTGGGGGGCACTTACAACTGATGAGTTCACAAAGTGAGTTTTGAGGCCCAGACCATAATCAATTTTATTTTGGGTAATACTGTGAAGGAGTAAGGAGCTACAAAGCATCGCTTCCACTCTTATTCAGCCCCTTCCCTTCCCTGAAATTTCAGAAGTACGTACTGACATTACAAAGCATTGTATCTTTGTAACCATACGGGCTTGAGTGGGGCTTTATTTCTCATGAAACTGAATTCTGTTTGATACACAAGCTGCACTCTTTATGCATTCCTGCAGAATGATGGCACATACACAACCCTGTGTTGCACTGGTTTTTCTAGTGGTGCCAAAATTAATATAATTTAGGCAACAATTGTATATAGCAATTTGTTAGCAACCCACAATGTGAAGTGTCACCATTCTCTATTACAAAGCTGCAACTTTTATGAAGAACTTATGCATAGTTTCTGTATAACCAAGCACACAAATGCATTAGGCCACTAGCATTTATATAATTACGTCAGGAGTGCCTCTAAGAGCCTGAACAATAAGCATTTGTTTCAGCTGTGCCTGCCACAACAGTCTGCACAATTGAAGAATTTACAATTTCAGTAAGCAACTAAGAACCTTCTTTCAAATATAAGTAGAAAGTCTTACACAACAAGTTTTTTTAAATATAAAAAGCACTATCATAATGATGAGCAGCCTAGAGTACACTCTGATAAAATGGATACTATTTGCCTGATAAATGCTGTAGATTATTTGAAGGGAAATATATACTTTTATATCAAGAAAACATTTCTTCAGATATTTTCATTATGCAAGGTATTCATTATAACGTGTGGTCATGTTATTACAAAAGTAGTGTTTGGATTTTCTAAAAACAGCATTTTAAAAAATACTCCAGTTAATTTACCTAAGAAAACTAGTGCAAAAATAAAACAAAACAAAACAAGCACAACTTAATTTAAGTTGTGCTAGTTTATTTTATTTTATTAACTAGGCTGTAAATCTCATAGTCCACTGTGTCAAATAGGTTTCTGGAGATATTTTAAAGAAAAACATGATTCAGAGATCCTCAACAATACTGTGGGGGCCAGACTGTGTTCAGAAACACAGCACACTTGCAGGGTCCCTGCCACTATAATGCTGTCCTCTTGGGGTGAAAAGTATCAATTCAGCAAAGTACATTATTAAGCCATGAATTATTAATACTAGCTTGTATAATAGTTAAGAAGCAGAGTGGAGTCTTCAAGGATTTATCTTTTACTAAATTATTAAATATTAAATATTAAGGTTTTCGGCATCTTAAATCACTTAATCTAAAGATATATTCTTGTCTGGCCACTCTTAAGGTATCAGAAATCTTATGATGTAAAGAGTGTGCAGAAAGCTATCAAAATAATTTGGGCATTTGTGAAAATCTGACAAACACTTCACAAATCATTTCTCTCTAGTGTCTGGGAGAGAACAGTTGGGAATACTGACAGCGAGAAAGTGTATTGGTTTCCTTTACAAGGAGGGTTACATCATGATGCTGATAGCCTCAATGTTGGACCTGCGCAATTTTTCAATAAATCATTCAAAATCAGTTATGAAGTCCACAGCACGATAACGGTTTCATAAAGAACAACTGAACTAGCTTAGTGAACTATGGCTTACAAAGCAAGAGAACCCATGGTTCATCAGTTTAAATGTCATAGCAAATTGACACTTTGTTATTAGCTTATGAGCCAGTCTGGGGATTTGGGACAGCAGAAATTGAAACACCAGATGGCAGGGTTGATTACGACAACAGCAACAACTATTATTATTAAAGTATTGACTTGCTTTTGTAGCACCAAGCAGTTATTTGGTGTTGCAAAATGAGCAATTCAATTATACAGTGGTACCTTGGTAGTCAAACGGCTTGGCTCCCAAACAAATCGGCTCCTGAATACCAGAAACCCAGAAGCGAGTCTTCTGGTTTGCAAACGTTTTTCGGAAGCTGAACATCCGACGTGGCTTCTGATTGAGTGCAGGAAGCTCTTGGAGCCAATCGGCTGTTTTGGGAGTCGAATGGACTCCCAGAATGGTTTAAATTCGAGAACCAAGATATCACTGTGGTTACATAAGAAATGATACTATATGTAAGTAGACATGAATGATCTAAAAGTAATCAGATACAACTAGAACATATGCATAAAAATGTGTTGTATAAACTTACCATTTGTAGATAATAAGAAGTGAGCAGCATTCTGTTGTGGTAACCACCTAATTTTATTAATTTTTTCCTCAATTTCTAGACTTTTCAAGTAGTCAAACTCAGGTTCATGACTCTGAAAGGTACTGTAAACATTATATTCTCCCCTTGAATGAGGACGGCTTTTGTTCTGCAAGGGAACGCACATGTGTGAATAAGTAATTTTTGTAGCATGCACATACTAAGCAGAAGAATTGACGAAGATTCCAACAAGATCAGAAGTCATTCAATAATCAAATATACTGAATTTATTAAAGCATCTACCTGCCCTCACACTTGCAAAGTACAACAGGAAAAGGTTCTTGTATTACAAAAAGGCAATGGAAAGGGTGCAAAGAAGCTGTGTTCATGTGTGTGTAAACACAGAGAGAACCAAAGTTTGTGCTGCAACATATAACAGTCACAGAAGCAAACTGTTTTCAAGCTGCCTCTTTGACTAAGGGTTTTACAGCAAAAATTTGAGAGCTCCTGCCTGTATTTTGGCAAACAGCTTTCTTGAATCATAGCCACATCTATTGAAAGGTAGACCTTTACAACTTTATCCATCATACAAGTTGTAAAAGGAATTTTTTACATAAAGGAGAAAAAATTCAGAAGAGCTGACCTAGTGAATGACAGGTTGGAATATACCACTTTTCATTTAATTCAAGAAGTGTAATAAATAGCAGTGTTCATTTAATGATCAAGGAGGGGAAGCGGCTTTGAGATAAAGCACATGCTATGAATCCCCAGATACAATATGGGCTGGGAGAGACCACTGCCTTGGACATTAGAGAGCTGTTGCCAGTCATATGGGGCATAAAGTTTTCCAATACTTTATTTTTCAATGGAAAAAATCTGTTTCATAAATTTCTTAAGTAACAATGAATGGGTGCCAACAGCAATCAAATATTAGACGAGCCGGGCAGTTTTTAGTTTTATTTACCAAATACAAGTAAAATGGACCTAAGTTGCATAGATTTTTTTTCTAACTCAACACGCCCCCCCAACCCCCCCCCCAAATCATTGGCTGTTGCCAAATCAGAGAATATAATACTGGCCCAATTGTTTAAGTCAGTATATGACTGTTTCACAGTTCATCAACTTGAAGCAATGTCACAAATTACCCTTACTCAGAGAAACCTAGCGCCATTACACATGTCTGGAAGCACCATTAAAAATAAAATAAAAGTATCATTCCTTTGTTGCTTTTAAAAAGCAAATGTATGGAATCAATTCACTTGTTCTTGCAGCTACTAATGTTTAACTATTCTGAAAATGAGGCTCTTCTTGATTAGCTTTGCATGTGTGTCTTCCACAAAGTTTTAAATCAAAATTTATTCCTCATCTGTAGTAAGGTAAGCAGTATTGCAACTGGCTTTTCCCCTTTTACAAAATCTGAAATAAAGCAATTCTATTCTTGCCTTGCAGTGCTGCAAGACCTCATTATTTTGTGAACCTTAAACTCCTCTCAGTGCACAAAATGGACTGCAGTCCTACTTGGAATGAAGACTTTCAGGTTCCTGAGATGGTGTGAATAAATCAGACAGCTTTTTCTAGTACCTTTGTATCTGCAGTTCCTAAAAGTATCAGCAAGTTTTCTCTATTTTTTTTGTCAAGTTCTCTCTCTAAAGATTGCCAAAGACAAATGTGCATTCCTTAACACAATGGTATGACTTAGTGCACACTTTCCCCTTCAACTGACACAATACCTATGTAATAAACACGTAAAATAAAAAACTAGTAGCCAACCCAAAAATCTTTCTCATTAGTGGCTAAGGATATATACGTATTGCTTAACCTTTCTTAGTCATCCTATTGTATTCTTTATCAGAATGGTTGAACAAGCAATAAAGAACAGATGTTCCTCAAGCCATTCTATTCCTACTTATGAATGTACATACAACTAATGTAAGTAGTATCATCTGAAAATGAGTAATGTGAAGAATGACTGTGACTTAATGAATTCTGGGAAAAACATCAATGTACTTGAAATAGTTGGCAGGTAAAGTATAAAGATCAATTTTTTAAAGAAAATAGCTTGATCATAGATAAATTAAAATCAATGATGTGATGTTGTGATACCATTCACTTTAAACAAAAACTGTAAGGGAGAAGAACCACTTTTTATTGTTTTGAATGGTACTGACCTCTGGTTCCCTTTGAAATATAACCACTCTGCCACCCTTGTCTCCTGTTGCAAGAAGATCTCCAGAGTAATTAAATTCAACTGTTGAGATAATGTCAGCTGTAAAGAGAAAACAGAGACAAAAGTATTGTAATATGTAAAGTGAGCCAAGTACCTTAAGAACAGGGTATACAATTGAATGGACCCACATGAATTTGCAAGCTGATTTTCAACTGTACTATTAAAAGTGATGGGTTCTCTCTTCAAGCTTTCATCACCTTTTAAGTAGTCCAAACATCATGAAGAACAATCTCAAATTTGTGCACTCAACACTGAGTGTGGAAATTTTAAAGATAACAAGATGCAGGGGAGGCATTCGGTGAATGGGGCATTGATCCACCCAATCCAGTCTGCTGTCAGTCAATCCCCACCTGCCTGCCTTACCTACAACCATTTCAGGGAGTAGCACTGACTGTCAGGTTCCTCCTCCTTACGACTCTAAAATCATAGAATCACAGAATTGTAGGGTTGGAAGGGACCTCTAGTCCAACCCCCTGCAATGCAGGAATCTCAAGTAAAACATCCAGGACAGGTGGCCATCCAGCCTCTGCTGAAAAGCCTCCAAGGAAGGGGAGTCCACAACCTCCCAAGAGAGTCCATTCCACTGTCGAACAGATCTTACAGTCAGAAAGTTCTTCCTGATGTTTAGTTGGAATCTCCTTTCTTGTAACTTGAATGCAATGGTTTGGGTCCTACCCTCTGAGCAGGAGAAAAAAAGCTTGCTCCATCTTCCATGTGATAGCCCTTTAGATATTTGAAGAAGGCTATCATACCTCCTCACAGTCTCCTCCTTTCCAGGCTAAACATACCCAGCTCCCTCAACCTTTCCTCATAAGCCTGTTTCCAGACCCTCTGTCATCTTGGCAGCCCTCCTATGCACACAAACAGAACAGTACTATGACTTCCCTTGATCTGGACACTATAGTTCTGTTGATGCAGCCTAGAATAGCATTAGCTTTTTTCATTGCTTCATAACACTGTTTACTCATGTTAAGCTTGTGGTCTACTAAGATCCCTAGATCCTTTTCACACATACTACCAGCAAGCCTGGTGTCTTCCATCTTAAATTTGTGCAGCTGGTTCTTCCTCCCTCCATGTAGAACCTTACATTTGTCCCTATTGAAATTCATTCTGTCAGTTTGGTCCCAGTTCTCCAATCTGTTAAGACAGTCTTGAATCCCAATTCTTTCTTCTGCAGCATTGGCTACCCCTCCCAGTCTGGTGTCACCTGAAAATTTGATTAGCATCCCTTCAATTCCTTCACCCAAGTCATTTATTGTGCTTCCACTGTAGAACTCAGCAGGGAGAAGGATGTGGACAAAACTAGGAGTCAGTTTTGCCTGTCATTGGCTGTGGCTCCGGCAGTCATTGTCTCCGACGCTATCTCCTGTTTGCCTCCCTCCCTACCAGTTACAATGGGTGCCAGCTATGGATGTCAAGATGCCTTTTGGAATTCACAAGCAGCTCAGGCGCTCATGGATGCTCAAAGTACAAAAAGGAGGCCGCCTATATGCAATAGTGCAGGCAGGGTCGATCACTGGTCTTCTGAACACCAGGTGCCACTGCTGGTTCCTGAGAGGCCACTGAGACTGCACAATGTCATTTCCCCTCACTGCTCTGCTGCACCAACAGCTACTGCCTGAATTTAAAAGCATGCAACCTAGCTCTACTGTAACAATATGACAAATGACAATTTAGGATAAAATTGGGCACACATACCATCGGCTCCTGACAGAAACATCAACGGTCTGAGAGAACTGTTGGGGTAGCTCCTTTCCCACACTCCCTGGAGCTCTGTGTGACCTGAGGGAAGGGAGAAGCGAGGGAGCCCAGGCCAGGAAGCTTGTGCCATCAGCTCCCAGTTGGCCCGAGAAGACTTCACTACTGTACATTTGATATAATTTATTTGCTTTAGTATTTTAAAATGGTAAACTGCCTTGGATGCCTTGGCAGAGCAATGGTATATAAATACAGATAAATAAATAATCCTAGTAATGAATGTTGTCTAAAGGTCATGGGTAAATAAAGCCTAAACTCTACCTAAAGGACACATGGAAAGCCACTCAGTATTTTATTTGACAAAATGTATATACGCTTGATTGTAATAATACCTCTAACACATCAGCATTTGAAAATGTGGCTTTCCATTTTAAAAAGGCCTCAAGGTTATAGAAAGCTATAAACACTATGACCATGGCATTAATTTATCAGCTTGGAAGGGATAAAACATATTGGGTTGGATCCAGTCTTGCCCTTCAATGGATGAAAGAGCTCCTTGAACATTATCTAATAACTAGATGTAATCTGTTCCCCAGCCCTCTTGGTTATTATATTCTATTGTGCGAGAAAGATTACTGCTACACTGGATGTACTTACTAGCATTAAGATTCTAATTTTTGAATTATTCAGTGAATAAATTTGAAACACTACAATAACAGAGCTCAGGAGAGAATGGAGACATTCCTTTTTCTTAAGGAAACATGCTAAGATATTGGCAGACTTGGGCAAATCTCAATAAAATGAGAATGAAGTTTGCAGTGCTTTCTATGCCCGCATCCCCATTTCCCTGTCTGCAAGGTAACACTCTGATGTCAGTATTCCTAGTTTACTTAATTCCTCTTCCCTCTAGTGAGCAGTATAAGCAGGGTAATAGTGGTTTCCACTATCATGCTAAACGTATAGGCCAGAATCCAGGTAGCTACACAGATGCACACTCAAACACACCTATGTTGAATCAGTTAGATGTGCACTCAACATTAGGAAGAACTTTCTGATCTTAAGAGCTGTTCAACAGTGAAAAAAAACCTACCTTGGAAGGAAGTGGACTTTCCTTCATTGGAGGTTTTAAAACAGAAGTTGGGTGTCATGGATTATTTGGCAGTGATTCCTGCATTGCAGGGGGTTGGCCTAGATGACGTTTGCAGTCCCTTCCAACTCTACAATTCTATGATATTATGAACTGCTTCAATTTCAAAATTAACTACCGGTAATTATGTGGCACAGGATGTGCTTGTGTTTGGGCTGCTTCACACAACTTAACCTCACAACTTGAGCACACAGCACTACACAGTTGTGTAGCTCTGTGGACCCTGGCCTCACTCTTTTATGTTTCTTGGGCTGCAATCTGAAGCAGTCTCTACTGAAGACACAGCAACATGCTTAGGAGAAAAACAGGTTTGGGATGGTACAATTTGTATTTTAGATTAATAAAATGAATCACACGGGAACAGATTTCCATAACCTTTGAGCAGGCAGTGAGATAATTTATCTGGCCTATATAAACGTAATAATGGATGGTGTTGGAGAGGAAACCATTTCTTCTTTCAAAGTTATGCATGGATATTCAAAGCTCCATATTAACAATTTTAGATCCAATAACGGGAAATAGGAAGTGTAAGCCAATGAGCATAAGCTTGTGCTGTCTGAAATGGTTTGTATCTTCTACCACACAAGTGATTTTTTTTTAACGCGAATAAAAACCCTAGAGAACCAGATTAGAATATTCTTTGAATGACTTCCATACTAAAAAATAACGCCACCCATAGTTCTCTAGAAAGATGTCTTCATTACCTCTAGTAAGAGCTACCAATCTTTATAACCTTTTTTTTTGGCAGTGATTCAGTCTGTTAGCTCAAATTGAATTCCTAGTCACAGGTAGACTTCACAAATTGCTAGTTATGGGGCCACACTCATGGTCCTACCTCACAGGGTTGATTGTGGATGAAATGGGCAGAGGCAAAAAAAATGAGCTCCTTGGAGAAAAGGTGGGCTATTATTGTAATATAATATTTTTCAGTGTTTATGAAGGTAGAATGTGTGTATGGGGGAAGACTAGATACCAAAACAGACGTTATAGAAGGGAGATAATTTCAACTACAAATAATTTGGGGGCCAGAGAAGCAACCCCTTGATTCCCTATTCTTTTCAATCATGTTTTATTTGATTTTTTAAATATTAAATGCAAAACGGTATAGAAATGATTTTTTTTTAAAAAGAATCTCTTCTTTCTAGCTGCTGCTGTATTTTTTAAACAAATACATGGCCCAGAAGAAGGGCTTTCACATGGAGGCATATGGTTTCCGCAAGGTGGTAATGGATTAAAACCAACTAAATATCATATTAATCAGGAGCAGAGATAAGTCGCCATAATAAATTGTTAATGCAATTTATTATAGCAACAAGTGAAATAAAGAAGATTTATTGGGGAACAAGACTCATTGGGAGACATATGGATTAAATGAATGTTGACAGTAGGAATTTTGAAAACTTCCTATTAGTTTAAACAAATTCTAGATTATGCTCAGCTACCCTTTTTACAATATACTGTACATTGAAATTAGAGATATACTTAAAACTTTTATGGATTTGTGGTTCAATAAGTGACCCAAGAAGGTGTAAAATATGAATTATATTTGATAACAAAGGGAGTAGAAGATGCAAGTTCTTAACCAATTTAGAGTCTATAGAACACAAATATCAGCCTAAATGGGAACAATATATGCTGTTAGATTAAATAATATACCCAGAAATTACAGATTGTTGATGGAAATGTGAAATGCCTGGAACAAATATATTCGACTTTATTGGGTATGTATGAGGATCCAGACATTTTAGAATTTTATCAGATATTGCTGGGGAACCAGAGCTAGATCACACATTGCATTGTAGCTACCGGTATGTATAACTGGAGAGCTCCACATTTGTGAGGTCCTGTGCTGGTAGAGGCTAGGAAACAAGGATTTGCAACCACTTATGGTAGTTGTCAAACACGGGACACAGGTGGCGCTGTGGTCTAAACCAGTGGTCCTCAACCCCCGGGCCACGGACTGGTACCGGTCCGTGGATTAATTGGTACCGGGCCGCCCAAGGAACATTTAAATACAATTAAATTAAAATTATTAAATCAAAACAATCTAAATAAAATATAAACAATCAACGTCCCCCCTCAGATGGACGCGGTAAAATTATCAAACGTCGACTGGTCCGCGGCGATAAAAAGGTTGGGGAGCACTGGTCTAAACCACTGAGCCTCTGGGGCTTGCTGATCGGAAGGTCGGCAGTTCGAATCCCTGCGACGGGGTGAGCTCCCATTGCTCGGTCCCTGCTCCTGCCAACCTAGCAGTTCAAAAGCACGCCAAAAAAGTGCAAGCAGATAAATAGGTACCGCTCCAGCGGGAAGGGAAACGGCATTTCCGTGTGCTGCTCTGGTTTCACCAGAAGCGGCTTAGTCATGCTGGCCACATGACCCGGGAAAACTGTTTGCGGACAAACATTGGCTCCCTTGGCCAGTAAAGCGAGATGAGCACTGCAACCCCAGAGTTGTTTGCAACTGGACAACTGTCAGGGGTCCTTTACCTTTTTAGTTGTCAAACACAGCTTCAGTTTGGTAAAGGATATTTTGCATCAGAGAAGGGCACAGAGAACAGAGTGCTTCCTTTGCTACTCAATTTCTTCCCCTTCATGGGTGGGACTAAGAGACGTGGGGTTAAGACTCTTATCCATGCTGTAAATGGCCTCTTCAAGAGGATTTTTAAAGAGCAATAGATCAGAGAATTCCAGGCTGAAGAGAAAAATGCAATTTGGCCTCAAGTGCCACTAGCTGGTTTCTCAAGCTAAGATTTGACAACCAGTTCTGAGGTTTTCGAACACCTGCATTCTAAAAAGGCATTTGGCAAGCTTTGTCAATAATGAGCCCAGATAGACCTTGGAGCAAATTCCCAGCATTCCCATTGCACACTTCTACCTCAAAGTGCAACAATAGTTGAACCTCACCCACGGAGAGTGGGGGGAATATAAGGAAGAGGTAAATATGCAATAAACTAGTGTTCCTCAAGGCTCTGAGCACCAAGCAAAGAAGATTAGATTGAACAGACCACTTGCTCTTCCAGCATAGTTCTACTAGAACTATGGTGACAGGAAATGCAATAGTGATATAGAATGTTGTACCAATAGTGTAACTACTCAGGTTTGGCGCAAGCCAATGACACACGAGCTAGCCACACATCCACCAACTCAGGTTCAAGTCCCGATACACTATTTTGCAATCTTCTTTTCCAGATGGTACTAGACATACAACTTATTTTAGAGAAAACATTAATTTCCCGCAACTGCTATACCTTCCCATAAGATACTGAAAATAATGACCCAAGAGATTAACCACTAAGCATTTTGACAACAAATGCGTTCCCTCTACAGGGAAAACTTAGGTGCTTGAATGCAAATGCACCATTTAGAAGGATTTTATATGTGAATTCTTGTGAGCAAGTTATAATCACTTCTATTCTTAGACAGCCTCTAACTAGAGTGATAAGGGAAGCTATGTTAGCATACAACTACAAACAACAAATTAAGGCTCCTACATTAACAGCATCTATGCACAAACAAAAACTAAAGATTAAGCATAAGACAAAAAAGTCCCTTCAAAACAAAGTAATCCAGATCTTGTAATTAAAAATAAAATAAAATTCCATGACACTGTTTTGAGTTTAACAATTAGACAAGACCTTTTATTGTGGTGCTTCATTCAAGCATCTGGGAAATATTTTTATACCCAGTATGCTTAAAGCCTTGTGTTTGCCTGTGTTTAGCTATAAATGGTTTACTATCAGCTGAATGGAGAGGTTAAGTTGCACAGATGGACCTCTTGAAGCAATTGTTTTCTGCTATTAAAAAAACCCCTTTCCCAAAAGCATGAATTCAGCAACCAAGACAAAATACACACTTATCATTTTGCCAGAGATTCTAAGAGAACAGAGAAGAACTCCGTAAGTAATTTGTCCTATTATTTGGTTCCAGTTTCATACTACCATGATAATGTCATATGACACATAATATTAATCAGGCTGCCTGACTTTCTTATGTCTGGAACCAAAAGTTGCCTTGTTCAGAAAACCCTTTGAAGCACATTTTTATTGATGAAGTAGATTATGTTCCTTCAGAAGTGCCAACAGGATTGTCTAGGCACAGCACACTGTATGCATATTGGGTCTCCCATCTCACCCACAAAAGATTTGCATTTGTTTTGTATCATATATGCAAATGTATGCCCTATTTTGTGGATAGGACAAAGGGCACAAACATGTGTCAGGGGCCACAAACAAACAATAAGATGTCTGACAATGTCATCAGACGAACTTTCCCCATAACTGCATTTCCATACTAGAAAAGGCTTAACTTATATCTTTAAACCAGAGTTAGAAAAAGGCTTTGCTATTGTATTTTGCTTTTGGAGGCAACACTATTGGCCAATCACTGCTACACTAAAATCCCTGGGTGTCCCAAATATATGTTGTGGGCAATAACATGCAACCAGGAAGACATTCTTTTCCACATATTTTAACAATTATTTGAATTATCAGCATTACGTTAGCTATTATAAACACCACAAAATGTATCGTTTAGCATATATTTTACAAATGTGGGTGCCATAGTTCATGGAATTCTGTTATAGGACTAAGTCTAGAAGCTATTTTGGAAAATTGCTTCCACAAACTTATGTTAATCTGTGCATGATGACCACCCATTTTCTTCTTATTCCAAACCATGTCCTCTATGTCATCAAAGTGTAACTTGCTGTAATTATTTTTCAACAGAAGTCTACCACAAGGCATAGCTGCCAACCCTCCCTTTTTTAACGGGAAACTCCCTTATTCCAAGCCACAGCTGTCAACCTTCCCTTTTTTTGGCTGGAAATTCCCTTATTCCAGCGCCATTTCCCACTACTATCCTGGATTGTTAGATATATCGTAGACCAGGCATGTCAAACCTGCGGCCCTCCAGATGTTTTGGCCTACAACTCCCATGATCCCTAGCTAGTAGGACCAGTGGTTGGAGAAGATGGGAATTGTAGTCCAAAACATCTGGAGGGCCGCAGGTTTGACATGCCTGTCGTAGACTGTCCCCAGCAGGGCCGTCTTAAGCATATCTGGCGTCCTGGTGCGAAGATACCTCTGGCGCTTCCCCGCCCAGTTTCCCAGCGCGGCTGTCTGGCGAGTGCAGGGCGCAGTAGCGTGGCGACCCCCTGGCGGCCCTGCGCCACCCAGCTTTGCCGTAGGGCCGGCCCTGGTCCCCGGGACAGGTGAGGCTGCTGATCCCTTATTTTCAAATCCAAAGGTTGACAGCTATGCCACAAGGTCATAATTAGGTGGAACCTCCACAACAAATGGAGCTGGCATAGAGCACTTTTTGCTTCTGCTGCTTAGTTCTCATCAAAGAGAAGGTTCAGCACAACTCTTGAATAGAGTTGGGTGATTAACATACAATCAATTTATCACAAGGTTTCCAACATTGTGATATATCGTCAGCTAAACATCGCGATATGCTGATATATCACAATGTCTGAAATAAGGGTGAAGCTACGTAGAGGCATTGTCTTGCTTCATTTTTTTTTCCCACATCGTGATTTTTGCACAGCGCGTACACACACACACACAATGATTCACAATATATTGCCAAGTCAAAAATCATGAAACTGACATCACAATAGGGACTTTAGACCTGTTTGGGACGATATATTGATAACCCAGTCCTACTTTTGGTTCTAGTTCTGATAGGAAGACTGCAACCCCAATCAATTAGTCATACCTCATGTTACGTTTGCTTCATGTTACGTGTTTTTTCAGGTTGCGTCCTGCGGCGACCTGGAAGTACCGTAAAGCAGTGGTTCTCAACCTTGGGCCTCCAGATGTTTTGAGACTACAATTCCCATCATCCCTGACCACTGGTCCTGCTAGCTAGGGATCATGGGAGTTGTAGGCCAAAAACATCTGGAGGCCCAAGGTTGAGGACCACTGCCGTAAAGGGTTACTTCTGGGTTTCGCCACTCGCACCTGCGCAGTAGTGCTATATTGCGCTGCGCACCTGCGCAGATACGGCGCTTCAGGTTGCGAACAGGCCTCTGGAACAGATCCCGTTCGCAACCAGAGGTACCACTGTATAGGAAAATGTACCTTTTTGCAGGATGCTAGTATCAAGCCTTTTTTGTTTGGATTCAATGCCAACCTGTTACCCTTCTCTACATGGCTACATCTTTCCACATATTCAGGACAGATAGGGTTGCCATATATCCTCTTTTTGCAGGACATGTCCTCTTTTTCAGGGGTAAAATTTGAGGCAAATTGCATTATAGCATCCTCTTTTTTGCCCTTAAAAAAATGGCAACCCTAAATAGCAGCACCTCAATGTTTAGTAATTAAAGCAAGAAGTTGGGTGTAATCTGCATACTGATGGCACCTCACTCCAAGGCTGATGCTCTTCCTAAGACGTTTCATTAAGATGTTAGCAAAACTGGCACTGAACCATTTGAAATTCCACAAACCAATATCTAGGAGGCAATTCCATAATCTAATCCCCCAAACCCCTAATGATCACTAGTTGGACACTGTTTATGCCTGTTCCTGTTTTGCTGCAAATAAAAATTTCCATGAGAAATTAATGCTGAGGCAATGGAGGGGCACATGTTTTGCTCTGGAAATGTTCCCAATACGGAAGATTACCTGATGACTGTATAAGCAATGTTATCCACAAGTAATGCATGAAAAACTATTTACATACACTTCTTAACTTTTGCACTGTATGTTCACTTTTTCTACAGGATGCTTTTGCTACATGTGGAGACTTTCCAGTCTTTTTGAGACTATCATCCTGATTCCAACTTTGGCAAAAAGTCAATAGCTAGAGCCCCAAATCCTTAAATTATAATGCAGACATCTTATTGGGGTGTTTAAGTGTTACATCTGTCTGTCTCTCAAAAATGTGAATGTCTCTCAAAAATGAGGACAACTCTAAGCTAAAATTCATTGATTATACTAGTAGTTCCCAGGTGACAAACCATACAACAGCTACTGAATATATTTCCTGTTCATTTGGTGGCCTAAGTAGGTTTGAATGCCTGTGATGTTTCAGAAAGTTAAAATACCCATGCCTGCTAAATTCTATAAACAATTTACTGATCTTGCTAACATTTTTAGATTTAGGCCTTTAGTTTCTTCAGTTACTTATTTGCAATACTTCAATCTAATCCATTTTTAACAATATGACAAAGTATAATAATCATTTATACTTTTAAGATTTTGAAAGATTAAGCATATATCTTCTCAATAGCAGCAAAAGGCTATAAGAATCAGTCATGACAAACAGCATGGTAGTACTATATTTTGTTTCTAGGCCACATTACAACATTGAAGGAATTAATCAATAGCTTGCCAAATCAGTGATAGAAGAAAGGTGAGGATCCGTCAGATCAGCACTGCTGTTCTTCTGTCTCTAAGCAGAAAGTCAGTCAGCAACATTGCTTTGACCTTAAATGCCCTGTGCCTGTATTTAGACACATGAGGGAGGTTTGGTAGTAGGAATAAGTTGCCTGCATGAAATGAACTTTCATATTTGATTTTGCTTCAAACTAAGCTCATAATCCTGGAGCTGTACTAGATAAGGTTTCTGTGCTTTCAACTGTCCACATAAAAATACAATGAACTGATGGCTTGGCCAACCCTTTACTGCACAGAAACAATGAAGGCCTAAGTACAACCTGCGTGTACTTTTTTCTTATTATTATAGTATGATAGTCATTATGAAGCTTTTCTTATCACATATAAAAGATCTGATTTTTTAAAATCATCTTTTGAAAGGAGGCACTGTGGACCTAACACATAGAGCATGATCCTGGGAAGCACATGAACCCCAGTAAATTACTGAGAAGTATCCCTATCAATCCCTGTCACACAGCTTTATGCAAATTCTGAATGGTAACCTGTTAAAAACAGTGGATTTATTTGATCAGTTGGACTTGAGCTTATTTCTAAAACTTTGATTATTATTAATTGCTCCTAAACAACTCTTTAAATGCACGAGTTTTGAATAATCATGCCATGGGATGGTTTGGCATAAGAACTGCAATTTTGCCAAAGAAAATAAGCAGAATGACCAGCAGTACACATATTTCCTTGAGTCTTCCAATTGCAGTACAATTTTGCAGAAGGTAAGGTATAGCAGGAGTCCCTTCAATCTTCTTTTCTCTACATTGCATCACCCATGCACAGACATGAAGACCCCAACCTCTATGCATATGCCAGAGGACTTGAGGGAGGGTCTGATGGTGACAACAAATGGCTGGCTTTTAAAGCAAGTTAGAACACTTGCTTATAGCAATGCTCTTAAAGCACTTTGAACCAAGCAGTTAGGAAGCAACTCTGCAGTGCAGGATTAGTCACATCCTTCAAATGTGAAACCAGAGAATCTAGTGTTGCAAATAGGAAAGATGGTTTGAAATAAGTACGTTTCTCAAAATATTGTGCCTCTTGGAGCATATCTTATGTGATATGGTACATTCTTATATACGGTAGCTTAGGAATTCAATTTCTTGCTTGCCTGAAGTAGTGGTTTCCCCTGGCTGAACAGGTATGCATCAGCAGATGGCTCCTCCCCTCCATCCACTTTTCATCACCAGTGTGTATAGGAGCCTGCATGCACAACCACAATATTTTTGTTTTTGAATCCCCTGAATCTGCTTTATTTCTTTTTTGCATACTTTTCTATTTTTATACCGTTTTATTGATTTTAGGCTATATTTTGTTTTAACAAATGCTTTTATACTATACACAGTGTACACTACTTTTGGATTTAAAGATATGGAACAGTTTGGAAATGCTTTAAAATAAATAAATAGAATTGCCGCAGTGCTATTCCTCAAGATGGGAGAACAGGGTTTTACAATCCACGTTAGCAACATTTAAAGGGTGGACAGGTCCAAATGCACCAGTCCTACCATACTGTGGCAAAGAACACAGCGAAGGCAAAATTAATGGTGTGCAGCGTGTACAAAGTGCTGACAATGTACGTAGGGAGAATGGGAATGGGTAAGTGATGGGGCAAGAAAGGAAGATTCTGCAAAGCTCAGTTACTACATTGAAGATCAAGCCAGTTTACATATCTGGTTGATACAAAGCTTCAAAATCAAAAGCATTTTAAAGTTGTTAGGCACAACATTGGGATAAGGAAGTAAAATTGATCAAACTTTCCCCTCAGAAAAAATGTTTTTAGTTAAAATATAAGCAAAGGTGATATTTAACCATACAATCCTTAACAAGTCTACGGAGAACTATGCCCCACTAAGTTCAATGGGCTGTTCTAAGGTGTGTATAGGATTGCAGCCTCATTTACCAAAATATCTTGCTATACTCAAATCAGCACTTTCAAGCCCATTATTATTCTAATAGCTCCACATCTTTCTGCATCAGATCAGTACAAAATAAGGGGCATTTGAGATCATTTCAACAAATGCCTTGAAATTTTCACTTATCAAAATTCATAAGAATGCATTTAAACACTCCCAAACACTGATTCATTACCAGTTGTGCTATTTCAGCACAAAGACAGCATCATGAAATAAAGTATAAAGTTCTTTATAGCCTATCTAAAATTCAAGTTTAAAGGATATTATTAAGCCACAGCAAGATATGCTTCGTAGTAGTTGATAACCTTAAGGGCAGCTTCACACAATATACAATGGCTGTGTTTGGACATTCACATGTCAGCTTAATAAGCCATTAAGATTTGTAAACTTCATACTCTGGTTTGTTTCAGGGTCATTAACCATACTTTGTCAGTTCAGACAAAGCCAGAAATGATAGTTACAGGTAGGTAGCCGTGTTGGTCTGAGTCGAAGCAAAATAAAAAAATTCCTTCAGTAGCACCTTAAAGACCAACTAAGTTTTTTTATTTTGGTATGAGCTTTCATGTGCATGCATTTCGTGTGGTATCTGATGAAGTGTGCATGCACACGAAAGCTCAAACCAAAATAAAAACTTAGTTGGTCTTTAAGGTGCTACTGAAGGAATTTTTTTATTTTGCCAGAAATGATAGTTAATCTCAGATTTCCTGGTTTATTCACTCACTTGGTCAAGGAAAGGAACAAGGGGGCTGCGTGCACACCCATCAGTCTATTACACATCTTGATTAATTAAGCAGATACAAGCGTCCAAAATGTGTTTACAACAGCATGTACGGACAACAGGGAACTATCATCCATCATTCGCAGTTCTACAGTACAGTACAGCACACCCGCCTCCCCACTGACGAAGAGTTACGTTCCAGGGCCACACATGTATAAGTGGGGTACATACAGCTTCCAGCCCAACAGCTGTTGAATGGAGTAGCATGGCAGCTTGTGAGAGCTCCTGCATACTATTTCGGAGCCTGTGGAGTGTTTTTCTCTCTCTGGACTTTTGGCTCACTGATGTCCTCTTCAGGCTTGGGGGGGGGGGGCATCTCCTTGTGAGCCACAAGGACTTTCCAGCTCTCTCTCACCATTATATTGGTTAGTTAGTTATTTGCTGGCACCATGCATATATGTGGTCATGCACGAAATTGATCACGTACAAGTTGGGGGATGCCTGTATTGTTATAAAAATATAGTACCCTCAATTTGACAGGTACTTTACAAAGTAGAGACAGGACTTTGGCCTGGAGAAAAGAGTTCTGTATTATTTCTTTAAGTAGCAGAAAGTCAACAGTCAGGAAAGAGATCAAGGCTCACATTACGCTACAAGAAACTGACAGGAAAATAAAAATGTTAGGAACAGGCAGATGACACATTCTTGTCAAATCTTCTCGCCCAGCATTGCCTACCTATATGGAATTATGATGAAATGTATAGTACTGTACATATGAATGTGAGTACTGAAAACACAATATAATTAGGTTCCAATGCAAAAATGTGTTCCTAAAATCTGAATTAATATAGGTGTTACAGGATGAACTGATGTGTTGTTCAGAGGGATAAGCTTGTTGCATAACTTAGAAGCCTATTTTCCACACATATAAATAAAATACACACCTCCATACATTGTGTGATTAGTGCAAAAGCTAGAAGGAAGTCTGCAATGTAATTTGCACCATGGGGGTATCACTATTAAGATAACATTACACAAATATATGAATAAAAATTACGGGCCTCATTTTCTAAAACTATTATAGGTACAGTCCTATCCACACTTACCTGGAAGCAAGTTCCTTTAAAATCCATGGTATTTAAGTTAAAAAATGTTTTAGGATAGGGTATAAGAACAGAAAGGAAAACATGTTACAGACAAATATATCAGGCTTGATTCTATTAACTTCTGTGATACTGCAAAATGCAAGCAACTACTTGCATGTGTTTGGAGTACTCTGATCTACGACACCTTAGTTTTAATCCTGAAAAACTAGTTAAGTTCTCAAATGTGCTGCCTGAATGTCAGTTTTCTTTTTAGCATATAATTTTGTTGATAGATTTGCTTATACCCAGTGCTGAAAATTGTTATTTTTAACATTAGTTGCATAACTCTCTACATTGCCTTATATCTAAATATTATAAAATGTTATTGACAAAACAACAAAAAACATACTAACATCAATTATAGTGTCCTTCTTTGGGGCCCAACAACCTGAATGCAATTTCTTTTACAAAGCATCTTGAACAAGTTGTTTCAAAGACAGTGGTAAGGGAAATGCAAGCAAGATGTGAGAAGTATGTCCAAATAAATAAGGACAAAAATTAGGGTTGAGATGCTGGTCAAATGAATTTGTTATTTGGCTATGATCAAATATTTTCAAATATTCCATAAAATAAAATATGCCCTTATACATGTAGTGTAGTATATTCCAATATACTAATATAACATGCACACAACCTACATTTAATAGCAAGTTTGTCTTATTCTGCACTCCAGTGTGGTTCTAACCTCTCTTCTCTAAATTAAGTCACACTAGCTTTTATAGCCATGTGATGGGTCACAATGCCCAGGAGTAGGAAATACTGCAAACCGTTATGGAAACAATGAGGCTTCCACATGATCTGGAAGGGTATCTACAGTATAAAGTTTGAGAGGGACTGGACCCTGGAGCCTTCCAGGGAAGAGTAATTTTGATCATAAGCACAATATTCTTTCTTCCTTGAGACTGTTCTGAAAAATTAATGTGGACAGTGGATGGCAAATAACCCACTTTTTAAAACCAAATGCCAATCTTATAAAAACGATTTCTCATTAGCAAGTAGTTAGGAAATTATTTTCTCACAACAAAAATAAGTATACTGCAACTGTTTCAAAACAGGATTAACTGATATCTCCACCTCCATCGCTCTGCCCGGACACAGGTCCAGTGCCGAGGGCCTTCTGGTGGTTCCCTCACTGTGAGAAGCAAAGTTACAGGGAACCAGGCAGAGGGCCTTCTCGTTAGTGGCACCCGCCCTGTGGAACGCCCTCCCACCAGATGTCAAAGAGAAAAACAACTACTAGACTTTTGGAGGACATCTGAAGGCAGCCCTGTTTAGGGAAGCTTTTAATCTTTAAAAAATTGGTGTATTCTAATATTTCTGTTGGAAGCCGCCCAGAGTGGCTGGGGAAACCCAGCCAGATGGGCGGGGTATAAATAATAATTATATTATTATTATTATAATATGCACTGCAGTCATTTATTACAGTGAGCAAGAAACTTGTAAGACTGAACATATGATCAAGGTATTTACAGAAAATTTTAGTGCTGTTAATTAATACTATAAATTCCCACCTGGTACAAGACCAGGTATTTCATGTAACCCCTTCCCTTTACACAAAGTAGCTAGATACAGACACACATACTGTGGGTGTGGTTAATTGTTTCACTATAAATAGAACTCTAAATGCAACTCTCCACATAAATATTAACTGTGCTCAATATGAAAGCATGTAGACATCTTGTTACCAATGTTTTGCAGCTGGCTGCCACCCAGATACAGAACTGTGTGAAGACTATCAAATAACACTATCAAGGTTGAAAAACAATACTAGATTTAGTACACATACTGGAATTTATTTTACTACCATCCATTCTAGCACAGAACTCTTTCACATCTCAACAATAATTATTTAATGTTTCTACTACACATATTCATACTGTAATGCCACAAGCAAACAGCAATAAAACCCACTGATGATTCAGAAGGCTTGACTATGCATAAATATCTTAATAAAACAAAGAATGGCAACTGAACCCAAGCAAGCATTAATGAAACTGTATTGCTTCTTGGAAAACATGCCACTTTCAGGAAAACAAATAGCGGTTCAAGAAAGTGTAGAAACTGCTTACCTGCAAAGCATTTTTAATTCTCTAAATATATTCTGTTAAAAGGATCACCTATTATCAGTCTGAATATTAGTAATCAAAGAAGTTTCAGTATCTTCCTCCAAACCACACCCTAAGTTGGCCTCTCCACTCTTGTAAAGAGAAAACCCACAACATTTGTCTTTGGAATATTTTAAAACTACAGCAAGAATACAACACGTAAACTCAAATTAAAATGCTTTTAAGGACAGCAATATGAACTTTTAAAAATCCACAATAACCAAACTTTTAATAAGAGTGTACTGTATTTAATAAGTTTATGAATACAACCTGTACACTTTCAAAAAGCAATGCGGAGGCTCTTCGTAAAACTCTAGAATACCATGGGTACCAGCCAGCTACTTTAATGAAGCAGCAACAGTTAGGCTGCAATTTTAATTACTAGATAATACATCAGACAGAACTTTGTAAGATTTACTTTGGAATTAACATACTTAAGAATGAACTTTTAAGGCACTTTTACAGGCTGGACTGGTTATTGCTACAAACTGGTTCAACCTAATCTTGGTTGATATATCATTTTTAAAACCTAAAGCCACACATTGCCAGAAAGAACATTTTACATTCCTGCTGCTAAAAACTAAATTTCAGAGGAGGCCGCCTCCTCCCCTCCCTTGTATGGCTAGAATGTAGCTTGACAACCTTGACAGACTGCTCCCCACTCCCAATCCTCTTTTTTCTTTTCGCTCCTCTTGTTCCACTGTCTGTCATTTCTCCCAGAACATTAAAAAAAGAAGGAAAAAAAAGACAGCAGTTTTCTGTACAGTGTGGAGACGGCAGAGCAAGCAGCAGCTTAGTCAGACTCTGCAATCCCCCCTACACATATTCAAAAAAAGGGGGGAGGAAGATGGTGGTGTTTGGTGGTGGGGAGAGAAGAACCACAAAAGGTAACACTTTTTCAGGCCTAATGCTGCTTCCAGACCGAACAAGGGCCCGGGGTGGGTGGAGGCACCGTCTCTCCCTTGCGGTGGAAACCAGGGTTCATCCTCAACCCCTTCCTTCTTCCCATCCTGCGCTTGGGGACCTGCGGGATGCCTTGCAAGTAAAGGCCCATCAACCCTGCAGGAAGGGGAGGGGGAAGGTTGTTGCAGAGGAGAAGGGCCTGCAGCAACCTTGGGAGGGAGCTCCGGGACTAGCAGGGGCCTCCTCTACCATCATTCCCCCACCACCACCACCACCATTGCGGGAGGTTTTTAAAGCCGGGTCGAGAGGAAGTGAGGCCTTTTGGAGGCCCTTCCTTAGGAGCCCAGGGTCATTCCGTCCCCTAAACCCACCCACCTCCCAAAATAATAATTAAGACAACAACAACAATAACCCTTTACCTTCCGCCACGTCTTCGTCGATCGCCCCCTTCACCTGGGAGAAGCACCACTGGAAATCGTTGCTGCCGCCTCCGCCTCCGCCGGCCACCCCTGCGAAGAGACGGCAAAGGGAAGAAATGCCGTGAAAAGCCCGACCCTCGCCTCTCAGGATATCTCTCTATACAAGATAAATAGGCCAAAGCCTCCCACCTCCCTTTGGCCGGCTCAGCCCGGCGAGGTGGACCACGGCTGCCCTCCTCCCCGAGGCCTCAGGCCTGCCTCCGCCCGCCAAGACAAGGGCCACCCAAACCAGCCCCATAGCCGCTGCCTCTGGTGCGCCCCTCTCCTCACCTGCCATGTCGCGCCGTGTGTGTGGCGGGCGGAGACCGGGGCCTAGCGAAGCCCGCGTGGCAGACGTAAACCGACCGCGACCGGAAAGGGAGCCGCTACGAGCGACGCCGCTGCCCGAGCCGCTGCTGCTGCCGCTGCCCCTGCCGCTGCTTCTGCTGTGGCGGCCGCCACCGCCAGCGCCGACGCCGCCGGAGGTTTGGGGGTTTCAAAATGGCGCCCATTGCCGGTCAGCCTGATCCGGTGACGTCATCCCCCTGCCAGCCTCCGCCGGGCGGAGGGAGGGAGAAGCCGGATGGGCCTGAATGAATGGGGTGTGTGTGTGTGTGTGTGGGAAGGGAGAGGCAGGCAGAACTAGGCGGGAGGGAAGTGAGTGGGTGGGGGGCGGGAGGAGGAAGAGGGGAGTCCTCGGGTGGTGGAAGCGGCTCTCTGCTCTCGCGTGGGTTGGAGGAGGCCTGTTCCCGCCAGACCGGAGGAGGCTTCAGGTTCTCGCAGGGCTTGGAGAGAGACGGTTTGCTCGAAAGGGAGGGGGGGCTGTTCCCCCCCCCAAAAAAGGGGTTGAAAATCCAGCAGGGATTCGTGTCCTTCGCTGATGAACACGCCAGCAGTTAAAAAGAGTCCATCAAACCATACGAATAAAACCCTTTTAACGAGGGCCAGGTATAGTGAGGCGAGTTTTTGGCTTCAGAAGAATTCTGCTTCAGGCTAAGGCTTCTTTTTATGGGGCTTTTCACATTTCATTTGAAACTCAATCCTGTTTCATGGGAAACTTGAAAGTAAGCGGCCGCGGAGGATTTTGGTGCGGTCATGGTATTTCCTCAGCTATGTTAGGAGCCTAGCCAGGAAGGGAGGCAGGTTAGTTAGGCTAAACATGTTGCCTTTCCTTGGAAATCAAGGCCTTTAAAGTAACATGGTTTAAAACTCAACATGATATGCATTGTGAGGCAAAGTTAGCATTTTCATCTGGAAAATAATTGGACAGAATATCTTATTCATGGTTATTGCCTTTGAAGCAAGAAACAGGGTTCCAGAGCATGTACAGAATGCATTTTCCTCACCAGTGATTTACTGGGGTCTGCCTAGGCTCAGATTGATTGGTCCTTGTGCAGATGTGAGTCCTGCATCTTCTCTATGGGTATAATTCATCCTCATATTTGTTCATCGGCCCATTCTTCGCAAAGTGATTTTCACAGGAGGCGCTTTACAGAAGCTGCAAGGGGAGATGCTTAACCCTGCATCCACCTGCTGATTTTAACATGAAATGTTCTCCTTCCCAGCTACCTTTTTTCCCTACCATGGTCTGCCTATGTTTACCTTGCAATCTGTGGCACAGCTGCAAGTCTTACATAATTTAATAACAAAGAAAAATATTTGTATAATACTTTTGTATAACCCACACATATTTTCTTAACCGAATGCAGTTAAACTCCTGAAGCCCGATGTAAGTGTCATTTTCCAAGATACCAAAGTTCTTCTAGGAAACATTGCTCCATTTAACTTAATATTGTCCATGCTGATGGGTAGTAGCATCCCAAGGGAGGGAAAGTTGTTTCCATTCTTTAATAGAGATGCACAAGCACAATGTCAAGCCTGACCATCCTGTGCTTGCTCCCACTTTGGGATTCTGAATACTTGGTGTGAATTTACCCAAAGCCTTCTCTGCATTTCTTTTATAGTATGACAGCTGAGTAGCAAGTCTCAAAGCTCAAGATATACTATTGCTAATGCTGCTGATGTCAGTAGAACACGGGTGTGGAAACTCAGGACTGGTGGCCAAAGGCAGCTGTCTAGACTTCTCTGGCTCTCTAAGATCAAGCCACACTTCTCCCTAGGCTGCACCCCTCACCTGCCCTGTTTTGTACCTGCCTTGAGTGTTTTTGCCTGGCTGGAATGTGTCCTTGAAGCCTGATATTAATGCCCTTTGCTTACCTGGATGAAGGATAGAGAGGGGTATATGAGTGTGTGTAAAACTAGCCTGCTGTACAAAGGTAACATTTATATTGGTTGCCCAACCCACTTTGTCTTTGGGCTGGCTCTGCCCAGCACTGGCATGTGGCCACTGTAAGGTTGTGCCCCTAATGGAGGCAAGAGGGAAGCAGCTATCTCTGTAGCCCGGTTTGATATTTCAAATGCCAAGTGGCCTAAAAATTACACTGCTAAATAAACAGAAAAACGCAGGTGTTTGTTTGAGAGCTCAAGAGAGAAACTCAGGTTTGGGGCAGGGGTTAAAGGGCAAGGAAAGTGTTGCTGGTTATATCTGCCACCTGAGATGTGCAGAGAATGCTTTAAATGTTATATAAGTTAAGCATTTGTTTTCCTCCTTAGCGTGAATTTTTGAATCCTCACCCACTCCTTCAGAAAGAACAGGTTGTTCCTTGGTTTGTTATAGACATGGTCCTGCTCTATTCATGCAACTTTACTTGTTGGGGGGCAAATTTAAGTTGGCCTGTTATGCAGGTTGCAACGCCACCCCCTCTTTTACCTTGAAAATTTAGCTTTGTTATGGGCAAGCAACTGAAAAAGGAAAGGGAAAACTCACATGTGTACCAATGAAAATAGAAAGCAATACATGTAATTCAGCATAGGGTTGCCCTGACTGTGCTTTGATAAGTTAGCTATATGCATTGCAGAAAGAGTTCATTAGTAGGGCTCTTCCTATAATAGTTTTGCAGTGACACAGTAAGGTATACTTAGTGTGTTTTAAAAGATGCAGAAGCTCTCAGAAGCTGGTTTGAGCATTATTTGTTCCAATACACAAATATAAGATGGAGAGCACCTGGCTTGCCAGTAATGTAAAAATGATCTAGTCGCAGACCACAAGCCGAACAGGAGTCCACATTGTGATGCAGCAGCAAAAATAGCAAAAACAATGTATTGAACAAGGAAAGTAATGCATTGCAGGGGGTTGGGATAGATGACCCTCAGGATTCCAACTACAGTTCTATGATTCTAGAAGTGCTATAAATCCAGCATACAGAACTGTGGCAGACTAATCTGTATCAAGTCTGCACAAGAGTCCTACTAGAATTGAATCCAGGCAGGAAACTCAAGCATAAGACATTCAAAATATCTTTATGTGAATATATATTTCTATTCAGATAATTCCTTCAGCTTGCCAATAACTTATGTTATTGTTATACACACAAGCCCTCTACATACTGCAGAGTGTTCTGGGATGCACACAGTTCGTTCACATGATCATCACATGGGACACTGGCTGTGCTTACTGGGCATTGCTGTCAGATGATGTGAATTGAGAGTGGGATCTGGAACACATTCAACTTTCTCTGTAGTTGCTGATTGTAGAAGATGCTTGGCAGTAGTGAGCAAGCCGCCTTTCAAGAAAAGTGGTCTCCCTTTGGTGACCGCCCTCAGAATATCCCTATAAGCTTCAGTGCATAGCATGTTGGACTGTGGAAATGTCTTCAAATCCTGTAGCAATGAAGGTTACTGGATGTCAGGGACAACAGCACTCAAACAGGCTGTGATTTGGGTGTGTGTGTAAGACAGGGGACGACTGCTGATAGCTGAGCCAGGATAAACAGCAACGCAGCCCAGAAGCCTGTGAATTCTATGTTGCTGCCTACTATAAAACTTTCAGATCTGCCGCACCCATGGTCCCTTCCAACTCTATGATTTTATACTTTGTTTTCCATGTGTGAATCCCCTTAAGCCTGAGTGGTTGGTTGCAGGAAGGTTCCTTCTAGCCGTATATGTTAGATCTGAGTATCTAAGACTCTGTGGTCTTAGATTAGGCAAAGAGGCAGCAGTTGGCTTCACAGGGCTCTTGTGAAGATAGTATGAGAAATCTCATATACAGTACATCACCCTGGTTTCTTTGGAGACAAATGAGAAAGGCATTTTATAAAAGGAGTGGGATGTGTATCTGTCAATGGTTTCTAACTATGAGAAGGGACATGAAGCTTCAGGAAAGTATATAGGATGCCATTATTATTTCTTTCAGAACTCCAGGCAGAAATGCAACAGGAATGGCCTCCACACTGGGTAAGGTATTCAAGCAGACGATTGCCAGCTTGCTCTAGACTCTCTTGGATGACACTGACTTTCTATATTCATTTCAGGCAGGTTATAGGCCTGATTTTGGAATGGAAACTGACTTGGCTACCCTGTGAGATGACCTCTACCAAGACAAGTACAGTATGAGGAAAGCAACCCTTGCTCCCAGCAGGAAGAAGTAGAGCTATTGAGTTATATCCAATGTTAGTTCCACTCTGAGTAGATCCCTTGAAAATAATGGGCCTAAATTTAAATGGGTTAATTTAAACAGGTTTACTCTGAGCAGAGCCAATGTTGGCTACAACCCAGTTTGTTTGTTTTGTGAGGGTTACAGAGCAAGGTGTTCGTAAACAAGGGATATTGCTTTAAAAATAGAACCTCTGGCAATTCTAACTGCACACCTGTTTAAAATAGGATTAGGCTTCTGCTAGGCCTGTCTTTTAATAGAAAATCATATCATAGCTATGTGTCTTTCCCCTTGGCATGTATCTTTGTAGATGTCAAATTACGCAAACACATTTCAGCATTACATACATTTAATACATGCACACACCTTTTCGTATTTAAACTCTCATGCCTTGTTCTGTTAACTGCTATGTTGCTAATTGTTGTGTGAGGTGGTTTGATTCTTTGGTATGGTAAAAAGTGTTCAGAAAGAACAAAGCTGAGTTGCAAAAAGCAGTGGCCCTTATATTTACATGTCACAGCTTAAAACCCTTAAGAATTCAGTCCTGCTGGATAAGATCAAAAGAGCGTGTAGCCTAGCACTCTTTCTCCTGCCAAATATCTCTACTAAGCTCACAAGCAGGGTATCGTGGAGGCAGTAATCCCCAGTTTATTGCCAGGTTTTAAACCAGTGATAAACCACTGCTGGACATGAAGATTCTGTTCCTACTTATTGTGGCTTATAATTAATGGATGAGCTTAAATGGCGAATCTACATTATCAAAAATGATAGAAAAATTTCTGGCAACATTCATTTAATACAATATCAAGTTTGTTTCTTTTAAGATTTCTGATGCTTTCAAATTCTGTTGTTGTTGTTGTTGTTGTTGTTGTTGTTGTATACCTATACCGTATTGGCCTGAATACAAGCCACACTCCCTCCCCCCCCCAATTCCAACCGTGAAAAGTTAAAGTGTGGCTTATATTCGCGATCTTACGCCACCGGAAAACCGGTGCAGCTCCCCCCTCCAGGAAGCAGCCTGGGAGCGCGGGGCAATGGCACACTGCCCACCCGCTGCTCCCAATCCTCCCCTGAGCTGTCAGAAAGAAGGGGAAAAGGCCACCGGCAAAGCATCTCGGCTCCCGCCCAGGAAGCAGCCCAAGTATTGTCTTTTTTGCTTCCGTCCCCCCCCCCATCAGTTTTAAAGGTCTGGCTTATTTGTGAGTGCAGCTTATATTTGGGGCAATGCGGTATTTAGAATATTGCTTATTAGAAGCTTGGCCCGCCAGTCACAAAACTACACTATCGCCTGTCTTCCCCTTCTGTTTGAATTGTATGGAATTTTATGGAATTCAAATTGTAAATATAATATGAAAAATGAGAGAAGTAAAAAATAAATATAATTATTACGCAGCATGTAGCACAGTACTTATAATTGCTACAAGAGCCCGGGGGGGGGGGTCATTAAGTGGTTCGCCAAATTTCTTGTTGTACATGGGTGAAAATGGTTAGGAAGCATTGCTCTGCTGTTTTACTTATTGGGAAAGTTTGGGGATAAATGTTGCAACAGCTTCTTTATCCTCAATTTTTTTTTAAAAAAATTGCTTCAACTAGTGCAGTAACTAGCCCAGATCCTTCATTTCTATTTTTCATCACTAATATTTTTAAGTAAATAATTTACTGCGGATATTTATCTGCCAGGACTCGCCCTCTGCCCCATCAGGTGCCTGTTTAGGAGCTCCTGGCACACAACAGAAACTGGTAATGTGTAGCGATTGGGTATTGAGTTGCACCATAGCCTGTGCTGTGTTGTGGTGATGTCATCAACTCCAGGGCAGGGCTGTTGGTTTGCTTTAAATCCCTCTAGTTGAAGTCAGTGGGAAATAAATTATTTGCAAAAGTTCTGGGGTTGGTGTGCAGTTGCATCAACAGTGGGCTGTGGGACTGTGGTCTGGAGAGGTTTAGGAAAGAGTGTACATTCTTCCCTGCCCCACCCACACCACTGTATATAAACAGCCTCGGCCCAGTATATCTGAAGGAGTATCCACCCCCATCGTTCAACCTGGACACTGAGGTCCAGCACCAAGGGCCTTCTGGCGGTTCCCTCGTTGCGAGAAGCGAAGTTACAGGGAACCAAGCAGAGGGCCTTCTTGGTGGTGGCGTCAGCCCTGTGGAACGCCCTCCCTTCAGATGTCAAGGAAATGAACAACTATCTGACTTTTAGAAGACATCTGAAAGCAGCCCTGTTTAGGGAAGTTTTTAACGTTTGATGTTTTATTTACAGGTAGGTAGCTGTGTTGGTCTGATGCAGTCAAAACAAAATAAAAAAATCCTTCCAGTAGCACCTTAGAGACCAACTAAGTTTGTCATAGGTATGAGCTTTCATGTGCATGCACACTTCTTCAGATACCAATGATGTTTTATTGTATTTTTAATATTTTGTTGGAAGCCACCCAGAGTGACTGGGAAAACTTGAAAGTACTCATCCTGGAGCGTACGTAACCTGGGGTATGTCTGTAATAGTGATGTGGCTTTTGTAGGCTGGTATGCAAAGAACCTATTCAGACCTTTGACTAATGACAATTCTCGAGCCAGTTATTTGACACTCCTTGCATACTTCTACAGGATATTACAAACTTGGTGAGTCAGCTTTTGCAGATCCAGCTTTGAGTAAATGAGTGCTTGGAAGTATTGCTTTGTCAGGACCTATTTTTGGTTGTGATTTAGCAGCAAGTAAAATGTGGTGGCTTGTAACTCAAGGGGAAACCTTGCAAATGAATAAAAACAAGTTTTCTTTCTACAAATCTGACAATTTTTATCTATAGGAAACAAGCGTTTTCTGTAACCTTTCTCTTATTTGCTGATTTTTTGTAAGGCTAGTCTTTCAAATGTTCAACAAGTTATTTCTAAGTCTCTGCACAGGGTATTACGCAAAGCCTCCATGAGCTCAGATGTAAGAGAGGAACACCCTTTGCTGCTCATGGAGGTGGAGCCCTCAAGAAAGGTTCATCTGTCTAGTCATTCTTCAAATGTTTAACAATATAAATCAAACTTACCAATAGTCTGAATAATTTTTTTAAAAAACCCTAATCTGTCAAGTTCACAATTCACATATTAATTTGGTGTTTAATATTTCTAAAATGGTGAGAAAAATGTTCTGATCGAGATTAAAGAAAGGGCTTAATTCCATTAACAGCTGCAGGTGAAATTACCGGTATGTGTTCTGCTCCTCTTGGCAACCTTGGCTAGCATAGCTGAACAGTGAAGGGAGGGAGAACAGGAATTGTGTTAACTATAGACAAACAGGAATTACCAAGTTTCCAGCACCAATGGTAATAAAAGAGTAGCGTATATTTTAGGCAGGGCTTCAGCTCAGTTTCATATTTGAGTTACGTAAAATGACAATACAGTGGAACCTCGGTTTATGAACACCTCGGTTTATGAATTTTCGGTTTATGAACGCCGCGGACCCATCTGGAACGGATTAATTCACTTTCCATTACTTTTAATGGGAAAGTTCGCTTCAGTTTATGAACGCTTCAGTTTATGAACAGACTTCCGGAACCAATTACACCCATGTTTCAGTTTATGAACGCTTCAGTTTAAGTACTCCGTGGACCCGTCTGGAACGGATTAATCCACTTTCCATTACTTTCAATGGGAAAGTTCGCTTCAGTTTATGAACGGTTACTTCGCGGACCGTCTGGAACGGATTAATCCACTTTCCATTACTTTCAATGGGAAAGTTCGCTTCAGTTTATGAACGCTTCAGTTTATGAACAGACTTCCGGAACCAATTGTGTTCATAAACCGAGGTACCACTGTATATATTTCACCCACCCACGCAGGACACTGGACATCAGCCCAGCATCAGACTTTGTGTCTGATGCTGTTTCAACACTAGTACTTGGCAACTGGTTAGCATAGGGACAAAATCTGCCTTTAAAAAGCCATCTTGTCAGTAAACAAACAAACCTTTCGGAAAAAATACCCTGTTTCTCATATTTTAAGACATACCCATAAAATAAGCCATAGCAGGATTTCTAAGCATTCAAGGAATATAAGACATACCCCGAAAATAAGACATAGTGATAGGCGCAGCAGCAATGCCAGCCGCGGCAGGAGGAGAAGGAAAAAAATAAGACATCCCTTGAAAATAAGCCATAGTGTGTTTTTTTGAGGAAAAAATAAATATAAGACATGTCTTATAATATGAGAAACACGGTAAAATAAAAAAATCCCTTATCCATTGATGCTTGCCAGTTTGTTGTCTGTCTGTTTTCCATTGTTTCATCTTTACTGGGAAAGAAGTCAGAGAAATAGGCGATTTCCAGAACTTTAATTACAGCTTTGCTTGAAGTACGTGTGTGTGTGTGTGTGTGTGTGTGTGTGTGTGTGTGTGTGTGTCTTTTCTCTACTCAGCCTGGCCAAAACATTTTGTTACTCAAATCAGCAATCTAATAAGAGCCTAGACTGGAGTGACTAACTTGTTTTTGGCCCATTGACTGCCTTCACACCTGACCAACTTTACTGCAGCTCCACGCGTGTAGGAACTAAACTGGGTGTAGCCAGCCACCAATAACTCTTACACACATACTTGTGCAGGACACACAGCCACTTCCTCCTCCATTGATCCATGTAGCTCAGCTGAAAGGAGGGGGTCATCAGCCACTCCACACTTATCAAATGACAAATGTGATGACTGGATGACTGGCAAGGAAGAAGTTTTCATTGCCGTCAAACCACTGGACATTGCCATGCCTACTTAATGTCTCCCACTTTTTGCTGCTTATGTCAAACTCAGTGAGGTTGCAGTGGGTCAGAAGAATATGCTCGGGAGTCCAGTTCAGGATAGCCACCCCTGGTCTAAAAATATGCAATAGGAAGAGGGCATGTTGCCTATATATGAAATGTTTGGGATGACAAAACACAGTGGATATCAATATATGGAGTGTGCTGGTGTTTTGTTATGTTTTTTAGCTGCAGCAAAACTCCCCACCCCTTTCTGATTTGCAGTCATCTGGCTTTCATCCAAACTATTATGTCAGGCACTTCATGAAGTACCAGCCTGCATCACATAAAAAAAAGGAAAAGAAACATAAAACTGAGTCTCGCCAGCATGTAGATGAAACACCAGCTCTTACTTTCTAACTTCTGAGAGGGTGTTCACATGTGTGTTGAACCTGGAGGAAGTCTGGAGAGATGATTTGGCTTCTGGAATTGTCTTCATAAGATCCTTGACCACTATAATTAGTGTGATGACATGGGTGGAGTAGCAAAATAACTGATAAAACCAAGAAATGGAAGAAATGACATTTTTATGAGGGTGAAAATGTGTCATCTACAAAAATTATTTGGTACTTGGTAACTCTTGGCAAGGATATTGACCAATCCAGTTGGTTTATTTTAGCAAACCACACCTCCTTTGAGGTTGGCAAGGTACTTGCCTTGTCTTGTCCTCTTGCTGATGCTCTACTTCCAGCAGACAACCCAGGCACAGATCCAGTTACCTTGACATTAAAATTCCCTTCAACATCATTGTGACACAGTTGCTTCGCGTAGGCCTTTTATAGATTGCTGCTGGGAATGAACTAGGCCCATCTGCGGTCACTCACCACGTGACATACATCAGCACAATTTGTAATGTAGAGGAAAGCCATGTCATTAGAATCTAACTTCCTTGGACTTTAAATTCTACTATGAAAGTTGTACTGCAGGGGCAAAACTAGGCTTTATTTCACCTGGGTCAAAGACCCATTTTGGCACGCAACCCCCCCCCCCACATTTGTGTATATACACACACAGACTGGGAGCCTCGGTGGCACCCCTCTGCAGGCTTTACCTGGGGCAAAAAAACCTGGCTAGCTCCCCTGTTGCTATGGCGCTAGTTTACGGACATGGATGAGGAAATAAATGTCCCTTAGACTCATTTAAGGACTGGTCTCGTAGTAATTGTATCCTATACCTACCTAGCTGACGAGGGGAGGGGAAAACACACTGTTTGGAAAATCCACAAATGACATTGCAATGGTGGCCACCCCCCCCAAGTATCCATAGAAACAGCTTCAAAGCCCACCAGTTAGGGACTTTGCAGGCAATGTTGCCCACACTTGGAGGAAACCAATAAGCTCTCGAGGGCAGGGACATGCTCAGAACACCCCTTCTCCACAGCAGGCATCACTCAGATACCAGATTGCTCCTGTGCTCATTTTCTAAAAGGCTGTACCTCCCATTTCCAGTTGCTGCGTTAGGCAAAGCCTTAATTAAAACCTCAGAATTTGCCTCCAGTGTCACCCTAACCTTGCAGTGGAAATGCATGCATGCATGTCTCTGTGTGCATATTCCAGAACCGTGAGTCACGGCTGCATTCAATTTGTAAGCTAGGTGTGGTTTCAGATGCTCTGTCTATCCTTTCACTCTAAAACATAGGTCTTTTTTTCTAATGGAGGGCAGAATTGACTTGAGACAGCATCTCTACCTTTCAAGGCCTTTCGTTTCCCCACATATCTTTCACGTGAACCAACAAGTCCGTTTGCTCTCTGAGAATGAAAGGATTAATAACCTCTCTAAGGTGGGGTTTGAAAAGGAGCCAATGAATATGAAGCGTGGCTGCTTCCTGAAATGTGTGACAGAATAATGTTCTAAAGATAGTACAAATTCTTATGTCTTTCCTTCTGGAGACAGCTATAAATAAACAAACAGGAGTTGGGGAGGAGGGGGGAATCAGCAGAAGGCCCCTGGGGAAGGGAAGAGGCATCACAATGTAAGCAAGTCAGAAACAGCTACAATTCTTTTTTAAAGAACAAAACAAAAATTGCTTGTGGGTTTCTATTTTGGTAGCTGTTAACAGGAGCTTATAATTTCTCCTTTAGTGTTAATCAAAACAAATGTCACTGGGGTGTGGTGTGTGTGTGTGTGTGTATCTGCGAGCACTAATGTTTCCCCCATAAAGGAAGCTGCTTTTAAGATTTTGCAAAAGCAATCTTGGAATGCTCCTTACAAAAATCATTAAACAAAGCCAACATTCCTTGCCAGTTCCAGGACTGTGGTCACATCCACACACGTCCACATTTCAAATGCATGGTTTCTTCCAAATAATCCCAGGATCTGTAGTTCACCTCTCATAGAACTACAGTTCTCAGCCCCCTTAATAAACTTAAGTTCCCAGGATTCTTTGTGGGAAGCCATGAGCTTTGAGTGTGCTGCATGTGGTCCCGTTTCTTCTTTCAATGCCAGGAAGTCCATCACTCTTGGGGAATCCCCAATACTTCCGGAGAAAGGCTAAGTAGCTGCTGCTATGTTGAAAAATAGTGAAGCAATAGTGGCTGTTTTTGGCATTTTCCATGGTCCTATATATGTTTATAGCTTGCTTCCCCACTCCATCCTTCCACTGTCGTTTTGGCTGCTGCCCCCTGATTTTGAACTGTAACTGGGAAATAGAATAATTGATCTCAACAGGCAAGGAAGAAGCTGCAGAAGTAGGATCTTGAAGGTACAACAGCACTCTGGTGATGGAGTGTCACAGCCACAGCAGCAGAGCCTCGTAAACTCTTGCAGTCTAACTAAGTAAAATAAAAAAATTCCTTCAGTAGCACCTTAAAGACCAACTAAGTTTTTATTTTGGTATGAGCTTTCGTGTGCATGCACACTTCTTCAGATACCTAGGGCAACTTGTCTAAGGCAAGAAGAAGCTTGAGGTGTATAAACCTCTTTTGCTCACAATGCAAATGGGAGAGAAATAATTTGCAAAAGGGACAGCATCTGGGTGAGGGGCAATCCAGTGTTTTTCACAGTGCGTAATTTCTATGATCATGTTCCTACTGGGCAGGGCTGACCCAAGACATTTTTGGCACCTGAGGTGAACCAAAAAATGGTGCTTCCCCACCATGGAAGAAGGAGTGCGTGAAGACCTGTGTCAGAAACAAGGGGGGCAAATAAAGACCTACATTGGAACCTGCTGCCCCTGTGCATTCTGCCACCTGAAGCGATTCCTTCACCTTGCCTCATCGGTGGACCGGCCCTGCTTCTGGCTGTGTGCTTGGTGCAATGAGCTCTCGGCACCTGCAGAATTAATCCCATCAAGACTAAAGTGGAGGGCCTAGAGAATCTGAAAGAGCTGCCATGAGTCATCTTGATTAAATGCCAAGGTTGTTGTGGTCCATGTGGGCATCAATGTCCCTGAGAAATGTAGCTGAAGCAGGCCTTGGATTCCAGCTTGTCTGAATACATTGCTGCACAGCGCAGAAGATCTGCAATCTTCCCAGAGCTATTTCGTCCATTGTGAAAACAAGATACTGGACTAAATGAGCCATAGGCCTGATCCAGCAGGCACTTCTTATTTTCTTATACTGAGTCAGATCGCTACCTAGCTCAGTATTGTTCACACCAGGAGTCACACCTCCCAATGCTGTTGGACTCATCCTATCAGCCCCAGTCAGTGTGGCCAGTCATTGGGTAATGGGAGCTGTAGTCTATAGGGCCATAGGTTCCCAATCCTCAGTCTATGATGACTGGTAGCAGCTCTTCAGGATTTCAATCTCCCAGCTTTCCCTGGAGATTGAACTAAGGACTTTCTACTCTGCCACTGAGCTTGAGCTGTTTCCCTGTATTAACCCTACTTTGCCAGTCTTGCATCATAGTCTTTTCAGGATCCAAGACCCTGCAGCGTGCAGCATCCTTTAGGATGTGAATGGAATCCTCCTTGGCATTTCTCAGAAGTGATGTAAAAAGCGATAGTGCCTCTCATGCAACTCTCATTTGTTTCCGTTGTGTTTGCTCATGAGAATCCCTTGCTGGACTGTGCTTTTAGTCCCTCTGTGCTGTGCTGTATCTGTTTAGGATGAGAGCCAGGAAGTCTGAATTTGCTGGGTTTTGTTTGTGGGATCTTTGACACACAGCATTTGTCTGTGCTTCTAATATATATCAATAGTGTTTTCGGATGACTCAGCCTCACTAACAATGTATATTTCTCTTTTAAAAATAATATTCATGATAGATTTACTGTGTAGCCGTATCGGTGAGATAACGGGCCAAAGGATTTACATAGGGAGAGCTATATGTATCCTCATTTTGCTTCTATATGTAAATGTAGCATTTGATTATTCGCTTTGGCTCCTTAGAGAATGCCATAGTATTCTGCATTGGGATTTTTATGCACCAAAGCCCGAGCCACAGCAAATCCTTAAAGCTTATTTTGAGATCAAATGTGTGATCAAATGACATGGTGATTCAGGATACTGAAAAGGGTTATCAGGGGTGGGGCAGGGGAAGGAGGAGAGAAACTTAATAAAAAAATTGCCTGAGGCTGAAACCCTAAGCACATCTACACTGAATACAGTGAGCCTTGATTACAAGTAAATATGCTAAGGATTATGCTGTCACTCTATTGTTTTGGTTTTGTTTTTTTCTGCTGCAGACCTTCATTTAAATTCCTTTGCCTTAGTTATGTGGTAGGATAAATAACGGTGGATGCACTGAAGCTCAGGTGACCTTTCACTGGATGCTATCACCACACTCTCCCATTTCCTATTTGTTTCCATCAGTCCAAAGGACCCCTTTTCCAGTGACTACAAGTCATACTGGCTGGTGGCGCTGTGGTCTAAACCACTGAGCCTCATGGGCTTGCCGATCAGGTGGGTGGTTCAAATCCACACGGCGGCATGAGCTCCCATTGCTCTGTCCCAGCTCCTGCCAAAGCACCCCAGTGCAAGTAGATAAATAGGTACCGCTGTGGCGGGAAGGTAAATGGTGTTTCTGTGGGCTCTGGTTTCCATCATGGTGTTCCATTGCGCCAGAAGCGGTTTAGTAATAAATGCAACTTTCCACCATGAATGTGTTTATCACGGAAATTCCTCATGTACACGAATACCTTGTGGCAGCAGAAAAGCAACAGAGCATCATTTCAATGTTTTTTGCATACCTTTTGACAGGAGCATTAAAATCCGAGGCAAAGTGGCATCAATGAAAAGAGCACGCAGCTGTTTTCTTGCAAATTGACACAAAAATAGGTTAGTCTTATGCCTGGCGGCGAAAGAAAAATCTGATATGATCTGAAGAACCCGTTTTGTTTTTGTTTTAATGAATGAATAAAGGAAGAGAGCCAAGAGATGAACACTCAATATAAGCATGTATTGTGTGCACCATCAACTCATTCTCTCCTCAGCACCAACGGGAAAAAGTCTCTTACATTTTTCTGAATGTTGAGAAGCCATATTAGCAACACAACAGTTATATGAAAAGGTATAATGCTGCCACCTGCTGGCTTGCATATGTATGCATTATAGGTGATTTTTCCTCCCCTGTTTATGATTCTCCTCTTCTACTGTTAACCTCTAGGCCTGCTATTGGAATATTGCAGATATTTATGTGCACGCTCACCATACCATTAATAGCACTCATAATTGTGAAGCTGACATGAAGCACAATAGACTACTCTGCACTCAATAAAGTAGTGATACTTCTGCAGTTGGCAGACGTGTTGTGCAAACATGCTGTCATTAAGACAAACAGACCTTACAAGTTAAAGGTAGGTAGCCGTGTTGGTCTGCTGTAGTCGAAACAAAATAAAAAAAATTCCTTCCAGTAGCACCTTAGAGACCAACTAAGTTTGTCATTGGTATGAGCTTTTGTGTGCATGCACACTATCTGAAGAAGTGTGCATGCACACGAAAGCTCATACCAATGACAAACTTAACAGTAGTTGGTCTCTAAGGTGCTACTGGAAGGCCTTACAAGTTCATCTTCAAGAGAAGTAGCTCAGAAAATGAGACACAGACAATGCAATCGTTGCAGTCAATAACTGTGAAACGAAGCCTGGAAAACTTCCCTTTAAATATCGCATCCTCTTTAGAAATTCTCTGCTCTACTGTTTTGTGGTTACCAATCCAGCTTTTAATGTATGAAGAAGGGATGCTGTGAAACCGAAAGAAATCACTATTTGGCAGCTATTATTAAGACAACCAGTTATGCCTCACTAAAAAATTGGAGATGGTAATTTATAGATAATATAGGTAATTTATATAATTTGCGAAAGGCTGGACTAGATGAATCCCAAGCCGGAATTAAGATTGCCGGAAGAAATATCAACAACCTCAGATATGCAGATGACACAACCTTGATGGCAGAAAGCGAGGAGGAATTAAACAACCTTTTAATGAGGGTGAAAGAGGAGAGCGCAAAATATGGTCTGAAGCTCAACATCAAAAAAACCAAGATCATGGCCACTGGTCCCATCACCTCCTGGCAAATAGAAGGGGAAGAAATGGAGGCAGTGAGAGATTTTACTTTCTTGGGCTCCTTGATCACTGCAGATGGTGACAGCAGTCACGAAATTAAAAGCCCCCTGCTTCTTGGGAGAAAAGCAATGACAAACCTAGACAGCATCTTAAAAAGCAGAGACATCACCTTGCCGACAAAGGTCCGTATAGTTAAAGCTATGGTTTTCCCAGTAGTGATGTATGGAAGTGAGAGCTGGACCATAAAGAAGGCTGATCGCCGAAGAATTGATGCTTTTGAATTATGGTGCTGGAGGAGACTCTTGAGAGTCCCATGGACTGCAAGAAGATCAAACCTATCCATTCTTAAGGAAATCAGCCCTGAGTGCTCCCTGGAAGGACAGATTGTGAAGCTGAGGCTCCAATACTTTGGCCACCTCATGAGAAGAGAAGACTCCCTGGAAAAGACCCTGATGTTGGGAAAGATTGAGGGCACAAGAAGAAGGGGACGACAGAGGACAAGATGGTTGGACAGTGTTCTCGAAGCTACAAACATGAGTTTGACCAAACTGCGGGAGGGAGTGGAAGACAGGAGTGCCTGGCGTGCTATGGTCCATGGGGTCACGAAGAGTCGGACACGACTAAACGACTAAACAACAACAACAACAATTTATAGGTACAGACACAAATTTAGGAATCATGGCTGAAAATAGAAATGTAATGCATCTCAACATAGGGTGGAATACTGTGTCCAGGTCTGCCCAATCTGCTACCCAGGTACTGCTAACTGTTGATGAACAGCTTCAATGATTTTGATCTCCCAAATAGGCATCTTCAAACAGAGGACTGTCATCTGTTAAGTAGGGCACATGACTACGATGGATATTAGGACGAAAGTGGACATTGCATACAAATACATGTAACAAATTCTTTGCCTCTTTCACAGCTGCAAAACACTGGTTCAGCATCTTCATCAAGCTATCTAAGGGCTCATTCCGGGTCACCAGGTTGTTGTCTTTGCCACAGTTTTCATCACCTTATACTTGCTTACCCTGAACAGCACTTGCCATGTTACCATCCAGTTTGGAGTGATATGTTTGGAGATCTTTATAATCCCGTTGCAATCACCCTGAACAACTAGTATCATTGGCTACTTACCTGTTTACCCCTACCTCTAGATCATTTATGAACAAGTCCCCATACTGATTCTTGAAAGACATCTTCATCCCTCCACTGGGAAAACTGTCCATATATTCCTACTCTTTGCTTCTTCTTTCTTAACCATTTAACGCCCCACAAGTGAACTACAGGCAATCCTTGTTTTGCACGGGCGTTACGTTCCGGACCCCTGTGTGCATCAGTGGAGCATGTGTAAGCCCATTTAACCCCGTTCTGCCCCTTTTTTGTGACATTTTTGTGACATTTTGGGGCTTCTTTAAGGTTTGGCGCCATGACATGTGCACGATTGCATGTCATTTGGATGTACCTATTTATTTTTTTCCAAAAAAATATTCATTTTATAATAAAACAAAATACATCAAAAACAAAGACATATCAAATACACCTAAATCAGTCATTGCCTCTACTCATCTGATTCCCTGGCTGCTAAACTTACTCAAGAATATTTGATGTGGTACTTATTGAAAGTCCACGTACACAATGTCAATGCGATCATACCTTTCTATATACTCGTTGAGACACACACAAAAACCCTTTAGGTTAGTGAGGCAGAATTTGCTGTTGCAGAAGCCATGCTTCCTCCTCCTCCTCTTCTTCTTCTTCTTCTTCTTCTTCTTCTTCTTCTTCTTCTTCTTCTTCTTCTTCTTCTTCTTCTTCTTCTTCTTCTTCTTCTTCTTCTTCTTTTTGTGTTCCTTTTTGCTCTCTTAATTTACACAAGGCTTCCATTTTCTAAAGCAAGCCTTCTTGTCTCTAATAGCATCTTTGACCCTCCATGTTAATCATGCTGTCATCCTCTTGGCCCTGGTGATACCTCTCCTATCTCAAAAACAGAAGGTGGATGTCATGGCCCATAAGATATATCTCCACATTCTTATGAGGGCAATACATTTCCTTATGCCAACCATGTCAAACCAAATAACGCACAAGCTTTTGAGTTCTCTTGAATGCTTCATCAGACTTGATCGGGATAGCCAATGTGGTGCCTTCCAGACATAACTGGACTCCAGCTCCGATCTACCCCAGCAAGCATGGACAATGGTCAGCTATGATGGAATCTGTAGCACAGGACTAAGGCTATTAATCATGATGATTAACCTAATTTCTGAATGGAAAATTGCAAGCAGTGCTGTAACATTGCCTTCAGATGAACCCCAAACCTTTCATTAGCACACGAAGCCCCTTTGCTGTAGTGAATGGTTAGATTAGCCTGCATGAATAACCATTAAGCAGTTGCTGCCTTTCCAATAACCTTTCCTTGAAATGAATTAATCCAGCTTGATTGGTTCATTTATCTTCCAGGTATTACAGCTGTGGGTGCCTGAATTGTGCTTCCAGACTGTCTCCATTTTCAGGTACCAGCAAATTCAGGATGCACAACTGACGTCTATTCAGAGCTCTTCTGTACAAACCTGCTTCGCCAAAAGATTGGGCATTTTGCAAAAATGAAAGTGATGGGGGAAATGCCATAGAAATTGTGGGGTAACATTTGCTTGTTGCAGCATCAGCTAACCTCCCCACTAGCAAATAACTCCTCAGTAAAGAACTGGCATCATAATCTAATCTCCCCACAAAAAAATCAGGAGGAATGCACAATAAGCAGATCACCTGGAAGCAACCTCGCCTGATCTTTCAGAAACAGCCCATTGTTTAAGTCACACCTACATTATACATTTGAAGAGCTCTTATCCCACTTTAACAGCCACAAAGGATTCTGGGAACTGTGATTTGTTAAGGGGGCTTGACAACTGTAGATCTGTGAGGTGAGGTCAGAACCTTCCACAAACTATGCTTCCCAAGAATTCAGGGGAGAAGCAATGACTGTTAAAGTGGTATAAGAGTCCTTTAAATGTATACTGTAGACATGACCTCAGTCAGAACACATGCTTCTTATGCAGTTTGACCTACATTCACTCCCTGACCTCATCGGCTGAAAGTAGCATGGCTGGGAAAGATCTGAGTTTGATCAATGCACAGGCAGTACTGGGATAAATGGACCAAATGTCTTAGTGTATAAGACTATGATTGGCTTACGGAATGTCTCTTCTCATGGCCACGCAAACATATTTTCAGAAGGGTTCTTTACAGCCTGCACCATCTCTTTTAATCAATGGTTTTAATCAATGGCAAAAACACAGGAGGCTTTTACACTTCTTCACATTGCTAGCATTTAGAGCGGGGGAGATGAGTCTGCCATTGATCATGTTTATGCTGGGGTAAGCAGACTTCACTTTTGACTTGCCTACCATTTAAAACAAACAAAAAACAAAAACAAAACAAGAATCCTCATAGTCTGCAGGTATCAGGCATGGAGGACCCTCTCTTCCCCGGTAGCATCAGAGGCAAGAAGAAGCAGTTCGTATTTTCTGGGTTTTTTTTTATTCACTCATCTGTTTGCAAGACAAAGTATCCATGCCTCCATGCAAAGGAGACGTTGGCTACTCTTGAGTCCCTCCTCTTCTGTCCCCAACAATATCCTGAGTACCTACGGGAAGTCCCAGGAGTCACATTCCTCTGCATTCTCTGTTTTTGAATGCGGAGGGACCGACGACCCCTTGGAGAAGGAGGATCTCCCAGACTCTCCAGGGAGGTCTCTGATGGCTGCTCTCTCACTTTCCCCTCTTCCTCCACTATCTCGTAACTAGGCATTTCTTCACTCGGCTGTAAATCAGCCCTGTCTCCTTCTCCTCCTGAAACTGCTGGAGACGGGGGGGGGGACCTTTCCCCTCCCCCTCCTCTTCCAAGAGGAGCTGAACAGACTGGGTCCCAGCCCTCCTGTTCAGTCCAGTCCAGTAAGCAGGCATGCTTACAATGTATGATGCAAGATGCATCCTCAGGCTCTCTTAACTCAGGAGTGGGAAACTTGTGCGCTTTCATAATATACTGGAGTCCAGATGTCATCAGCCCTAGCCAGCCTGACCAGTGATCAGGCTAAATAGGTGTTATAGTCCATCAACATCCAGAGGGTCACAGGCTTCTCACCCCTTGGCTAGCCATTGTTGTTGGCATCCATCTTTTCTCAGGAGGAAATGGAAGAGTGCTCCTTTGCGGGTGAAGTCAAACTGTTAGAAAGTTGCAGCCATGGCAGTGGCTGTAGAGAGCAATGCGGGAGAGACATGTTTTGTTGCAGGTGGGGCAGGTGAAGGGATCCGCTTTTGCGAATACAGCTGCACCATGGCGTTTCTTCTCTCTGCGCTCTTCCCAGCAGTCGTTCCTCCTGTGGTCACTGCTGTGGATACAATGACTTGACTGTCTCCCTCCAACCACTGTGATAGTCTGCAAGGGATTTTCACAGGGTTGGGGTTAAAGACGCCAGCCTTCATGTTGCATTGGCAGATATCTTTGTAACGCAGTGTCGGTCTGCCAAGGGGCTCGGTGCTTGAAGCCAGCTGCTCACAGAGCCCAACCTTGGGGATTCTGCCATCTTCCATGACCAAGCCAGCATCCATTGCTGAGACAGAAGTGCAAACAGGATATGGACTTGGGAGAACACATCTTTGTCTGAGCATCTGTCCTGCCATGTGTCTTCCTGGTGCATTACATAGGGAAGGCATTGAGGTGTTGCTCCTGACAACTATAAAGTTATATTGCGTATACAATCTTCCTAATAATAATAGGAAGATTGCTTAGAAATTAAACAAAGGGTCTGCTGGTTTCTCTTTAAGGTTTCCAGACGCAAAAGAAAGCAGGGCAATTAAAGGCACAGAAGTCCTGTCCACTATTGAGTCTGGCAACCCTAATTAATAATGGCATTTTTATGCCACCCCATAATATACAGTTTTCTGGGCAGCAAATACACAATTCAAAAACAAAATATGACATCAAACCATTAAAAAAAATCTAACAGACATGCAAGGAAAACAAAACTCACAGCAACCCTAAATATGGTCTTCCGTGCTAGTTATTTGTTGTGGCTTTACGTGCATTGTTATGTTGTATGGGCTAGAGCAGCAGAGTTTCCCAAACTGTGTGATGCGACAGTTAGTGTGTCGGCTGCAGCGTGTAGGTATATCAAGCAAATACTCCCCTCACTACTCCCATTTGCTAGCAAAACTGAATTATTGTGTCGCGAAATGATGCATGTCTAAAAAGTGTGTCACCAACATGAAAAGTTTGGAAAACTCTGTGCTAGAGTCTTGACTCTTTGACTGCGTGCACTGCTATTTTTCTAGAAAAAGAGGTGCCAGAACTCACCCTGAACGCCTCCCTTGTTCTCTTATAATGGCAATGGACCCCGTACCTGTGAGTTTCAGCTGCGATAAAACCCTGTGCACATTGCCACTTTTCTGGCTCCAGAGTGCTCCCACTGCTGGTGTTTGAAGCTGAGTTAGCCGCAATCTTAAGTTAGCTTGTTGAGAAATACTCCTGTTTGGTGTGCTTTCCCTCAAACCAGCTTCCATTTTGCCCCCCACTCATTTCTGCAACGCACCTCATGCATTCTTTCAATGCATGGCGGTTTGTCATGACTCCTCCCCATATATGTTTGCAACAAAATCCAACAGCCATTATAAGTAACTCGCAGGATTTACTCTGATATAATTGTCTGCGTATGCAGTCACTGGGTGGCGCTATTGCTCCTTCATGAATTTTACTGTGGCCGAGAATCATTTGACATTTAAAACATATAGATAAGAACTATATGAACTTCCAAGGCCTTTTAGAATCAGCCTCTGGACATGAATCAAAATGGAGACTTGAAGTAACTTAAATGCTTAAAATATTGGGGGGATTTATCATTACAGTGTAGATCCCATTTGTTGGCTCCCCATTCCCCCCCCCACTAGTTTCTCAGATGTGGAGAAATGTGTAAAAGAGAGGAAATGTCTTCACATCCGCTTTCAAGCAGGCGCCCGCTCTAGCCAACGAGTAGAATGCTAATAATACGGTAAATCTCGGTTTTGAATGGAAAGTTTCTGCTCACAAGTTGAAAGGTTAAGAATTCATTTTTACACTCAGCGAATAAAACACGCATAATTGCTACTTGCTAATTCAGAAAACTCGGCGATGGATTAGTAACTACAAACCCATGAGGCTCAGCAGTAACAAATGTAGAAAGTGTATTTGGTCAAAGAAAAAGAAAATGGAAAAGAACAACCTGCTTTTTGAAGAACGCCTTTATTAGTATTCCTTTTCTACCTGACTCCCCCCCCCCCAATCATACTGAGAACAGCTCAACTGGAGAATTGTCAGTCAACAGCAGGGCTTAATTTGAGCCTCGGTTCCCCAGTACTTGACCTTGAAGCCTTTACCTGATGCCACGTCTCAGCCCTAATGCATGTAATTTAGGCCCCAACAACTTGTGATACGGGCAAATATGCAGTGTGATTCTACAAATGTTTATTCACTGAGTTCTGGCTGCAGCTCTTTGAGCCTGGTGACATTTCTGAGCACTTTTCAAAGGCAGCCCCACATGGAGCCTCTTGGGGAAAGGGAGAGGGGAATCTGAGTTGTTCTTAGGGCACAGATAAGCCCGCCATTATCGCTGGCCATTGACCATGCTGGCTGAGCTACTGGGACTCGGAATCCAGCAACATCCAGAGATTCCCCACTCCAGTTTTAAGGGAACAGCATACAACGAATTCCCTGTGCCTGAACACACACTCATTTCTCCATTGCCGGACAGGTTGCAGAAAGATGCATTTTATTGGGCGCCCTGCGGATTGCATTCACATGTTTACACAATGAGTAACCTTGGTTTCAGCCTTGAAGTTTATGATGTAAGTTGAGATATGGGGGCATCTGATTTGGGGGCATCAGATTTGGGGAGGCCCAATAAATATCTATATTGTTTTTTTTTAAAGTCAGATTTTGTGTATCCGAGTTGGCACATTTTTAGATGAAATTGCATGTGTTATGAAGTGTGGTTCGATGGAGCAGCACATACACCCTGCTGAGCATGCTGCCCAGGGCAGAAAGTAGGGGGCAAGCAGATTGCTCTGCCAACCTGGGTCTGGCACAGTGATTGGACCTGATGCTGTCATGTGATGGCCATGTGACTGGCTTGTGACCCAATGGATCCTGGGACAGCTTAGCCCCTCTCTGTCCCAGGAATGTCCCCTCTTGCAGGTTTCTGCTGGTGTTCTGCCCACTTAGCAGATGGAAGGGCAAAGTGATGTTAGCAAAGTGATGCTGGTGTGAGACCACAGGCAGAGACTGGTGCCCAATCCAACCCCCACTTCCTAGCCCAGCACAAATGTGCTTTTAGATTGTTCTATAAGAGATAAGAAATCAGCCCTGAGTGCTCACTGGAGGAACAGATCCTGAAGTTGAGGCTACAATACTTTGACCACCTCATGAGAAGAGAAGACTCCCTGGAAAAGACTCTGATGTTGGGAAAGATGGAGGGCACAAGGAGAAGGGGACGACAGAGGACGAGATGGTTGGAAAGTGTTCTCGAAGCTACCAACATGAGTTTGACCAAACTGCGGGAGGCAGTGGAAGACAGGAGTGCCTGGCGTGCTATGGTCCATGGGGTCACGAAGAGTCGGACATGACTAAACGACTAAACAACAACAACATAAGAGATGGAGCAGAGTTAGACACTTGAGAAGCCACTCATTCAGGGCAGTCTCAAGCAGGTCGGGCACCCTGGCGCTGAGGTGCGGAGATCGCTCCGGTGCCCCCGCCCACGCAGCGTCCCGCCTGCCGGCCCCACACCACCGGGACTATACCTAGAGCCGGCCCAGCACTCATTAAGAAAAAACGGAGGGATTCTCCCTTTGCGCGCCCAGAGTATCCATTTCGCTGCCTACTTAGAATCTGTTTGGAAAAAATAAGCAACGCTGTTCATTTGCTGAATTTCCATTCGGGTCCCAATGTCAGTCACAACAACAGGTTTAAAAATGACATTTTAAAGAGCAGGATGATGAAACCATCCCCGTGATCTCACCTCACACGCAGTCTGGTAACTGTGCAAAATGTATGAAGCATTCTGCAGGGGCCATGATTTAATTTATATTTCAGGTAGCTCTGTAGCACATGAAGGGGAATTGTGTCAGTTCAGAGCAAAGACAGACAAATTAACAGATCAGACATGAAATGTACTTGATGAAGAGCAACTAAGGGTTTTTCCTTTTGGGACATGAGCGTTCCTGGCAAATCTCACATCCATATTTTCCTCATAATTCCACACAGAGGTATTTAGTAATCTCCTTTCAGGGCACAATGCCAGTGGAGAATTAAAAGAGTGGGATGTTTGGAGCACAATATTTGACCTGCATTCAAACTGTCGCTACCTCCCCTTCCGATGCCCTGGGTGTAATCTAGTTGTTTGAAGCTATGTGTACAGTGCAACTTGATTTCTCCATTCTGTGCTTGCAAACATATTGTTATACGCCACCCACAATCTCCACAGCAGTCCGAGATTCCAGGGAGTTCCAGGCGCTTACCAGGGTCTGTGTTTCCTTTTGGGAAAGGAGGCACGGCAAAGACTGTGGTGCCTTTATGATATATGGTTTATTTACACATATATGCAACCTGAGCCTCCGGTGGAGGAGTTCAGAGCAAATGCATTCCTCTCATACGTGCCGCAGCATCGTTGGTCTGTTGCCCTGCAGCTCACCTTGTTTCCAAGTCACATCTCTCCTAATACTGAGCTCTTAATCCACATTGCTCCTGGCTTTGCCTTTGAAGTGAACGACAATTCACCATCTCACACTGAGTTTTCAAGGACTGTGGCTGGATGAGAGATGGTGAGGTGCTGGGTTGGCAGCAGGTAGCTGGGTGGAGGATGAACAACTGCATTTCCCCTCTATAGCATGAATCCTAATAGACATGTATCCCAATAGAAAAGCTCCTGCAGAGACTCTTTGAACTCTTGTCCACGAATGCATTACTGAATAAAGTCACTGGCTGCACGTGTAAGGTGCAAGTCTCATTTGTATCTCAGCTTATTAAGCCAAGATATAATTATCCAAATGATTTCAAAAGATTCCAGCAGAAAAACGACTCTGTCCCTGTGGAATCGGCAACACAGAAACAGTGGCTCACATCCTTCTGTCATGTCCTCTCTACAAAGACTTGCGGCTCGATCTCATTACACCCCTACTTCTAACTATCCCAGGCCGCCCAACTGAGGCCACGTTGTTCTTTCTTCTATCAGATCAAAATGACCTGAGAACAACAAAAGTTGCCAAATTTATCGAGGGTGCAATGAGACTAAGGGCTACCTTTTAATCGCCAACATAGTCATATGATCTTTTTATCCTTGTTGTTTTTAATTCTATATTGCATGTATTTTGTTGCTATGGCTGTTGGCTATGCAAATAAAGTTTATTGATTGATTGATAACCATCCAAATGTGATTTAAAAAAACTTGCCATATTTCTCATTTTTTTAGGGAAGTTTTTAATGTCTGATGTTTTATCGTGTTTTTAATATTCTGTTGGGAGCCGCCCAGAGTGGCTGGGGGGAACCCAGCCAGATGGGTAGGGTATAAATAATAAATTATTATTCCTGCCCTATAAGGCAGGGATTGCCAAAAGAACAGAAACTATTCATGTACACTACAACAGCGGCTAGAATTTTACTAGCCCCCAAATGGAAAGATGATAAGATACCAATGAAAGAAGAAGGACAAGTTAAACTCATGGAATACATAGAAATGGCAAAACTCATGGGAAGACTCTGATACAAGGACAATAAAAACTTTTAAAAAGACTGGGAACCATTCATGTTGTATTTACAGAAATGTTGTAAAGAAATGGACTCACTAGCAGGGTTTGAGTAAACATAACAACAACAACAAAACAAGAGTAAAGGTTAAGAGAGAACAATATGGAAATTAATGAAATGTAAGATGTAATTTGAAGAAAATCTGGTATAAAAATGAAAAGAATCTAAGAGCATTCAGCTAAAAGACAAAAAGTTGGATGAAAAATTAAGCAGAACCAGCAAATTGTTAAAGAACCAGAAGGGGAAGTTGAGGGAAGTTACGGGGTGGGAGGAGTTTCGTGTTTATTTTTGTTTTTCTTTTTTCTTTTTTATATGATAAATATGTTGAATATTAAACTGTAAAATCTAATAATTTTTAAATATAAATAAAATATTATTATTATTATTATTATTATTATTATTATTATTATTATTATTATGTCTGGTTGGGTATTTGCTGTGAGCCTCTGTACTTGAACCCCCAAGGAGAATCCCCCCCACATAGTATTGATATGGTGATAGTTTACGCAGTTGTTCAGTGGCCTTTTTGCAATTAACTGATCAAAATGCAAGCAACTGGAGAGAAATGAAACAACAATGGTTTAAAATCAATTCCATCATTCGAGTTACAGAATGTTCTTTGGTTCAGCGGATGCTCCTATGAAGTCAGGGAAAGGGAAGTTTTGCGGATTCCCCTTCTCTCTGCACCCCCTGTACCCAATCCAAAATTTGTTTCAGAGGATGGGGAATCTCTAGAAAGGCATGGGAGGTGACATGGGTGGGGCTAAAGGAAAAAAGAGAGAAATTGTCTCACCCAGTGGGGTTGCAATGGGGCAATGGAGGGCGGTGCGCCCCGGGTTCCATGTCTGCGGGGGTGACAAGAAGTCACCCTGTGGGGGCTCATGGCGGCTGCAGCTGCAAGCAGAGGATCCCGGCGCCAGTGGCAAACCGCTATCTACAGCGCATGTGTGGCGCCACACACATGCACTGTACGTAGTGACGCCGCACATGCGCTGTATAGTGGTTTGCCGGCGCCGGCGCTCCAGCGCCATACAGACGTTGCCGGGATCCCTCTGTTGCCGCTATGTAGCGACGCCCGCCCCGGGTGTCACGATGCCTTCCTTCGCCCCTGGTCTCACCTTCCCATTTTATTCATGGAAGCCCCAATGGGTCAAAGAGCCTTCTGTGAGCAGGACAGCATTGGATATAACTCAATGAATCTAGCTGAAGAATGGAATCCCATGATCTTTATTTCCTTTAAAGATGTATTACAATGAGCTCACAGAGATATTTTTATATATCGACCACCACTGCTTAATTTTGTGAAGCAGTTAATTAAAACTAACAACAACAATAAATGAGAAACACCCATTTCCTTTTACAGCAGGGAAGATTAAATCCCAGCCCAATTATGTATAAATAGTGGGGATTTCAGTGATTTGCTAACTTTTAATAAGTCAGAACACAGAAAAGACAATGCACTTTGCAAAGAATGTGATTTATTATAGGCAATTTAGCTACTTGGAGCACAAAAGGCTTGGGAGTGGGAAGTATATATATATATATCTACTGAACCATGAAAACAGGGCAGCTGTTGAAATAAAAACTACATTCAGCATGGTTTTAACAAAACAATCCCAATTTGCATTCATGAAGGTTAGAAGCAGGGCATCTAATAAAAGTCTCGGGAAAGCATAACTTAATTAAGAACAAAAAAAGTATGCTAATTGAAAAGGTTAGGGAGAAAAATATTGTATGGTCATAGGGAAACTTTAAGGAATCCTGCTATTCCTATCTATAATTTTCTTGTTAATTATAAAAGATAACCGGATAATTCCTTTCTAGACAGGCAAAATATTGGATCAGACTGTATTTTGTGTGGTACCCAGGTCCAATAGAATTGGAGGTGTAATGGGTCGACATCCTCCATTTTTCATTCAAGCTACCCAAATACTGACTAATGGTCAGATCCACCATAGGTGTCAATAAGTCCCTATGGCTCGGTAGTGCCACCAGCAGGACTTAGGGAGTTTTGACTTTCTCTAATGGATGCTAAAACTGAATAGAATGGTTTCATGAAGCAGAGTTTATTCCATTTCATCATATCAATTTCCTCCCCCAGTTCCTGTTCCCATACTGACTTCAAACCAGTTAATGAGGGATATAATTTTGAAAGGAAGGGATATTCTTTGATATCTCTAAAAATACAATAAGAGATTATCCATTATGTTTAACTACACCATAAAGAGCAAAACAAATTAAAAAATTCAATATAAGAGTAAAATAAATTATACAAAGCGGAATGATCCTGCAACAACATACAAACTATGGCCCTTTCTTCAATGCCTAATCTAAGGTATTATGTTACTGAGGTCCAATTATTTATTCATTCAGAATGCATCTCCTTGTCTTTTAACACCACAGTCTTTTAATACCCCAGTATTGTCTAACTCAGTATTGCCTGCACTGACTGGCAGCAGCTCTCCAGGATTTCAGACAAGGGCTTCTCCCAGCTTTCCTGAAGATGCCAGGGCCTGAACCTTGACTTTTCTTTATGCACAGAAAATGCTCTGCCACTCTGCTGCTACTTTCGTTGGAGGAAGCTGTAAAAAACTTCTTAGGAGTTGATAACAATCATGTAAACTGGAACGACATCTCATCTTTAGCACCCATTCCCAGGCACTACAGGAGAGAGTTTATGACTTCGTAGTTCTTCAACATCCCTTGGTAAGTTTGGTTTAAAAAATAAAAATAAAAATCTACCCTTAGCAACCCAAACAACTTCATTAAAGCATAGCTGCCAAGTTCCGGATTGAAAAATCTGGGACTAGCAGCGGCGCGGCACCGGAAGTCGCTTCTACGCGACTTCTGGACATGCGTAGAAGTGACTTCTGGTGCCGCTGTGCCCATTTCCAAAATATCCACAGCGCCAGAAGTTGCTTCTATGCATGTCCGGAAGTGCGTAGAAGCGACTTCTGGCGCTGCGGCCATTTTGGAAATGGGCAGAGCGGCAACAGAAACATGGCCGCCAGCAGGATCTGCTTTCCGGGGGATTTACGGGATATAAATCCATTCGGGAGACCAGCAGGAAATGGTAAAAAAATACAGGGGTTTCCCGGGAAAAAAACGGGGTACTTGGCAGCTAGGCATTAAAGGTGCTTGCTGAGTACGCTTGTTTCATTGCATTGGTTTTCTCCAAAGATTTCATGAATGTAATGTTAAAAATGTTTTTGCAGATGCCAGCCTTAATTAAGTGTTTTGTTTCAGTCTGTTCCTTACTCTGTCTATTGCAATAAGTCAATGAAATGAAATAAGCATTGGGCACTACTTGCACCTACAGACCTACAACAGACTGCCACTGCGGTTTGATTTGTCGGCCTGCCTAAGTACCGCGGTTAACGCTAGTCAAGAACACAGCGCATTCAGAATTGCCAGAAGTGTTCTCACTTGAAAGAAGGCAATTCTGAACACAAATGATAGCTGCAATCAATGCCTGAACACTGCCTCGTGAAAGAAATGCATTAGTGGGCCTGCTGGTACAAAAGGCGAAAATTACAAAGTGTTCTGCTCTGTTGTGCAACAGCAACAACCCGCATCTGGCTGTCTCTAAAAGAAGAAGTGTGTCTCTGAAATGTTTGTTTGCTTGCTATTTTAGGAAGGTAAAAGTTTTCTTTTTTCTTTTCTCATAGCCTTTTACTTTCCCCCTGTCAACTCTTAAAATCCAACTGCTGCTTGAAGGAAAATCCGGGCAAGGGCCCACCCAGATATTCACATTTTATTTTCCCTGACAGATAGGCATAGTCTGAGGCATTGGCTATTGATATCACTTTCCTGCCCCTTAGTGATGAGTTGATCTAACTTTCATGTTCAATATTATTTTATTTATTTATTTTTTTAAAAAGCTTTCCAGACGACAGTTCATTAAGGGTTGATGAAATGATGCTCTTAAACAGCAGAATGGGAAACATGTATAGAGCGGAATGGCGCTATACATTTATGCTTTTTATAAGGATGTGCTTGTGTTGTGGGAGATAATTTGTCTACTTGGCTGTGAAAAAGAGATACCAAGTGCATTTTTCTCCCCCATCGACCCCAGGTAGGGAATTTGTAACATTTTCTGGAATTAGAGATGCCTGAGGAATCCCTATCTTTGCAAAAAGCCAGTGTGAAATGAGCTGATCTGTACATTTTGGACTAATTCACCTATTGGAACTTGCTCATTCGCCAGCTTTTATAGGTCTAAGAACCTTGTGGCACAGCTTCCAGTGGTTTAAACCAGGGGCGGTGAACCTGTGGCTCTCCATATGTATTGGGCTACAACTCCCATCATCCCTGATCATTGGCCAGGCTAGCTGAGCGTTGGAGTCCAACAATATTTATTTCTGCAGTTTTTAATTCTTGTGGCTTTTTATGCTTTAATACCGTTTTGTGACTGTAAAATGCCCTATATTCTATTTCTGTACACCAACGGGGTTTTCTCTGATGACTGTAGAGTGGTCAACACATTTTGAAATTAATCAGTCAGCCTCAGTGGGGCTTACTTTCTGGTCAGTGTGTTTAGGGGTCAGGCTAGCCCCAGATGCCTCCAAACTTCATAGATGCAGATATGTGCTAGAGACATGTGTGCTGAACAAGCACGGCAAGACAAGTGTTGTGAATGCATGTGGCATCCGATACCACAACAAATTAAAATACCGGCCCTTGCCTCAATGAGCGTCTGGAAGAGCACCTTGCATCGCTGTATTTTTCATGCAACAAGATTCCCCTTGATATTTTCCCTCTCTTCACATTGCTGCTTTCGCCGCAAAGCAAAGGCAGACACACACATACTCACCATCTGCTTCCAATACATTTTCCTCCATAGGCCAAAACGCAGGTGTCATTAAAACACAACAGGTACTTGTTGAGTTCAACACACACTTTCTGACTATTAATGAGCACCTGAGATCTCTCTAAGGCTGGAACGCATTTTAAAACTCATTTTGCTCTCAACTTAGCCACCTGGCCTGGAAAGCATTTCAGGTTCTCAACTGCAGAACCGGTTTGGATTTAAATAAGGTGCCAGCACACTTCAGGAATAAAGCTCCAAAATCTAGTTAACATAGGAGATGTGCCATACGGTTGCTTCTGAACTGCAACACCAATCGTTCCTCACCATTGCCCATGCTGGCTGGGGTTGATGATGGGAGTTGGACTCCAACAGCATAAGGAGGCAAAAGATATTCCTTTCATGACTCAAGGGACATACTCCCCCCCATGTTATTATATAATTTGGCCCATGGGTAGGCAAACTAAGGCCCGTGGGCCAGATCAGGCCCAATTGCCTTCTGGATTTGACCTGCAGATGGTCCGGGAATCGCTGCGTGGATTGCCAGCATGCGCGTTCTTTCCCTCTCCCTTCCTCTCCCTCATGGCAGCAGTGGCGCCTCCTCCCTCCCTCCTCCTGGCTTCTCCCTGCCCTGCCTAGAGGAGGAAGGGGGCTGGGCTTTGTTGGTGCCAGCAGCAGCAGTGCTCGAGCAGCCACCCTTTTAAGCAGCCCCTCTCCGGATCCCTTTTGCACACCAATCATCGTCCCGCCGCCACCAGCCCCTGCCACTCGCAAGACACAGGTAAGGAGCCACCGGGGCTCGTGATGCTTTTGCATCTCCCCCCCCCAATATAGTCCAGCCCCCCACAAGGTCTGAGGGACAGTGGACTGGCCCCCTGCTGAAAAAGTTTGCTGACCCCTGATTTGGCCCAACCTTGATCAGAGTAGGCACCACTTGAGTCTTGCTGGGGAGATCATCCCATCGTCAGGGTGCCATTGCCGAAAGGCCCTTTCTCCCCTTACCATCTACCTCGCTTCAGATGATAATGGTATCCAGAGGATTTTACTTCAGCACTGTGAATGGGACGGCATCCTACACTGCACCTGAGTAGAGCTTAGGATGTCCCACTAGTTTAGAGGACGCAGGACAAGCTGTGTGGCACACACAGCTGTGATCTCTAATGGAGGGCAATAGCAAAGAGGCCCAGGAGAAAGGGCAGGCTGCTCCCCATTGGTTAGGTTGGCAACCTTTTTGGACTATGTGGGTACATTTTGAATTTTGAGAGAATGCTGGGGGTGCCAGTCATAAAATGGCTGCCATGGAGAGGGCATGGGAGAACACAAAATGGCTGCTGTAAGGTGTGGTGTAAAACATTACCGTAAATATAAAATTATATTATATATAATATTATATTAAAATTAGAGGGACAGCTATCGCTTATATTATATTAAAATTAGAGGGACAGCTATCGCTTAACAACCTTATGTTTGCCATGCGATATTCTGTTGGTCCTGATTATGGAGATCACACACACACTGATGCTTTGGCTATTTAATAACAACAGTGAGCATTCCTCAGTACCAGGAAAGTACACAAGGTTGCCATACCACTCTTATTTCACAGAAAAGTTAGAAAGTATCTGCAAATTTTGTCCTATAGCTTTCTTTCTAGGAAGCCTAGAGACTTACTTTTTTAAACAAACAAACAAACACAAACAAACAAACAAACCCAACACCCTGGAAGCTCAGAGTTTTTTTTGAGGCCCCTGTTCTAAATGCATGAATAAATAAAACATCTAGCGTACTTATATTTCCTATGGTAGTTTTCTGTTCTTTAACAGCAGAGGGCAGTGTTCAGGCACAAATCGAAACGTGCACAGCACTCTTTCTTTGGGAATTGATTATCAAATATATATCTGTAAGATTTTTAATAAAAGAACAAACAACATTTTCAATTTGTTAAGCGCTCAATGAGCAGGCCTAGATTGGATTTTAAAATCATGGCACCCGTTCCTGCTTGCAAGAACCGAAAGTGTTTTAATATTTGTTCTTCTTGCAGTACAAGGCAATTTGGGAAGCAACTCAGTTGAGAGAAAAGAATTGCCAGAAATGACTCCCCCCCCACCTCCTAATTACTAATTTAGAGAGATTCGGATTATTAAACACAAACTTTCAGAAAAAATGCCAGCATTATATTGCCTGGAAAACCAAAGAGCAATTATCTTATCATAAGTACTTGATAGGAAATGTTTGATTAGATTAATTTTTAATATAATCTTTGAATTGAGATGGGTTCCCACAGAGGTCAGTGGGAGCTTTTAGACTGGGGTTTGTTTGTTTGTTTTTGGAGGTGGGGTGGGTTTTCAACAATTGCTTTGGTCACTTCAAATCTTATTAATGCCAAATGGACAGGACAATAAATTAATGGTTATGGCTTTTTAAGTTCAGTAACAACCCAGAGGCAAATCGTGAGGTAGCATTGTTGCTCATGGGGAGATTGTGGGAACCCCACCAAGCCTCCCCCCCCCACTGAGCCTGAACCCAAAGAGTAATGATCCAGCAGCGATCCTGAGGCATCTGAACCTTGCTCTATGAGCCTTGTTCCACTGCAAGGTTGCCCTACTCATCCCCAAGGGGCTTGGACTCCACCAACCAGAGGCAGGTTCAGAGGAGCATGGCTGGTTTGGTCAAACAGGGCTTGGAGTCTCAGGGGTACTGCTGGGGACACCACAACTATGATTTAGAATGGAGCGAGAGAAGTGGAGCTGGGTGCCAAATATTGGCATTGCACGGGGCACCACTGAAGTCCACCACTGCACCAGTCCAGCTCACCTCCTTCCAAGCAATGTGCCCAGCAAGAGCTCCTGAAGAGCAAGAGCACTCCAAGCCAGAGGGCTGTCCCTTTATGCCTCTGTCCTCAGCCAGGAGGAGCCCAAGAGCAGGGGCTGCCTTATTACTGATAGTTGCAACAACAACAACAAAATAAATATAGTCTGTTCGCATCCAAGGCATGTACAGGAAGCACAAGGCACAAGGCACAATGCTTTGATGGTGTTTCCTGCTTGGCAGGGGGTTGGACTGGATGGCCCTTGTGGTCTCTTCCAACTCTATGATTCTATCTGCCTGGCCACAAGCTCTGCCTGGCCACAAGCTCTGAGTAGTGGACAGAGCATTGGGAGGGTTGCCAGAGTTACAGGGGGCATGATGTCACCACAGGAAAAAAGTGTCCTTTTGCAGGCGGTTTTTGAAACAGAGGTTGCCAGGGTGACAGTGAGTGATGATGTAAACGGAAGGGGGAAGTTGTGGTTGGCAAGGGGTTCTGCGAAGCAGAAGAATGAAGTGGGAAGAACTCTGTGTGGGCTGGCAGGGAGAAGCTGCACCCAGAGTCTGGGCAGCATGCCTGCCTTCCGTTCTGGATCCAGGCTTGCTGGAGCTATGGGAGAAGCAACAAGAGACATTCTTGGGGTGCAATATTCTGCATTCCCTCCATCAAGGCTCAGGTGTAAAAATGTGCAAATAAACCATAGTTCATAAAGACACTGCAGCCTCCGGTGTGCCTTGTTTCCCAAATGGAAACACAACACTGAGTTTGCACTCGGAACTCCCTAGAATCTTGCTATCACTCAGCAGAGTGGTGTGTAACAGGATCAATACCCATGCCATCAATTTCTATCCTTTTGTCAAGGATGGCATTATTTCCTATGTCTAGTACTGTATATCTGACTACACCATAGCTGTCAATGTTGCCTTGTTTCTGATATGATCTATCTATCTATCTATCTATCTATCTATCTATCTATCTATCTATCTATCATCTATCTATCTATCTATCTCGTATTCCAGCCACCTAAATACATCCTGTCTGGAGTAAGACCCTTTTCCAAGCTCAGTCTTTGCATTTGTTAGGAAATATGTGGGCTTCACTGGAACCCACTATGCTTAAATCCTTCCCATACGATTTCCCTCCTGTGATTGTAGTGGCTATAGAGCTAGCAATAGGCACAGGTGCAGACAGGAAGGAGCATATTATGTCCATAAGCATCCATCAAGCAATCATAATCTTCCCCACTCATGTGGAGTACAGCTGGGCTTTGTCACCAGCACAATTGGTTATAGTGCCCCTATCATGAAGTTGACTGCAAGCTTATGAGTTTCCTGCATAGCAATCAAAGAGCCAGCCAGGAAGTCTCATGTGTTAGTTATGTGGGTAAGCAGAAGAGCTATTGAGACTGCTGCCCTCAAAAGCCTAAACTATACCTGCCATAATATTGCTTCTGAAATTCTGGGCACACTTATTTTTGGACCAAGCTCCATCACTGGGACTTACGGTAATTCTTAAGTAAACAAGCACAAGATCACACTTATTAGGCTGTAATCATGGGTATGTTTAACCTGTGCAAAATCCCAAAATGAACAGATTTGGCCCTGTTTTTGAATAAACATATTCAAAGGCTTACTTATGCATATTACTCATGTGCAATGGTGTGTTCCCACAGGAGCAAGACTGCACTTTTAGCCCTGCTCTGACATTGCACCTCTTCTTTTAGCACCATGGGTTGAACACAGCTATCCAGTTAAAGCAACTCTAAAGTGTGACCTCCAGCTCACGCATAAGGGCTCAATGGGACCAGGAAGCCTGCTGATCCCATCACATTGAGCCCCTAAACATGGAGCAAGCAGGACCTTATGTGCTGGAGTAATTTTACAGACAACTGCACACAAGATTCAGTTGTTGCTGGAAGCATTGTCAGTAGATGGAGCTAAATGCATGGTCCCATTCTTATGTGATTGTGGCATCACCCAGTATGTGACTTACACAGGCCTTGTGAAAATGAACAAATAAAACATTCCAATATGTACATTTGGGGGAATTTTTTTGGTTTACTCTTATTTTCAGATAGTGAAGTAATAACAAATCATAATTCGCCAAAAACACAACTGAAACAAAACAGATCAGAAATTAGTTTTCTTTTTGAGCTTTCAGGAGGCACTGAGTTTTTAGATAATGATATGCTTTCCCTTTAAAGAAAACAAACAAAAATTAGGGACTTTGCAACTCAAGAGTCACAAAGCAGAGGGGGAATTCTTTGCATGCCAGAGGGAAGTTTTAATAGCTGGCTGAGGTCTTCTCAGCATGATTTCTGGTCTCCAATATAACCTAATTATGGCTAAGCAATTGAAGTGCTCCCCTGAAGGATACAGTTTAAATTTGTGCCGAGGACAAAATGACACAATGTGACTGGATAAATGAAGTGGAGTGGAAGCTTTCATAGAAAATAAAGGTGGAAGGCTAACGAGATGGGAGTGAAGCAGGATGTAAGAAGACACCTTTCCCCCTTCCACTCTGTATTTGCCGCATGCAGCACTGTTTCCTTTCCGCAGCAATTTGCCTTCCACCAAAACCTGCCTCACTTATCCTGCTATCTGTCGTGATGGAATCATGCAACTTATGTAGCTTAATTGCATACATTGTGTAAGTTACATCAGCATTATGTTATTCCACCCAGGGTCAGCCCACCCATGGGGCAAGGGGAAGTGGCCGCCTCAGGGGGCAGGATCCACAGGGGCGGCAGATTTGGCCTCCAAGGAATGCATTCACCACTACCACCACCACATCGGTGGAAGGGTGGTGCTGGTGGAAGAATGAGCAAAGGCATTGAATAAAAAGGCAACGAAGGAAGAGACTTTGCTCTTTAAGGCTGTGCAGCAGCAGCAGCAACAGCAGCAGCAGCTTGGAGACATTGCCGAGAGCAGTCATCCTAACCCCTCTCCCCATAACCCACTTTATTGTGTCACAGACATCCTGCCACTGATGACACTCTGGGCCAACCACTCTAGTGCTGGTGCTCTTGATGGCAGTGGCTAGAGCACCAAGAGGCAGCACAATATGTTTCACCTCAGGCACCAAAATACCCCGGCCCAGCAATGATTCCACCCCATTCATTTCAAAGCAAAGAAAGTTGTATGTGTGCATGTGTAGAGTTTGTGGACCGAAAGCAAATACTGATGATCTATTCTGGATTAATTTCTATTCTGAATAAGCAAGTGAACACCAGCAATTTCTGCTCCCATTTCTGTTTTTGCTGGAATTCTCTGACATCCCCAGAGTAAAGTCCCTGACATAAACTCTTTGCGAGTTACGGCTTGTGTGCCACCTTTTCCCCTCTGCTCAACCTCTCATTCCTTTCTAAGCTTGCGTTCTTTAAATATACAGCATGCATCCTTATTCATTTGCGCAACAGAGTGGAAACATGTGGAACATGACAGCATGTAAGCTTGCCCAAAGCAACCTGAAGACTGTGTTTGACCTCTTTCTCCCTTACATTTCGAAAAGCAGAAAGAGATCAAGCGTGGTCTTGCATCCACTTTCTCCCTTATGTTTTGCTCCATCCTGAAATGTAGAATCTCATTTTCAGTGGGGCGGGGCGGGTGGAAAATCAGGATACCCTTTGCCTGCTGAAGCTGCTGTTTTTCATACTGCAGTTTCCCTGAATGATCATTCATTTTAAAAGGGAGCAAGACGGTTTTAAGGAATGTTGAGAGCTAATATTTTATGTGGCAGGGTCCACAGAGTGTACAGAATCCAGCGTGCCTTCTCAGTTTTGACCTTCAGGCAGGTTCTTATCTGGCAATTTCCTCTGAACCTTTAATTCCATGTGCAATTCTCAAAAGCTAAGGAAACAGATTTACTGTATTTAGCAGTCACCCTTCTGTCAAGTGTTCAATGTGACAAGATGTGGACTTTGCTTATATCACTATAAATTTAACATGGGATAGAATAAATTTTACTTCTGCTTTTAAAAAATAAATAAAAATAAGGAGTTATCATAGCTTCAGTTGTCATTGAAGCATTTACACAATCACTGCTTGAGTTGAAATTGTTACAGTGGAACCTCAGTTTATGAACACCTCGGTTTATGAATTTTCGGTTTATGAACACCGCAGACCCATATGGAACGGATTAATTCATTTTCCATTACTTTCAATGGGAAAGTTCGCTTCAGTTTATGAACGCTTCAGTTTATGAACAGACTTCCGGAACCAATTACACCCGTGTTTCAGTTTATGAACGCTTCAGTTTAAGTACCCTGCAGACCGTCTGGAATGGATTAATCCACTTTCCATTACTTTCAATGGGAAAGTTCGCTTCAGTTTATGAACGCTTCAGTTTATGAACAGACTTCCGGAACCAATTGTGTTCATAAACCGAGGTACCACTGTACTTTTCATGCAAGGACAGAAGGCATTACGGAGTCCCCACCCCCCACCCCTATTCTTCTACTGTGTTACGGGAGAGGAAACGAGTTACATCCATCCATTCATTCATCTGTTAAACAAAAGATAGTCGGCACTGAACATCATACCTGCCAAGTTCCTGCCATAAAAATAAGGGATCTGCAGACCGAAAGTAGTGCTGCCGCCATTTTGGAACTGGGCGGAGCATGCTCAGAAGTGACTTTTGATGCTGCGCTGCCCAGTTCCAAAATGGCCGCCGCGCTGGAAGTCGTGCTGTGGCCATTTTGGAACTGGGCAGAGCAGCATCAAAAGTCGCTTCTGAGCATGCTCCGCCCAGTTCCAAAATTGCCGTCGTGCCAGAAATCGTTTCTGTGCATGTCCAGAGACTCCAGACATGCGCAGAAGAAGCCTCCCCCGGCCGGTAAGTAAACTGGGAAAAAACAAATATATATATCCCTTTTTTTAGCTGGGAACAGCTGGAAAAACAGGGGTTTCCCGGGGAATACAGGAGACTTGGCAGCTATGCTGAACATTTTCTAGGATTGCCAGGTGTTAGCCCAGAGACATTGTTTGCTTCATCAAAAGCCAGCCATGATGGTGTCTTCCCCTGTATATCTCCAACCCCACCAATCTGTTTCTCAAACTTATGGGAAGGCTGGGTGGAGGGAACAGTTTTCAACATGTAGGCTGCAGACAGGGCCAGCCCAAGATCCTGGAGCTAGATGTAAAAGACATAAATTTATAATTGAGGAATATGCTGCCTGTGAGCAGCAGCTGAGCACAGAACACAGAATACCAGCAGAGAGCAGTGGCTGACTTTTGAACAGCAAAACTGAGCTGAGCTCATAGTCCTTCCAGATCAAAATCCATTCCTGATACCTGGAGGCTTTTCCTAATTCCTACAGTCTAATTTTGAGGTGGGGGCAGGACGGGACGGGAAATACATTTTGTTGTTGCTCTTGTATAGCAAAGGGTAGTCAGAAATCCTTGTGATGTGCTGAAAACAGGGATGGGGGAGAAATCGGATTCAGCTCACATCGAAAAGTGAACATACCTAAGTCTCACTTTCTGAAAGCCATCCTTCGAAATGCCTTGGGAACAGACCTGAGGGAAGCCTATCTGCTCTGTCAGGCCTGCCCCCCGGGTGGTCCCCACCCCCCAAGCCTGCCTTCCATTGGCAATTCTGCAAGGCAGGCTCAGAGCTGGATACCCAAGCTGGCAGATGGAGCCAAAGCCAACTCTCTGAATTTTGCAAGGCACTTCTCCCACCAAATAATGTGTATGAAAAGGTATGTGTTATCAAAAAGTACATGCAAAAGTGCATTATATTAGGGGAAACTGCTTTGAAAACAATTATAATTACAGTTAATTTATTACCCACCCTTCACCCTACGGTCCCAGGGTGGGTTGCAACATTTAAACGCAATGTTAAAAGCAGTTAAAAACATAAAAATAAGATGGGTCCCAACAATGTACCTCAAGTGACAAAAGCCAGGGAAAAGAGGTGAGTCTCTCATGTTTAAAAGGGAGAATTGCATACAAATATGTGTATTTTAGAAGAAATTTGCACTCTGTTAAGAGGAACTTGCTGGTGAATCTTCTTGAGGATTTTTTTATATAAAAAAATCACAAACTGATGTGGAAATATGTATTTAGCAGTCGTACCTTGGTTCTCGAACAGAATGCGTTCCAGGAGTCTATTAGACTGTTAGACTCCCAGAACCGTTCGAAAACCAAGGTGCAGCTTCCGACTGGCTGTAGATTGGAAAATGAGAAACTCTAATAGGGATTCTCTAACCCTTAACTGCAAACCACTTAACAGTAGACCATGATCTCTCTTCTGCCCATCTCTGATCTAAAGTGTCCCCTGGTACAGTGGTACCTTGGGTTACAGACGCTTCAGGTTACAGACGCTAACCCAGAAATAGTACCTTGGGTTAAGAACTTTGCTTCAGGATGAGAACAGAAATCATGCGGCAACGGGAGGCCCCATTAGCTAAAGTGGTGCTTCAGGTTAAGAACAGTTTCAAGATAAGAACAGACCTCCAGAACGAATTAAGTTCTTAACCAGAGGTACCACTGTAATTTATTAAAGGCTGCAATCATAACCATGTCTACCTAGAATTATGTCCAATTGAATTTAATGAAACTTACTCCCAGGAAAGTGGGGTTAGGATTGGTGCCTGGGCCCAGGATCCATAATTACCTAACAGCACCATTAAAGTTTCAACAGTATTCTTTGTTATAAGAAACAGAAGCATATTTTTAAAGGATATACGGTCCCTTTCCTTAGGAAAAATGACCCTTTATGCCCCACTTCATGAAATGGGCAAGGGTGACATTTGTGTTTGGTGTGTTTTGAAAAGAAATATGCCAACTGAACCAAGTTGCTTTGCTTCTCAGATATTTGTCCTGCTCCGCCCCCCTCAACTGCTAAAACGAAGAGTCAGATTAGTGATATCAGTACAAAACAGCTGTAGGCTTGCTACATCAGGAAGGGAACAGCGAACATCATTCACATAATGCCTGCGGGAAAGCCTTTATCGCTTAAAGTAGCCCTTACCCTAATCAAAATTCATAACAATCCTTTAATGGCCATTGTAAACCAAATCCTTTCACTGTGAGTTATTGTCAGTGACGGAGAGCAGACGGTAAAATAGTGGTGCTTGATGAATATTATTTGCAGCACTGTAGGAGGAAGTCAAACGACATGAAACTTCTAATTTCCTGAAAGCACATAAAGGCTTGAAAGCAAAGCACCTGAGCTAACAGCAGAGGCCCTGTTTGCCACCAAGCACAGCCACTGAAGTTTGCAAAAGTGCAACAATGCCTCCCAAGCATGCATAAATCAGGGTAAAATAGATACCTTGGCAACGGTTTAGGGAGCTGGATATGTTTAGCCTGGAGAAGAGAAGGTTAAGGGGTGATATGATAGCCATGTTCAAATATATAAAAGGATGTCATATAGAGGAGGGAGAAAGGTTGTTTTCTGCTGCTCCAGAGAAGCGGACACGGAGCAATGGATTCAAACTACAAGAAAGAAGATTCCACCTAAACATTAGGAAGAACTTCCTGACAGTAAGAGCTGTTCGGCAGTGGAATTTGCTACCAAGGAGTGTGGTGGAGTCTCCTTCTTTGGAGGTCCTTAAGCAGAGGCTTGACAGACATATGTCAAGAATGCTTTGATGGTGTTTCCTGCTTGGCAGGGGGTTGGACTGGATGGCCCTTGTGGTCTCTTCCAACTCTATGATTCTATAATTTTCCTGCACCACATGCATCTGTACACAGTGGTGGTCACCTCTGTACTCTACATATACACAACACACATTTGAACCACTTCCTGCAAAGAAACCCCAGAACTGTAATTTACTCCTCACAAAGTTGCAGTTCTCAACACCTTTAGCAAACTATAGTTTCTAAGATTCTTTTGGGGGGGGATGGGGGGGATGTGCTTATGGTGTGTATGCAGCCTATGTAGGAAAAATGCGATGTTTGAAGAGCCTTGCAGAATACTTAACAGCTGGTTCTCAAATGAAGTTTGTCCTGAATCCCTAGTCAACAATTAAGATTTTGTTGATGGTGGCAGGGTTCAAGAGATTACCTACCCAGCTTTCCTGTAACCGATGTAATTCTCTTTGACACTTCATACAGTGGTACCTTGTTTCTCAAACTTAATCCACTCTGGGCGTCTGTTCAACTCCTGGAACCATTCGAAAACCAAGGCATGGCTTCTGATTTCCTGCAGAAGCTTCCTGCACTCAGTCAGAAGCTGTGGAAGCCGTGTCAGAAGTTCGGCTTCCGAAAAATGTTTGCAAACTGGAACACCTACTTCTGGGTTTGCGGCGATTTGTTTGGCTACTAAGCCATTTGAGATCCAAAATACAACTGTATTTCTCTTGGGTTACAACTGAGGGATCATGTGTGTGTGTTTGTGTGTGTGTCAATTTGGCCCAGAAGCCTTTCATTGCAGATCCCCAAACTAGCAGATTGAGTGTTAAACCCAGCAATCGTGAATCAAATATCCGTTCAGTCATGGAATCACAAGAAACAAAGTATTCTCTTTCTGCTCACTTTATCATCTGTGGAATGTGAAAATTTACAGCAACGTGACATACATGCAGGGATTAAGCTGCTTCTGAAGACAAGTAGTGGGTGGTGGTGGTGAGTGGGATTCTATTAACTTTAAACTCCTCAAGAACTGCTCTTTGTAGTGTATCTACCAAGTTAGAGAAGTATGGCTTTATTAGACCAGTTGGAAAATGCCCTTTGAAGATCAAAGCCTTTGCTGCTACTGAGGAACGTCTCTTCACCCCCCCTCCTTCCCCATCATGGGAAGACTGCTGGAACAATTCATATGATGAGTTTGTACAATACCATCTTTCCCCAGAAAGGTAGAGCCTATGCATTGCTGATTCTTAAATGGTGGTTTTTTCTAATTAAACTTTGTAAGATTTTATCAAAAGTCAGTTGTGCAATAGCCTTTGCTTCATGAACATTTGGGGAAAGGGCATAAAGTCACAGGATTGTAGGGTTGGAAGGGACCCGAAGGGTCCTCTAGTCCAACTCCTTGCAATGCAAAAATCACAGATGAAGAATTCCTGACAGGTGGCTATCCAACCTCTATTTTAAAACCACCCATAATACTGCACCTTGCTGAGCTATTAGGTCTTTTATGCTTAAGCCAAGAAATTGTCTCTTCAACTATATGTAAGTACATGATTATGAAATTTTGCATCAAATTTGATTCTTTGTAGATAGTGGGAGATGGTATATTTACTTCAACTGTATGGACTGCTAGGGCAAAACGGGGGTAGAATGCTGGCACCCTGTCTTCTTTATAACCTTATACATGGGCTCACCTGCACCTCACAGCTACTGGGAACATCATTGAACTTACCTTCTTCTTAAATCTTCTTGAACTTATTTAAAAAACAAGAAAAAACGAAAAACTGAGTCAAGAATTTATAAGAACCTAGTAAAATCTGAAATTGCAAGTTCACTTTATTTTAGGTAGTTTGTAAGTCTTCGTAAGTAATGACCGTTCCCCACATAAAAGGGGAGGCGCATTTTGCGCGACCCCTGGGATCCCTGGGCTAGCCCTGGAAGTTTGGAGGCTGGCGCTGCCTTCCCAGGCTAGATACTGGTGGTCTCCGCCCACACAGTTACCTGTCCATTACCTGTCCAATCGAGCTCGGGGAGGCGTTGCCGGGGGGATTGGCCAGGTAGGAGGAGGTAACCTTACCTTGAGCATGGCTGAAGCAGAGTCATTCCTGGGAAGCAGTCAACGGCTCCAGAAGCTCTCCCACCCTCCACTCCCAAAAAATTAATGATTGCATTACAGGTTACTTCTTCCTCAGGTGTACACGCATGCAGGCGCTGCTACGACAAGGCTGCTGTTGAAGGGCCGGAAAGGAATTTCCCCTGCATTGGCAGGTTTTGCCTTTCCCGTAGCAATTCGTCACAACTTTGGCAGATGCAGGCCTTGAGCGGAATCCTTTAGTCATCTACATAAATGGGGCGTGGGGCAGTGATCCCCCGCCCCCATTGCGGCGGCCATAACAGGGTTCCTATAAATGGGGCTAAGGGGGAGGCATTGACCATACGCAATAGGCTGTCATTGCCCTCCCTCTCCAGAGGCTGAGATCAAGGGGGGGCGGGCTATCTGCTTGAACATATGTTCTCCAGAGCTAGCCCAACCCCCACACATGCTGGATAACCCTGAAATTACCCAGATCCCCGGCTGGGGAGGATATACGCCCAATGCCTGAGCCAAGGTCCCCCTACCTCCAAATTCTTAATAAAGTTGTGGCCAATTTTAATCCCATAGAACGTGGTCTTGTGTCATCATTCCGCTCAGGGGCTGCCTGGGGCTTTGGGGGACTCCGCCTGACCGCGCAATTGTCTCTTTCTCACAAATTTGATAAATGGTGTAAAATTATTTTTGAACAACTGTGTGAATATTTGTCGCCAACGTGCTGTATGGGTTGCACTCTCTTTATCAACGGCACAGGTTGAATTTTTCCAGCAGATCTATTTTCAGCTAGACTTTCTGCTCCAAGGAACCCAGAGACTCTTAGAAAAAAGGGGGGGATGCAACCTTAAACTTCCTATTGCATAGTGGGCCCATTAATCCAGAGTCAGGCAGAGCATTTCCCTCCCAGTCTCAACTGTTTTTTAATGAGAAGGTTTTAGCGTGTCAGCTTCCTTTTAGATACAATAGTTCTTCAACTTGATATGAATCTTTCCTTCCATATTATCTCTGGCAAAGTTGGCTGTGTGTATAGATCAACGGGTAGTGATCGACTGTCATGATTCATGGCTTCTTCACAGGTGAAAAGAGTACTGGAAAAGAAGATTAAAAAAAGAAGAAGAAACTGTGAGCAATGGAAATTCAAGCTAGAAGGTGGGCAGAGCATAAATCTGAACATGTTCTATTCTTAAGGAAGGCACGGAGACAGCAACCATTCTGAAATATTAAAAGGAAGAAAAGGACAAAGCCGTGTTGAGTTTCCAAGGCTGATCTACCAGTTGGATAGGAAGTCTGATGAACGGTGCAAGAGGTAAAAGTTGGTAAGTGGCCAACTCTTCCTTCAGTTTCAGAAATGGTCTAAGATAGGATGGGTAGTGTAACAAGGATGGGGAAGGCAAGAACCATGAGTAGCTTCTGGCAGAACAAACCATTCCAAGCTATCTTTTAGGTGTTCAAACAGCATATCTGGCAGAAGAACATTAGAAGGGCCTTTTTTGATCAGGCTAATGGGTTGAATAAGATTCAGATTACAGTAGCCTAGAGGAGAGGTCCCTATTAATTATCCCACCAGCATTTGTTCTTGGAGTCCTTCACTTCCAATGGACCATTCCCACATTAAAAAACATCTACCCTGACATATTTATGGGGGAATTGTTATGACCTTAAGGGCGGCGCTTGCCACTTTGAGTAAGTATAGAAAAGTTTAGGGGGCTGACAGTCTTGTAGCCCTAAATTAGCTACCATTTGGCATGCAAACATTCTTCTTAATTTTCCATGCACACGAAAATGTCACTTGCGCAACCCCTAAAATAGCTACACTTTTAGCACTGACTCTTTCACCCAGATGTTCAGGTTCTGCAGTTTCTATATAGAAACATTCATGCTAAATTTGCATTCGCTCAAAGGCTTTTATGGGAGAAGATAAAAATTAACACACACACACCTCTGAAGCAAAGAAAAAGTGTCAGGAAAGTCTAAATATATGCATTGCATCTTGCATTGTTCCAATTTGTTACCAGCAGCCGTTCACAGCATTGTTGCTGGAAGACTTGTGGGTGTGGTTGAGGAACAGGCCTGCTTATCCCATCCCCCATGGAACATATAGCCCAACATATGAAGCAGAGGGGCAGGGCATGGTGAGAAAGATCATGTGAATCCAATAGGGATGGGTGAATAGGATGACTTCTCCTTTTTCAGTTCTCCACATTTCCACATCAATTTGTAAACTTAAAAAAAAAATCCTCAGAATGTATGTGTTCGCATGCATATTTGCCTAATATACACATTTTTGCAAAGCAATTTCTCCTAAAACAAAGCATTTTTCCATGATAATTTCACCAACATATGCATTTATATGCACACCATACCCTATATGTACATTTTAAAATACATATATAGCTGGAGAACTGCATTGTAAAATATGGAGAAATATGAGTTTGGAATGCAGTTCTGTTTTCATTCTTATAGAACCGTAGAATCACAGAATTGTAGACTTGGAAGGGACCATGAGGGTCATCTAATCCAAGCCCCTGCAATGCAGGAATCTTTTGCCCTACATGGGGCTTGAACCCACAACCCTGAGGTCAAGAGTCTCATGCTCTACTGACTATTGTTTCAGAAAATACAGTTTAGGTCAATTTTCCTTTAAATAGGAAACCAAATCAAATTTTCCTGTCATCCCTAATCCAGTGTACACATGTTCAGTATGTATACATATATCTTAAGTAGATCAGTCCTAAGTTAATACTGTACTATTTCCAGTTAAAGTCACAGGCTTGTTCAAGATATTCCATCGTTATTCCAGGGTGTTGCTAGTACTTAAAGGACACGGAAGACAGACCTATGATATACATTTACATATGCTAATTTAGATATATAGATTAAGAAGTGGATTGCTGGTGTCTCACCAGCACTATCCACAGCCACCCTATAAAGAAAGTTAAAGTAGAAATTAACTGAGGGACTGGCCAGCATTGTCCATCCCTTGGCAATGCTGCTGCCATATCATGTTGAGTTTGTACAGCAGCTATTTATTCAATGCACAGCCTAAGTGCAGAGGACAATTTCCAGATGTGTGTGGGGGGCCATACATGGAATCATAGAACTGTAGAGTTGGAAGGGACCCTGAGGATCATCTAGTCCAACCCCCTACAATGCTGCTGTCCCTCAGGATCAAACCTGCAGCCATGGCCTTATCAGCACCACCCTCTAACCAACTGAGCCTTCGAGGCGCAATACTGCATGCAGAGCACTTTGATACAACGAACAAGAAAATAAACAAACCAGCTTCTTTGGTGTACCAGATTTACGGTCTGAATCAATCAAGAGCACAGAGCCAGGACAGCCTGATCAAATACAAACTAAAGACTTGCAGCTTTCCTCCCTGCTAATTTGTTTCAACCAGAAAGGGCTTTATAGAAAGCCCTTATTTCATGGCCTCCATCCCTGTGGATAGGCTGTATGGAACTGCTACTGAGGCACTGCACTTATGAGACTGTGGAAAGGCAGGCTGGGGAAGATTGGGAGCTGTTAAAGGGTCAGCAAATTGATATCATGCTTTTACGCTAGTCTTTTTCCCCCCTTATAAAAACACTCAAGTGTTATGGCCTGGGGTTCGTTTAGATGGGGTTTAAAACAATGGAGCGTGTTAACCAGTGTCCTCTCAATGCCTTACAGTCTAGCCACACACTCCTTCTTGCAGAAATGGTCACTCTAGCAATTCAATCCAGTTGTTTTTTAATCAGTTGATTCCCTCACCCCACCCCACTAAATCCACAAACTCCAAACAACTTGAATCCGATGGACAGAATCAATGATGCACATTTCTTCTTATAGTTACATGTCCAAGGATTTAAATAAGGAATGTGCAAACAATAGCAAAGAGCCTTTGTCAGCACATGCAAAGGCAACGTAAAATGAAATATGAAAATCAACAGCCATCCCCCAGGCTTTTGAAAACCCACCAACTATAAAAACAAATGATATTGGGGGAAAAACGATATATTGAAAAACAACAACACCCTAGCATCACAACTATTTAAGACCTAAAATTGATCAGCAAGGCTAGTGATAGTTGCAATAACATCATTGGCCACCTGCAGTGGTGGTGTTAGAGAGCAGCAGAGATCAGGCCTGAAATCAGCCATGGAGGTCCCTAGGACCATTCTCATAGTCCCTAGCTCAGGGTCTTTGAACATGGCCTGGGTCTACAAAGTCAGTGGGGCTGATCAACTTATCAGTAGCACCAAGCAAGCCTCTCTCTTGATATGTACAACGAAAGCTCTCATGAATGTGATAGCTTTGGAAACCTACATAAAAAAGGAACACCATAAAGAGGCGTGAGCTTCACTGCCCGACTCTCTTAGCATTCCTATTCACCCTTTTCACGTCTTATAATACTAACTGAATGCCACTCGTCACTCCCCTGTGAGAACTTTCTCCTCAGAGCTATGCAGATACATTTCATTGGCATCAGTAATGAAACATGGCAGTTCTGGTTTTAATGAGACTGTCTGCTAACAGTGTTGAGACCTAAGAGATACCATACACTGTATCCTGGAGTTACCAGCTGCTTTGTCTCGGTAATCATATCCTAACGAATTTATGTTTTGATGGGAAATAGCTGGAGGGTAAGTGTGCTGTAAAGGCCTGCAAATCATTATTGCACTAATTCTTAACAACATTCAAGTGCAACCTGCTGCAGAACATCACTAATTGCTATAGGGTAGAGGAATACCTTGTACATAAAAAATGGTGAAAATAAATGTTTAAATCCCAGCCATGCCTGGTGTCTTTCAATTATCTTGTTTTGCTACGATGAATTTGTTCATCTTTTAAACAACATGAAGTATTCAAGGCTTATCCATCTTTTCTCCCGAGAGCAATGTTTAGCTCTGTTTTTTTTTCTTTTAAAAATCTACCCTGCCTTCTACATTTTATATTTATTGTCATTCACTGCAGTGTTTCCTGGTTCATGCTGTGTAGATAAAAGTGGAGAAATCTAATAAAGCAGGCTGTTTGGTTCATCTTGGGCTCCCAGGTTCAAGTGTAAGCACTTCACTTATTGTGCTCAATTGAACCTTTGGGGTCTTTTCAGAATATTCCATAATGCAGCCTGCAAGTCTCCCCGGCTACTCATGACCCCGTGCCTGTATGCCTCATTATTCTCCTCACGCCAATAGCATCCTGCTTGCTTTGCCTAAGTGTTCAAGTGTCTCATTTCCTACTGTCTACTAGATTACAGGAGATCATGTGTGATAATATTCATTAAAACATCATTTGCAAAACGGCTTATGAGTAAAGATCAGCCAAAACTATTCACTGGGTATTGGGTTTTTTTCCCCTCTCTCGCTTGGTGAACATTTATTTGGCTTTGCAAAAAATATGATGCCCCTTTTGGCATTTTCCTTTTGGTAATAATGTTTGTGAACATGACAGTCCCAACCTCTGCTGGGCAATAACAGAGATGTTGGGAATCCCATTCCACCTTAAGTTACAGACATGTAACTGTTGTGTGTCACATGTCTGTGAACTTCTGTTGCATGTAGCTTTTGTTTTTTCTTCTGCATTTTGACCACGAAGGAGAGCAGACATGTTTTCCTCTCTCCTGAGATATGCTAAATAAATGCTTGTAAATATGCCACTACTACCGTATCTCGCCTATCATTTCTGCTGCACAGTGGAAGTGGATTCTGCTATTACAGTGTGCCCTGGCTTCTGAAGCCCGGGTTGTTATCACACGTTGCACCGGAGGGTGGAGATCACCCGGCAGGCGGCCGGGAGGGCACGCAGCCCTCACGTCTCCTATGGTGTATGCTACCAAGAGTATGATGGAGCAGTGAAACCATTGCTGCATCTGCCTGGCTGCAAGGTGTGTGATTGGCAAGTTGTTGCACCAGTCAGGAGCTGGGGCAGCAGCCTCAAATGATGGTGGTGGAGCCAACTCAGGATCCAGTGGATACCAGGCTGGTTCATTCCCTCTCCTCCTCTGCATTTGGGGGCATTCCTATTTCACTGGAATGGGGTGCTCCACACCAGAAGAATTATGCTGGCATCAGTCTGAAGTTGGGTGGATCTGCTACAGAAAGTTGGGGGGGGGAACCAAGAACAGATTAAGTGAGTGCACACACCGTCCCCAGGCCTGGTGCAAATTGGGTTTACAACTGCAGCCTTAAGTTGTTGGTGTTGCCCTCCTTCTCAGTTGCCCTGGGTGGTGTTTGCACCAAGCCAAATCTTATTGGCTTCGTGGTATTGTGATCACATTCCCAAACTGGATTTCCCAAGTGATTCTTTGAGGAAGCAGCAGCAGCAGCAGTAGTCAGGGGAAAGTGCTGCTGCTGTAGATAACACAACACTGTCACCGAACAGGATTCTGGAGAAGTGTCTATAGTGCCAAAAGAAATTGGAAACCAGAATTAGTGAGTACGGCATTCAGTGCAGCCCTACTTATTTGCAATGGAGAAAAATGGAACCAAACACTGTGATTGCCATTCCTCATTGGCTGCAGAGAGTCACGGCCCTTAATATGCACTAGCCACACAAACAAGCAGTTTCTCATATGAGCCGCATCTATTGCAAACCAAAACTCCCCACTGCATTTTCCTGCAATGATGTGGGCACATGATGTTTTATGTGTGAGGTGCCCTCAATTTCCTACATGGAAGAGAGAGGAGTAAGACACTGAGGCGTTTAGTGATCCTAGGTGCTGAAAGGAAAAATGTCTTAAGATTGTGAAATGGAAGAGCTTATAGCTCCCAAGAGAATATTAAAAATACAACAAAACATCAAACATTAAAAACTTCCTTAAACAGGATTGCCTTCAGATGTCTTCTAAAAGTCAGATAGTCGTTTATTTCCTTGATATCTGATGGGAGGACGTTCCACAGGGCGGGCACCAATGCCAAGAAGGCCCTTTGCCTGGTTCCCTGTAACCTCACTGCTCACAGCAGGGGTGGAGACACTCCTTTAGATATGAAAGACGGTGCTAAACTGAATGATAGGCTATGAAAAATGAAACAGGCTATGGGGCGGTAGATGGAGTGTGGTTGTGGCCGAGAACTTTTTTTTTGTTTTTAAAGAAAAAAGTCTTGACCACTATTGTTCAGGGCTTGTGACTGGACAGATTCCTTCATGCTGTAAAAATTAGGATTTGTCCATCAGGAAACACGGCACAAGGTTTGTATGCTACTTCAACCGCTGCCACTCCACAAAACGGGCCGTAAATGACTTGTCTCCTTTTGCACTTCCTATGAAGCAGAATCTTGTGGCTTTTCTTTTTTAAGAAATGCACTATCGGCTCATTTGTAACATCTCCAAGAACAGCATGTAGCTGTTACTGGATACTGGCATTAAGGCCCCTTGTTTCTGTAATTGCCTCTCCCCACCACAGTTTGCTAGAAAAAGAACAGTAGCCACTCAAAACTCTCTGATACTATTCTTTGGAAGCTTAAAAGCATGGCGGAAATCCATCCCCCTCACTTTCCCTTGGAAGCTTTGAGAATTTGCAGTGATTATGATGATTTTCATATCAGGCTTGATGAACTGTGTACCACAAGACCTGCAATTTTCCACTTGCAAACATTACCAAACCAACACAGAGGTTTCGGCAGCTCAACCACAAGATGCTCCTTAGGCTCCGAAAGCCAGGGCCATGTCAAGCAAGAACCGGGGAGACACTGCTTCAAACCCCCACTCAGCTATGAAGATCACTTGGAGACCTTGGGCTGTCACTATCTCTCAGCCTAACCTAATTTCACAGGGTTTCAGTGAGGGTAAAATGGAGAAAGGAGAATTATGCACACTTTCTTGAACTCTTATGTGAAAAGATGGGATATACATGTAAAGAAACAGATAAAAATTCAAGAAATGCATCACTGGCAATTCACACAATGCTAAACTGAAGCTCCATTACACCAATGGCAGGGAACCTGCGGATGCCCAGAGGTTATCTGAGCTTGGCCTGTAGTGAAGGATGATGGGAGTATTGCATGGTTGTTGTTGTTATATTAAATTTATTTATATCCCGCCCATCTGGCTGGGTTTCCCCTGCCACTCTGGACAGCTCCCAACAGAATATTAAAAACACAATAAAACATCAAACATTAAAAACTTCCCTAAACAGGGCTGCCTTCAGATGTCTTCTAAAAGTCAGATATTTGTTTATTTCCTTGAGATCTGATGGGAGGGCGTTCCACAGGGCGGGCACCACTACCAAGAAGGCCCTCTGCCTGGTTCACTGTAACCTCACTTCTCGCAGTGAGGGAAATGCCAGAAGGCCCTCAGCGCTGGACCTCGGTGTCTGGGCTGAACGATGGGGGTGGAGACGCTCCTTCAGGTATACTGGACCAAGGCCATTTAGGGCTTTAAGGGTCAGCACCAACACTTTGAATTGTGCTCAGAAACGTACTGGGAGCCAATGTTTGCAGAAAACTTTTCACCATCTCTTCCTGTGTATTTTCTGCAGCCTTCTCAAATCTGCTCCAGAGAGGTGGGACAACCCCCAGAACAGATTTAGTGGGTGCACAGGGGGAGATGGGGAAAAATTCCATTGTGGAAGTCTAAATCCTTGTACTAACAGAACAATTTAGGGCTCATTCAGACTTTCTTTTACTCCACACTTCCCAGGCACAAGTCCTGGGAAGTTCTGTGTCTCAGCATTTCTGTGTTCAAGTGGTACCCCCTCCCCAAGAGCGTTCCTCAGGAAAACCTTCCTTCTACTGCTGAATTGGTGCAAACAGCAAACAGCAGTAAACGCTGTTGCCATTTGTTCTGATTCAGTGGAAAAATATGAGTTTTCCCAGGGAAAGTGCTGGGACAAAAACAAAAAACACACACTCGTGCCTGTGCCTAGAAACACCGCATGAAAGCAGTATTGCTGAGCTGTTGTTTAGCACTACTTTGCATACAACCCTTTGTGTCTGGTACCCTAGACTTGAGGATCTTTCCTTGAAACCTGTTGTTGTTTAGTCGTTCATTCGTGTCCGACTCTTCGTGACCCCATGGACCATAGCACGCCAGGCATTCCTGTCTTCCACTGCCTCCCGCAGTTTGGTCAAACTCATGTTCATAGCTTCGAGAACACTGTCCAACCATCTCGTCCTCTGTCGTCCCCTTCTCCTAGTGCCCTCAATCTTTGCCAACATTAGGGTCTTTTCCAGGGAGTCTTCTCTTCTCATGAGGTGGCCAAAGTATTGGAGCCTCAGCTTCAGGATCTGTCCTTCCAGTGAGCACTCAGGGCTGATTTCCTTCAGAATGGATAGGTTTGATCTTCTTGCAGTCCATGGGACTCTCAAGAGTCTCCTCCAGCACCATAATTCAAAAGCATCAATTCTTCGGTGACCAGCCTTCTTCATGGTCCAGTACCCTTTATGAAACCTGTACCCTGGAACAACTGCAATGTAGATGTGGATATGCAAATGACCTATGGTGATGTTCACATTTGCTTTGGGATCTTATCCTACAAGACAGTGTAGGCATGAACCAAGAAACATTCAAGGGCTTGGATCACAGCTCATTAGGTCCTTTGAACATTGCGACTGCAAATGTGAACATTGCCTTGACCAATATCTCTGAATCAACGTAAGCCTCTTTTGTTATCACGCTGTTTCTGAAGAGAATTCTGCTCACGCTCTCAGCTGAGTGGTTTCTCACACAGCACAAGCACGTAGCCTTGCCTGCTTTGAGAAACCTGCGGCTTCGCTACCAACTACCAATTTAACTTGTTTCTCCAGGTGAATGATGGATACAAGCCTGTTGAAAGTTTTTGTTTCTTTAAAAGAAGGAATGTGAGACTCGGCCAAACTGAAGAGGCCATTGCTGTAGAAGTCAAAGTACACGCCACAGGCAGGCAGGCAGGCAGGCAGGAAGGCAGGCAGGTAGGCAGGCAGGCAGGCACGCACGCACACGCGTGCACGCACACACACACACAAACTGAGATGTGAATAAGGCAAGTATTCATACACACACCCCTTTCTTCTTCCCTTCTAAGAATGGCACAGTCAAACCTGAAAGGAAGACTTTCCATAGTTTCTTGTTTCATCTGGACTGGTGAAACTGTGGTTACCAGCTTTAGAACAAGTCAAGATCTTAAATCGGCTTCGCATTGTGAATTACATCCTTGTCTAATATGGAACCTAGTAAGCACAGTTTCCTGGTGCCATGATGGCCTGCCGAAACCCCTGCCTGTCCATTCACAATTTTCCTTAAACCAAAGAAAGACTCTGTTGCTCAAATATGCATGTCTCAAGCATCACCCCCACCAATACATGATACCATTTTCTCTTTAGCTAAATCTGTCTGGCACAAATCCAGGAGTGACAATTGGAATCCAGAGCGATAATTGCCCAGGTACCCACCTCTGAAAGTTGACTGCATTTGATGCTGCCTCTGGTCCTTTTTCCATTTTGGGCCTTCCCTCATCCACCCTTTTGCCAGCCGAGATAAAAGTTAGGTGATTTTTATGAGTTTTTTTTCCTTTCTTTATTGGAATACCTTGGTGATCCATGCATACACCAAGCAAAGCAGCTGAATTTTGTAGTGTTAGGCTAGCTATAGGCTGAATTTACATTTTATGTTATATTGTACTCTGATCATCTCTCTCCCCCTTCTTCATTAAATAATCTTAAATAATTATTTAAAATAAACTCTTTTATCGTTTGGAATACTGGCTGGTGGCTGGTTGTTTTAGACCTCTGCGATGTTATTTGCCACAAACCAGATTCTTTAGCAACACACTTCCAGGTTTTTGCAAACAGAGGCTTTGGGGGGGGGGGACGGACACAGACACAGGCTGACTCCTATACCCAGTGGTGACTGGAGGAAGCCTGCCGGCAGTTTCTCAATTCCCAGGAAAAACAAAACCTAGGTGGTTGTGGTGATCCCAGCTCTCCTACTAGCTTCAAGGCTCATAATGGAGTGGTGACAGTATTAGCTGACACTTAGAGCTAGTTGCAATGTTTTACCCACTCACAGCATGCATACAAAATCCTGGCTCAGATGGAAAGGGAAACTATGATTAATTGAAGACTTCCTGGCTTATCACAGTGCATCAAGGAGGGAAGGGGTAGCATGAGGATGAAGCATAGGGATGGGTGAACCTGTCGGTTTTGTTTTATCTCCAGTTAGCCATTTTCCCAGTGCTAAATTCAGTTCTCCACATCTCTGCAGCAACCTGCAATTTCTTTAAAAAATAATAATCATGAAAATTAATCAGCATTTCTGTGCAAATTTCTCATAACAAACACGTTTTTGTATGCTGCCTAGACAGTCATGGACATTTTTGCAAGTATTTTCCCCTAATACAGTACATTTCTGCATGCTATTTTCACTAACATTTGCAAATGAAACAGAAATTTCCCCAATGTGTATTTTATTTTTTTGCCTAACATGTGCATCTTAATGCACACTCTCCACTAACATATGCCTTTTTGTATGCTTTTTCTTCAGTTGGAGAACTACATTGAAAAATTCAGAGAAATGTGAATTTTGAGGGATATCTGTGTTTCAGACCATGTACTGTTTGGGGGAAGTGGAGATTAAACAAAGGGTCTGCTGGTTTCTCTTTAAGGTTTCCAGACTCAAAAGAGAGCAGGGCAATTAAAGGCACAGAAGTCCTGTCCTCTATTGAGTCTGGCAACCCTATTTGTACTGAAATAGAAACTGACCCCAATTTCTCCTCCCTCCCAAGGAAGAAGCCAGAGTTTCTAGTACTTGCACTGAATTTGTGGTCTGCGTGCATGTGCATGTACCATGTCACCAGGGAGTTTCTTTCATCCATCTGGTTCTCTGAAAACAGAAAGCTTTTGTGAGAATTTGTAATCCTCTGGAGTTAAAAAGTAGAACTAGAAAGAGTAATGGCCCGTTGCTTTATGAAAACCACTTCATTGCCTTCTCCCCGAATAGTTTTTATTCCACGGAAAGGGAAATAAGAACATGACTGTGACGTGAACATAAACATGCAGCCTGAATGGTGTGTAGTGGTTTTGTCTATTTTTTTTGCTGAGAAAAATAGCTGATTAGTGCTGAGTGACATGGTGTCAGGGACTAGGCAGAGGAAGAATGGTGGAGACTGCCTGAATTACAACAGAGAAGAAGAATTATAACAGGGGTTTGAGGGATGTCACAGCTCAGAGGAAGATGAGGGGGAAAGTTGGGAAATAATGGGAGAGGAGGCAGAGCTGGAGCAGCTAGCTGACACATTATCACTAGAAAGCATTCCAGACTCACCATCTCCCAGAACCCAGCGAGTCTTAAAAGTAGGAGAGTAAAGAGCTCGGAGACAGATGGCCCTAAGTGGCAACCGTAGGGGGGGGGGGGTTGCTGTTGACGAATGTGGAAGTGGGAGAAAAGGTGGGTGGAGATTTACTCGGGACAATGCCATTATTCCAAGAGGCTGCATTCTCAAGCCTCTCTCTGTAAATATTGAATAAAAAGCAGATGGTAAAGGCTTTTTCTTGTCTTATCCGTTCCTGGCAACCTGCTGTGGGGGTTGGTTCCTCTGCCGCCTGACACACGGGTGTGTAAAATTTAATGGTGTTTAGAGACTCAGCAATACAAAAGAGAGAGGTGACAATTGAAGTCAAATTCAAACAAACTAAAACACACTGTTAAGCAAAGGGAAGCATAGGGACAAAGGAACCCATCTTTTTCTACCCAAGTGTCCAGCTGTACTGTGGAATATGATCTGAAGACCCTGACACCTTCTGCATCACATTTACTGAAATGAAGAGTCAAACCTTGAAGCAATGATGCAAAACAAGGAAGAAGACTGACAAGGTGCCTTCGCACTCTAAGCCTCTCTGATCAATTCTGTGTTTGCCTTTTAGTTTGTGTTCATCAGCAGGTAAGTTTTAATACACTGTGCTCATCATAGTAAACATACTGGTTCTGAAAATAATTTGATTCGTTTCTTCATGGTGCACACAATTTCTGGCTGATGGGAGAAAAGGCCGCACATGGCAAAATAATAAATGGAAGCTGACAACTTTGATTGTAATAATCACCTTTGTTAAATGTTTTCACCAGAGGTTTGGCAGTTTCCAGTAAAAAAAGCAACCCTGCCTGATGTCGTTACCATAAATGAAAGCTGAGAAATTAAAATCTATAATCTGGGCTGATTGGATAAGGCCTCCTGTGACTTATATGAAGCTTAACTTGGCCTGTAATGCACTGTTAAATTAATGTCTCCAGTGTCAACTAATAAATTATACCTCATTGTACTGAGATGGTTTGGAAAGTTATTTAGAGCAGCTTCTGATGTTAGCGCTTGTCCACTTGAGTTTTAAAAAGACAAGCTGCCACAAAATGGTTGAAAGTTTCAATATCTTCCAGGCACTGCTTGAAAAGTCCAAACAGATGAAGTCGGATCAAACACCCAGGAACTCAGAAAGATAAACAGGACCAGTGGAAGAAATGTGGTGAATAATAAAATGATGTCTGTCCCCATTCCACGTATGCAAGCAGATTAGTGGCAGCTGAATTTCACCTCAACACTAGCAATATGGGATAGTGTCTTTCACCAAGCTAGTTTAAGCAGGCCCAGCAGAGTACGTGTGGCAAACACAGCTCCATCCTCCAACAGAAAGGAGTGGCTGGGGTTCAGGAAGAACAGCCAGGGAGATGCTGCCACTGCCTCCCAGCATCTGTTGCCTGAGGCGGCTGCCTCACTCTGCCTAATGACAGAGCCGGCCTTGAAGATAATGGACACACTCATCCCCGACCTTTCCAGTATTACAAAGATGTGTGGCTTTGTCCGTAGTCTGGCTCTGTTTCTGCACACATTTTTAAAAATAGAAATTGGGAAATGTAATATCTGAAGCACCACTCATTCTTTCTAAAATCAATTTGTGAAAATGGATGGTAATGGTGTTAGGCTCGATTTGGCTGCTTTTATCCATGCTAGTAAATACAGCTTGAGCTCTGCAAGCACAGATATCTTTCTGGCTGTCATTCTAAATCATCCCTCCCTTGGTCTAAAGCTAGGGGAGCTCTCACCTCTCTGCATGGTCATATCTGTAGTTGGGCTTTCTCTCTGCTATAGTGCTAGTTGTTATTATTCCCTGAATTCTGATGGAGAGACATAGAGATAGCAGACAATCATCAGGTATCCTGGAAAATGCATACTGAACATCAGTTTTCATCTGTTGTGGAAATATTCTAAGGTAGGTTTGGTGTATCTCAGGCCCTCTCTCTTTGGCCCTTGAAATTCTTTCAGGTCACACACCATCCCAAGCCAACAAGGTGATGCTGCCATTACCTGGTCATAGCAGTTGAAGACTGCAGCTGTCCAGCGATTGTATACTATGATGATCAGGTCTATCTATGAGTTCCCACATAGCTTATGCAACGGAAGCTCCACAAATTCCTCTCTTCCATGCACTACTCAGTGTTTTACCAATGATATTCCACTGCACTGTGTTCTGACTTAATTGTTAGAAAGACTCATCTGAATGCTATTGCTGTATTTTTTATATGAACTGATAGTGATTCTTTTTTATTATATCTTATGGAAGAGACTTTTTAAAACTACTAAGCAGTATATAAATTCTATAAATAAACAGGCTCCGACTGAAGCCGAAGCAAGACCTCTTATATTACTCAGATCAGACTGCCCCCTCTTTCCCAGAGCATCTCCTGAACTAGCCTCTCCATTATTTTACATCCTGGCCCATCACCTCTCCATTATTTCAGTCCCTGGCTCTTTGCCTGTGCTAGTGATGCAACAATAAGCAGTGTGGTTCCTCTAGAACAGGCATCCCTAAACTGTGGCCCTCCAGATGTTTTGGCCTACAACTCCCATGATCCCCAGCTAACAGGACCAGTGGTCGGGGAAGATGGGAATTGTAGTCCAAAACATCTGGAGGGCCGAAGTTTGGAGATGCCTGCTCTAGAACTTCAGGCTCAGGGGTTGCACTCTCTTGGTTCTGGCTTTGAGCCTTTCCTGGGTCAATTGTTGCATTGCCTTCACTGCTGGTCCTCGTGATCCAGATGGTTTCTCCTAATCGAGGTTGGAATCAGAGCTGCTGACTAGGGGAGACCGGGGCACATTTCCCAACTTTTTATAATTTAATTTTTGGTATCTTTTTATTTATTTTTATTCTTATCTTTTTTGAGGTAAACAGGATATCATTGTATTTCCTATACCTTTATCTACAAACTAGCACAATTATTTTTCAAAAAAGTAAATATAGTTTTTGACAGCAAATGGTTAAGTCTGATCATGCCAAATTGGAAAATGTGCCCCGTATGCGGGGCATGTTTTCCAGCCTACTAAAAATGTGCAGGGGCAAAATTTCCAACTATACCGTACTTTAAATGGTAAAACACAGGTAATAAATCTTGCTTGTTACTTAATATGTATTTTTCATTGTAAACTAAAAAGGCATAATAATAGTAGGTAAGACAATAATAGACTAATAGAGAAAGTAATAGGATATAGGAAACAAATGCCACTTAATGATTTTACAAAAAATGTCACTTAACAATTTTTTAAAAATTGTTTTTTAAGTCATCATTGTCTGAATCACAGCAAACAAAAAAAATGTAACATCCTCTTTGGTGCAGTCTTCATGCACCCATTTTCCAATGAGACACATGTTGGAATACATGCCCCGTATTCTATTGGAAAACCTGCCCCATCACCATATTGGAACTTTGACACTAGCGGTGTAAGTTATTTGCAAAACAAACACATAGTTACGTGAAGAAAGAAACCCCTTTTTAGTACATGCAATGTCAAAACAGTAAGTTTAATACTAGTACGTTTATTTTAAGTTTCAATAAAGACCTGAAAGTTTACTGAATGTTGAAAAAATGAAGAAAACAGCTCTTCCGACGATGAGACAGCAGCTACTAAACTAAAACTTCCGTTGATGATGTGTGCTGTGATGCTACTTCCGCCAGTTCGCCCCTTGGCGTCATCTAGAGGCTCATTTCAAAACTAAAGCGAGTTGGAAACCGTGCTCCTTTGGAAAATGAGCCCCGGTCTCCCCTATACTCATCAAGAAAAAAGCAACAGCAACCCCTGTACATTATTATGCGAACACTTAAGAACAAGCTCTACTCCACTGAAAATACAGCTTACAACTTTGCTATTAACACTGGTGCCATATACATTGCAACATATGGTTTTGGAACACACTTAACATTTCCAGGCATTGGAATGAAAAACAGGGAGACTTTCTCAAAGCAATATTTGTAAGTTGATAAAAGTACCATTGTTTATAAGGTACCAGTGTGGTTTCTGGTACAGCACATTCTGGAAATGTCATTCTGGAAAAATATATATATATTTAAAGGCAGAAGAGCCCTTGGTGGCAAGGAACCACAATATTACCACCATATAAAGACTGCTGTTTTAAACAGTTGTCACAAACAAATGTACAATGTGCCTGGAATGCGGCTGGCTTTTTGCTGCTATTTTGCTTTGGGGATAAACAAAATATTATCCTAAACACTCAGTGGGGCAATTTTCCAGTGTTCCTGTATCTATATACAAATGTAAGAACATATGAAGAGTCCTGCGGAATCAGACCAAAGGGACATCTAGTCCAACATTTAGTTCTCACAGTAGCCAAACAGATGCTTATGGGAAGCCTTCAGGCAGGATATAAGCACAACAGCACTCTCCCCAAATGAATCTTGTGGAAGTCCCATTTCAACTTTAATAGCTGTTAAAATCTTAGAAGAAGCTTTCCTTGATGGGTAAGCTGTGGTCTTCCAAATGAACTACAACCCCAAATCCCCATGAGCCCTAGACATCATGATCAATGGTCAGGTATGATGGGAATTATAGTCTAAATATCTGGAAGTCACCAGGCTTGAGAAAGCTGTTCTAGAAAATATCAGTTGTTATTTTTAGTTTTGTTTAATGCCAGTGTTAGAGATCTCAGAAGCCAGTTCTGGGACCCATCTAGATGTGGTTAAATTTTTGCCAAAATCTATTATCAAAATCCATGCAGAGATTTTACAAGAATTAAATACGGAAATAAAGCATAATTGAATACTGAAAAAAATATGAAATCTCGAGTGAATATTTGGCAAATACACAAGCACTCGTATTATTGCAATGAACAATAGTCCACAGTCCTAAATGAAAAGTCAAGGAGGCACTGTCAAAAATAACCAGTTCAAGCAAATTTAATTTAGGAGACAATCGTAAATGATAATCACACAGAAATTGGTTGTAGAAAGCTTTCCACTAGTTTACCAGTTCTTACTAGGTTATTTCACACCCATAATGAGCATGACAAATAGGTGTAACCCAGATTCATATATGTAACAGCACCACATGCCTCACCTTCCCCATTAAACACCACTGTCATTATGTGGTAGTTCATAACTGGGCCCATCAATTTCAAGAAAGCTTCTTGGTCAATTAAAAGAATCATTGGAAGAACAGATAACAGCCTGCAGACTTCATGTCAACCACTGTAACAAACAGAATCCTGAGAATGCCACTTCTGCCTTTTAGCAGGGGTGAATTTGCCACATACCCTTTCTTGGGAGAAGACGTGAGTATTCTACAAATTGGTGTCTTCTTGGCATTACATGGGCAGGAGTGCCCAATAGGAGGGAAGCCACCAGGTTACTCTTTAAGTCTCCTCCCCCCTCTCCACCTCCTCCTCCTCCTCTTTTGCAGCACTCTCTCTTCAGCCATCTATACTTTGGGTTTGTTTCTGGTTGTTGTTGTTGTTGTTTTTTTGCTAATCACTCTTTGCAGGGGCTGAGTAGGAATTTTCTGGGGGGAGTTCCTGATTGACCATTGGCACAACTTTTTTTTTGGCCTACTTTGTACTATATGGTTATTCTTGATGTATGTACTGATTTGGTCTGTTTGGCATTCAGCGAGAGAAGGGAAGGGAATTTAAGAACTCAAGATGCCCCGATGCATTATGGGATTTAATGGTACCCTGGAATCACCTCCCACAGCCTTTGCTTAGGAGGTTGTTGGGGCTGCCTTTTAGACCTGATGTGTGCACCTTGGTGAATGCTGGACAGTGGGGTCTGAGTGCATATGTTGGGATTATATACCCAAGGCTCACTTAGCAGGGAGGGAGAATTTTCTCCCAACCCTTCGCTGGAGAGCCATGGAATTTGGCTATTGCCATACTTAGTGGGGTGGAGGACTGCTTCCCTCATATATGTCACTTCAAACCCACCTGCCCCTACTTACATCATCTGGTTATTGTTTTGGTAGGTGTTCTGTTGTTATATTTGAATACATGGGACTTTTCCACCATTACTCCATCTCTTGAGTCTTTTTCCATGGTGTGTTAGCCGTAAGGAAATGGCGAAGGTATTGTTGACAGAGCTCAGTTCCTTTAAAAACGCTAACACCCCCTGGCATCTTGCCCAGTTAGTCTTTCCCCACTATAGTTATATAATAAGCTCAAGATTGCATATCTATTTTTTTTTTGCAGCAGCTAACAACGTATGAATTTCAAGTCATAATTTCCCAATGCACAGCAATGCTAGAGAGCGCAAAAAAAGAAGAGTGTTCAGTGGTACAGAAAATATCTTAAACATCTGTTTCTCAGCATCTTAGGTCTCCTGCAGTGTTGCTAGTGAAGTAAACACACACACATTTTTGAACTCAGAAGAGTTCAGAATTTGTCACATGGGGAACGTGCTTGTACTTTTTCCAAAGGCACCAAACCCTTGTCTTCCCACTCTTGTATTCACACATTAAAATATCATTTAATGGTTTATTCATGTCCAGATCCTTCCTGTCTGTATTAAGCTATGCTATGGACATAATCAGATACATTTCATATTCTGCATAGAATGTCTGTCTGCACTCATTTCAGCAATACTGGAGAAAAGGCCTCTGAAGAATTGGGAGAATTAACCACCCTTTTAGTTTTCCTCAGTCTATATGCAACTATTGAACCTTTCTGATGATGGAAAGGACCAATCTTTCTTTCTTTCTTTTTCTCAGTGCTTACATGAAAGTTTCGTATCGTTCAAGGTTACACTCATCTCTCTGTGTCTCTTGCTGGCAAATAGTGAAGGGCACTGATCAGGAGAGAATAAGGGAAGATATATCTTACAGAAGATTTTCAGTTACAGCATCTAAAGAGAGATCAATATTTTCTATTTGCTTTACTGCTAAACTTGTTTTTCTTCATCATCTACAGGGTACTTGCTTGTGCTTACTACTGTAGCATCAAATGGCTCTGACTTAATAAATTGCATCAAAGCAAGTCAGAAGATAATACTGTTTTGAAGGCACTGTGTCATCCAGAAGTGCATTGTTCTTTAATTGGAAAAACATTGGGGGAAAGTAACTACCTGAAACAATTCACTGGAATGTAATATTTGCCCGCTTTTGTTTAAAAGAATGGAAATGATTCAGTTTACCCTTCATGACAAAGAGGGGCTTTTTAACAGATATAAATTCTAGCACAGAAGAGTTCTAGCTCATCCTATTATATGATTAATAGAACTAGAAACAGTTGCAAGGATTGGAATAAATGCAATTACCTGCTATTCACTATATTAGTGGAGCAGTAAATGCAGAATAAACTTTATGCTCCCTGACTGCATAATTTTCCAAGGTGTGGTGATATAGTACAGAAGAGCTATGGTCTATTTCTTTGTTCTATTCCCAGTCTTTATTTCAGCCACAGTATTAATTAGTCACTGGGGAGAATTATTCCCATTTTAAATATTAGGGACTGAGGTTAAGAAAGAGCAACTCGCCAATGTTAGTCATCATTATGGCTGGTTTATTTATAAACTCCATTTTTCCACAAAAATTAATATAATCGCAATAGCGCAAAACATAGCAAAACAACAACAACCAATGCAACAGCTAACAATTCATGTAAAATATATCAAAAATGGAATGTAGCAATAGGTGACTTAACAATATCCAACACCTGCACATCCCAAAGCAGCCCCAAAACTTAATAGCTGTAGTAGTGAGCAAGGCCCCAACCCTCTTCATACTTATACCTGAAGAAGGCAGTGCACTTTGATTATTCTGTTGGATTGTTAATGTTTTATTTTACCTCTTACAGTCTTCTTTCCATTGGGCTAGAGTTAAAAGTAAATATACATTACGGTACTGTAGTATTCGCCAATCGGGTGCCAATGGCTGTGCTGTCTGGGGCTGATGGGAATTGTAGTCCAAAACATCTGGAGGGCACCAGGTGGGTGAAAACTGCCGTATGAATATGAATTTGCATTCAGTTGAGGCAAGCACAAAGCGTGGCACATGAACCATGACCTTTGTACAAGGAGTAACAAGTTAACAAGCTGATAATTGTATGCTGTGAAGAGTCCTGTCTTGTTTAATTCACATCTTCTGAACTTGTCTAATAAAACAATTTTTTGAAAAAAAAATTAGCTTAATAGCATTTTTGACCTGGCAGATTTCAGATCATCAATCCTGTAGTTTGAAAAGATCTTTTACATTTTTTGTCCCAGTTAAACACCACAATTGGTTGAAGACCTACCCTCCAAGTGTCCAGATTTTCAGGGGAACAGTCCCAGAATTACAGAAGACATCCTGGCTTCTGCTTTGAATGCCCTATTCCCCCCCCCCCTGCCAGTGCTGTTGCTGAGGAGGATGTGCCAGCTCTTATCCTGAGTGGCGGTAGTGGTGGAGCACCCCGTTGGCTCTACACGGCGGGCGGCTCTGGCCTCCTCCCTTGGGTAGCTTGTAGCGGCTGCTGGAAAGCGGACAAGGAGAACAGGTTATAGCTGCCTGCGTGGTGTGCCAGCTGTGAAGGGCAGGCAGAGGGTAGGGCTACCCTGGGCAGGAAGAAAGGGAGACCAGAGAAGAACGTGAGAAGTCGTTTAGGGCTTTAAAGGTCAGTACCAACACTTTGGATTGTGCTCGGAAACGTTCTTTTGAAGTCAATATTAGTTCTTTTGAAGTCAATGGGCTTAAGTTACTTACAGTAAGTCCATCTATTTCATTGGGTCTCCTCTGATAAAATTTGAGTTGAGAGATCACCCATGACAGCCATTCATTTTACTCCAGACTTTTGTAAAAGGAAGCTCTATAAATATGTTGGGAAATGAACACAACACAAAAGAAGCACTGCCACTACTATTCCTTGAACCTCCCTGGAAAAGGAGGTTCTAATACTATAATACACTCCTAATACTATTGCTATAAAATTCTATTTGATTTCATATCACTGCACCTTACTTCCATTGCTAAAATGTATCTCTTAATGTGAAATTTTATGGGGATTAATTTATCCCTATGGAATGTGATCAGCTGAAGAATTTTTTTGATGTACTTTATTAACAGATTTTTACCTGAGCTGAGCCAGCCAAGGATCCTGGTGTTTGTGTATTAGGGGTGGGCATTCAGCAAAGAGGTTGACAATGTGAGCTAGAGAAATATGGTGGCCTTTATTGCATCACACCTAAATACTGAAGGAGGACATTGTTGCATTGCAGGCTGCCTGTTTGATCTAGTTCCACCTTGCTTCAACACTGCCTCTGGGGCAATTCAGTAGAGCTTGTTCAACGGAATCAGAGAAGCGTTCACGAATTTCAGGTATGGCTGTTCTGCCAGCGTTGATTCAAGGTTGCGCTTTATGCTTTGTGCCATGAGTCCTCTTTGACTCGCCACCAGGGAGTGATCCATGTCACAGCTGGCACTGTGGTAGCTCTGTGTGACATGAACACAGTTTAGTGCTGATCGCCTGGTGACAGTCAAGTCCAGCTGGTGCCGGTGGCCTGATCTTGGATGTCTCCAGGTCACACTCTGTTTAGCCTTGGTAGAGAGGAGCATGTTTGCGATGCGGAGGCAGTGATACGAGCACAGCTCAAGCATCCTTTGTCCTTTCTTGCTCATTCCGCCAATGCAGTTGTCCTATGTGTGATGATCATCCTCAACTCTGGCATTGAAATCTCCCAGCAGGAATAGATGTTTGCAGGCTGGGACCCTCCTGACAGCCTAGTCTAGCTCCTTGTAGAACTGATCCTTGAATGTCAGAACACACAGTGGGAGTGTAGATGCTCAAGATATTAACAAGAACAGAGGTGGGAGGCAAGTGCTCAGAGCCCTTGGTCAGTGGTTCTGTTGCAGATAGAAGGGAATTCCTCACTGTGAAGCCAACACCGTGAATACGTGGTTCTCCTGAATGCCCCCGTTGCCAAGTAAACGTGTCGTTCTTTTCTCAGAGGATGCCATTCAAAGTGAGTCTGGTCTCCTTTAGAGCAGCAACATCAATGTCGAGTTTTTTCAACTCATAGTCAATAATAGCTGTCTTCCGTGAGTTGTTGACCTGCAGCAGGTTAGTGGACAAGCCAGGACACATGGTCCTGATATCCCAGCTTGCTGGGTGCAAAAAGGTTTGTTTCTTTTCTTTTTATTGGCTGGTACAGTAGTTTGGTCTGCTTGCTGAGCGATGCATGAAACATACAGGCAGGAAAACCGTATTGGCTCCAACAGTGGCGTGACTGAGTGGAGGTCAGGTGAGTGGTGATGGTGCCCCACTACAGTCCACTACTGGATATATTTAGGCACTGTAATTTTTATAATTGCCATTTTCACTATTGACTTTTGGATACAGTTTCATAAGATTCTATGTTAGTTGCCCTGGGCAGGGAGGAAGGGTGGGGCACTGGGGCAGGCCATCCAGCCGTAAATAAATAGTAATTGTTTGAGATATTAGTTACGATTACAGAGACTGACAGTTGTACACTGGGTTCATGTTATCTCTACTCCTGTAACATTCTAGAACAAACTGAAGCTTAGGCTGAAGGCAATCATAATATTTAAAGAGAAGTCACAATGGGTCTCTCCCCTACAGGCTTCCTCCTGGCTTTACAATTTGTCTGTCAGACATACATTCTGTCAAGCAGAACACTGGGTGAACCATCTGTCTTGTATTTCCCACCAGGTGTCTAGTGTGGGCTGCCTGCCTATTTTATATTTTTAAGCACTACATACATATTTAGCTATTACACCTTTTTAAAAAAAACTTTACTGAAAATAGAAGCTTCTTCCTCCTGATTCTGTCCTGGTTAGGGCAAGGCAAGTGGGGGTTGGGGGTGTCAGGTAAGGAGGGTGTGTTTTGGGATGAAGGGTGGACATGGTTATATTAAAAAAGCAGTTAGGAAGATGGGGAGTGTGGCCCTGCTTGTTACTCTTGCTCCATCTCTCACTAGCTTTTGCTCTCTGAGCATAACTGCCAAGTCTCCCGTATTCCCTGGGAAACCCCCGTTTTTCAGCCGTTTCCCGCTGGCAGCCCGGATTAAAAAAACACCCCCGTAAATCCCTCGGATTCCTACCGGCCCGGGGAGGTTCCTTCTGCACATGTCTGGAGTCTTTGGACATGCGCAGAAGCGATTTCTGGCGCTGTGGCCATTTTGGAAATGGGCAGAGCATGCGTAGAAGCGAGTTCCGGTGCTGCTCTGCCCAGTCCCAAAATGGCCACAGCGCGACTTCCGGTGCTGCAGCCATTTTGGAAATGGGCAGAGCATGCGTAGAAGCGACTTCCGGTGCTGCTCTGCCCAGTTTCAAAATGGCTGCAGCGCGACTTCCGGTGCTGCGCTGCGCCGATCCTGGATTTTTCAATCTGGGAGTTGGCACCTATGCCTCTGAGGCCTAGGGCAAGTGTACCCAGCTGCCCCCACTCTGCATAGACCTGGTGAGGCTCTTTGGAAAAGACTCCCCTGAGAAGTAGGGCCTGTGCTGATGGTGCTTCAGTTTTGTCATATGCTGAAAACTTACAGAGGCCTTTGCTGGCTAATAATGCCAGCCATTTGCCATACTTTTGTAGGTTAATTTTTCCACTGGCTGTTAATGTTGCCCAGGAAAGTATAAGGCTAGTCAGGTTCTGGGAGGGTGGGGCGGTCTGGAATGCTTTCTAAAGACACCGCACCAGTCAGCTGCTGTTCCGGTTTTGCCTCCTCCTCTCCCTTATTTCCCAACTTCCCCCCTCATCTGCCTCTGAGCTGTGACCTCCCTCAAACCCCTATTGTAAATCTATACTGTCTTCCTCTTCCTCCTCCCTGGAGGGGTCAGGGTGGGGAGGCAGTCTCCACCATTCATCCTCTGCCCAGTCCCTGACAGATATGGGGTGTGTGTGTAGATAGATAGATAGATAACATCTACTGAATATAAATGAGGAAGTTTTGAAATGCATGGGATATGCACCGTGTGGGAATAGGGAAGTAGGAATTGTTTTGAGATCTATATCTCTATCTATCTATCTATCTATCTATCTATCTATCTATCTATCTATAGGTGGATTAGTGATATTACAGGCGCTAGCCAATCAATGCTGTCCATAGCCTTGGCACTGAGTATAGTGAGGATGTTTCCAAGCCAGCCCACTGTTCTATTAATATTATGCTTGTCTTCATCATTCGTCAAGAAATAGCAGGTGGTTGTCAAGGCTGTATCGTTTGGTTTCCATTCCTCTGGAAATAGACAGCAGCTACTTATTTGCCATGGTATAAAAATTAATGGGAAACAAAGACTCTCAAAAAACTTTGGTACCGTGTTTCCCCTTTTTTAAGGCGTAGCCATAAAGTAAGCCATGGCAGGATTTTTAAACATTTGCTAAACATAAGACATACCCCGAAAATAAGACATACCTCCATGCCATGTGGAGAGAGACCGCCGAGCGCCCCAACCAGCCAGCGGGACTCAGAACGCTGGCTGCTGCAGCAGCAGGAGGAAACCTGCCGGCTCGGTGCCTGGAGCCAGCTGCTGCAGCGACGAGCGCGCAGAGCACCCGAGCCAGCGGTCTTGCCTCCGCCTGGCCCGACCGAGGAGACCTGCCTCCCCGCCTCCCAGAACCAGTGGCTGCAGCATGGAGCGCATCGAGCGCTCCGCAGGACCCAACGCTTGTAGTGCTCTGTCGGGCCGGGCGGAGCGCCTGAGCCAGCGGCCTCCGCCTGGCCCGGCCGAGGAGACCTGCCTCCCCACCGTCCAGATCCGGTGGCTGCAGCGTGGAGCGCATCGAGCGCTCCGCAAGACCGAGCGCTTGGAGCGCTCTGTCGGGCTGGGCGGAGCGCCTGAGCCAGCAGCCTCCGCCTGGCCCGGCCAAGGAGACCTGCCTCCCCACCGCCCAGATCCGGTGGCTGCAGCGTGGAGCGCATTGAGCGCTCCGCAAGACCGAGCGCCTGGAGCGCTCTGTCGGGCTGGGCGGAGCGCCTGAGCCAGCGGCCTCCGCCTGGCCCGGCCAAGGAGACCTGCCTCCCCACCGCCCAGATCCGGCGGCTGCAGCGTGGAGCGCATTGAGCGCTCTGCAAGACCGAGCGCTTGGAGCGCTCTGTCGGGCCGGGCGGAGCGCCTGAGCCAGTGGCCTCCGCCTGGCCGAGGAGACCTCCCTCCCCACCGCCCAGATCCGGCGGCTGCAGCGTCGGGCGCTCCGCAGGACCGAGCGCTTGGAGCGCTCTGTTGCGCCGGGCGGAGCGCCTGAGCCAGCGGCCTCCGCCTGGCCCGGCCGTGGAGACCTGACTCCCTGCCGCCCAGATACGGCGGCTGCAGCTTGGAGCGCGTCGAGCGCTCCGCAAGACCAAGCGCTTGGAGCGCTCTGTCGGCCGGGCGGAGTGCCTGAGCCAGCGGTCTCCGCCTGACCCAGCCGAGGAGACCTGCCTCCCCGCCGCCCAGAACCGGCGCAGCGCCAAGCGCTTGGAGTGCCCTGCCGGGCCGGGCGGACCACCTGAGCCAGTTTTTCTTCTTTTTTTCTTCCCTTTTTGTAATGTAGAGAAATGCAAACTATAGCTTATCATCATCATTAATTAATGTACAGAAATGTAATGTACAGAAATGCAAACTATATCTTATCATCATCAGGTAATTAAAAAAAGACACCCTACCGAAAATAAGACACCCTGTGTTTTTTTGAGAGAAAAAAGTTGTAAGACGGTGTCTTAAAAAAGGGGAAACACGGTAGTTAAATGGTTCACTATAGCAGTGGATCATCTAAACTGACGCCAATAAAGGCAGAAATAAAGACTGCCATATATTGTGCCTTTACTACATTCATTTAACAGTCCTCTTTAAATGATTTTATTTGCCAGTATATATCTATATCTATAGCTGCTGGTTGGTTTAAAGCATTATATATTATTTAAAAAGGAAAGAAAATGGAATGCTTGTTCTTTCAATTGATGCACAATTATTTATAAAATGATTGATAATGTAAGTTTTGCTTTTAGGAAATGAATCTTAAGAAAAATGTCCTTCGACTGTGAATACCAACTTTCAACATCTATATGAGAAACCGAAGGAACATAAAATAGAGCAGAGTGTAATTTTATCCACATTTTAAAAAGTAAGGTGTTTAAAAACTCACAGCCAGGGACAAAAATAAAATATGGAGGGAACAAGTGTGACCTTTGGGGTCTGCAGTGGAGAAGGACCTCTTCCGAGTTCTCACCAAACATACTTGATTGTTATGCCAATTGCCCTTCAGATGGGTGGGTAGTCCTCATACCAGATAAATTAATTCCAGGTGTGGCCAGCGGGGAGGGATGCCGTTGCACACAAGACATCCTGGGAGTGACACCAATGCTGCTTACTGGGAGCATAGCTAATCTGAGTCGAAGCAAAATAAAAAAAGTTCCTTCAGTAGCACCTTAAAGACCAACTAAGTTTATATTTTGGTATGAGCTTTCGTGTGCATGCACACTTCTTCAGATGCACTAGAAACAGAAGTGTCAGACCCTATATATATACAGAGGGTGGTGGGGGTGGGTGGGAATGGGAGATGGGCTGATGGGAGTGGTAAACCTGTAGATGGCTGTTAATGGCTGCTGATGGCTGCAATTAGTCCTGGGCTGAGGTGCTAAAGAAAGCTTGATCATGCATAATGAGATAAGAATCCGATGTCTCTATTCATCCCAGGTGCTTCCATGGTTTTAAGTTTGGTAATGATTTCCAATTCAGCAACTTCTCTTTCCAGTCTGTTCCTGAAATTTCTCTGTAATAAAACAGCTGCTTTGAGATCTTGTATAGAATGTCCTGGGAGCATAGCTGTCACTTTCAGATTTGAAAATAAGGGATCAGCAGCCTCACCTGTCCCGGGGACAGTCTACGGTATATCTAACAATCCAGGACAGCAGCGAGAAACGGCACTGGAATAAGGAAATTTCCAGCAAAAAAAGGGAACGTTGACAGCTCTGGCTTGGAATAAGGGAGTTTCCCGCAAAAAAAGGGAGGGTTGACAGCTATGACTGGGAGGGAGAGGGGTGAGCTGACAGGGATCCAATCTGGTACCGGTACTTCTGCTGCTGCACCCACACAGTACCAACCTCCTCACCACCTTGCCCCTTCCAGGAAGAGGCAATGGTGCCCGGTACCTGCAGGCACTCTTCCCCACCGGCCACTCCTGTTAATGGCTAACCTCATGTCATATTATGCTAAGGTTTGTGGCACCAAATTTGTTCACTAATGTGTAATATGGATGGGATGCAGGCAAACCCACAGGAAAACAGCAGTCTGTGCTTTCTGGAAACACATAGATCAATCTTTCTCCAGGAACACGTTCTGAGAAACTGATAGTGAAAGGAGGGAGGTTGGATCACACTGCGGGAGAGGAAACTACAGTGGTACCTCTACTTACAAATTTAATGCGTTCCGAACGCACATTCATAAGTCGAAAAAATGTGTAAGTCGAATCCCATAGGAATGCATTGGGAGAAAAATTAGTAAGTCGAAGCAACCCTATCTAAAAATTCGTAAGTAGAAAAAAATCCTATCTAAACCGCATCCAAGATGGCAGACGGAGCTCCGTTCGTAAGTAGAAACATTCATAAGTAGAGTTATTCATAAGTAGAGGTACCACTGTACATCTCTTTTGATGCATGTTTGCATGTACCCAGGAGCCCTGTTAAGTGAAGGAATCTTAAAATATGATCACGTCAAATGCCTGAATAGAACTTCTGTTAGCAAGTATCCCACTTTACTACTTGGCTGTTGAGATGTTTAGAGAGCTCTAAATTGGTTTACTCCTTGCATACCACTGTGTGTGTATGTGTGTGTGTGTTCCTTGTGTATTCATTTGTATTTTGAAGTCTTTTTATGGCATGATTGTATATCTCCTAGAAATTTATATGAAAGGTGATTGGTAAATGTAAGTTGTGCTACTTTACCTGAGAAGAACTTGAGCTGAAATTCTGGATTCTTCAAAACTCATTGCAGTATGAAATAGAGCTACTTCCAGTGTGATATATACAAAAACTCAAATTCATCAGTTGCTAAAACATCTGCTTTGGGCAAGGTTTTATCGGTAGGCCAAAACCTATGTTTAATTACTTCATTGTACTGTAGTAAATGGTGCCGAGGCAATGTGCATTTTCAGCTGTGAATCAACAGTGACACATTTGTTGCCTCCTTATAAGCTTCCACAGACTTCTAATTACAGATCAATTCATCATATTTATCACCATCATCAGTCTCTGTCTTTCTACCGCATAAGCGATGCTTACGGTATATGACTTTTTCAGACAATGGAGTCCATCCAGAAAAATCACCAAAGGAATACCATTTACTTTGCATCTAGAAATATGCACCACTTGGGCACAATCCAGACCCTTTACAGATGCAATTAAACATGCACTTAAGCCCTATCGATTTCAGGGAGATGGAGGTCTGTTATATTTGTTGATGCAACCTTTATTAATGATAAAAGGAGACAACCAAAGAACTGGACTCCAGCAGGGCAGCTCAGAAAATGGATTCCATTCTTGATGTTTCTCCTAACTACAACCCCTTGTATCTTGTCACAGTTGCCAGGTAGATCACAACCCCAACCAGTGTATTTAGAACTTGCCATATGGCAGAGGTGTGGCACATGTGACCCTCCAGATGTTGTTTCCCATCAACCTCAGTCAGCATATCCAATGGTCATGGATGATGGAAGTTGCAGTAGTCCTGCAAGGCCACCAGTTTACCATCCCTGTGCCATATGGACTGCTTGAACACTCCACCAGTCTCCATGTACCCTACTAGTCTCCAGGAATGTGGAGTAGGGTAGGAACACAAAAGACGGACCATAACTATTTCACACCAGTTCTTGGATGCATGCATCACACACATATGTGAAAGAGTCCAGAGCCTTGGATTTCCCTGCAACCTCCTTGCAGCTAACTATCAAACACGTGCAGCAAGTTTCATTTCAGATGCTACGCAAGATGGCAGAACCCCATAATCGGCGGAGGAATCAGACATCTTTGTGGCTCTTTCTCCAAAATACCAAAGCCTAATCTATCTGAACCATGGCTACTTTGATCCGGTATGTTGGAATCGGATAATGTATTACAGTGGTACCTCGGTTTATGAACACAATTGGTTCCGGAAGTCTGTTCATAAACTGAAGCGTTCATAAACTGAAGCGAACTTTCCCATTGAAAGTAATGGAAAGTGGATTAATCCGTTCCAGACGGTCCGCGGAGTAACCGTTCATAAACTGAAGCGAACTTTCCCATTGAAAGTAATGGAAAGTGGATTAATCCGTTCCAGACGGGTCCGCGGAGTACTTAAACTGAAGCGTTCATAAACTGAAACATGGGTGTAATTGGTTCCGGAAGTCTGTTCATAAACTGAAGCGTTCATAAACTGAAGCGAACTTTCCCATTAAAAGTAATGGAAAGTGAATTAATCCGTTCCAGATAGGTCCGCGGTGTTCATAAACCGAAAATTCATAAACCGAGGTGTTCATAAACCGAGGTTCCACTGTATTGGAACTGGATTAATATTAATGCTAAAGATAGAAATCTGTTTTTTAACATTCGGATAGAGCCATAAAGCAGAATAGTGGTTTTCATCATTGTTGTTATCAGAAGCAATTCTCTTTTAAGCCCTCTAAGACTGTATTATTACAAGAAGGCTTTGATAGTATTATTTGTCAAAGATGTACATTTACAATGTAATTTCCATACATGATCCTCCGGTAGAATATGTTTGCTTGTGGCTCTTACCCTTAGTTCAGCTACTGAGTGAATTACATTTTTTATTTGATGAACTTTTCTCTTGCTATCTTTTCGCTTACCTACGAACAAATAGCACAGATAAGGAACAAGCCATTTACATTCCCCAAATAGTCTCTGGCCTCAATAACAGTCTCTCGTTTGCTACTTTCTGCAGCTTGATTTTTGTCCTGATTGGTTTGCTAGAACTGAGATTTGATTATGGAGAAACTCCAGACTCCCATCACTATGCAAAATGTCTTAGTGTATCTCTCTGCAGAACCGATGAACTGATCATGTTGTGATTTGACTCGACAAAAATGGCAAATTGACACTGAAATCTTTCTTACAGGGTTGTTAGACTCCCTTCACCTGAGGAGGGAAGGGAACATCAGATTGTAAAGTGAGGCAAGGTACATGCATAGAAATCTTGAATAGCTGGCTCTTCTGACAGACGGGAAAGCTATGAAGGTCATGTAGGTTATGTATGCTGTATCTGCTTTTAAAAATTCCACAGATGTTATCTGCATGTTATTGACAATTAGTTTCATGTACACTGCTTCTGAAAATCAAAATCAAAACGCAGGAGGTGGTGGGAAACTTTGGGGGATGGCCATAGTTCAAGCACATGCTGGGATGCAGAGTCATAGGTACAAAACCCAGTATCTCCAGGTATCAATGGAATCACACACATTCACATATTCTCTTGCACGAACGTAAGACGGACGTATGTACCAGGGGTGTGCAACTGCTCTGTGATGGGGCTGAATAATGAGATGAATTGGGGTGATCTGGGGGATTTTATCCCTCCCTAATCCAAACTGTGAGACATCCACAAAGCACAAATTAGGCCTTTAGTGTTGTGGCACCTTCCTTCTGAAACTCCCTATTAGTAGAATTCCTTGATTTGGACCTTGTGCAGAGCTTTCCACCACAAGAAAGAGTGCAAATTGTCTTTAAACTTGTTACAAAATTGTTGCAAGTACAAATCAACACGTTGCTCTTAAACAACTAGCAGTGCAGTCCAGTTTTCTTTAAGTTCTTACTTGTTAGTATAGCCACAAAACTAACCTCTCTCTGGTCCCAGAGAGAGATTCAGATAAGCAAGTTACTTCTTCAATACAGTGGTACCTCGAGTTACAAATGCCTCAGGTTACAAACTGTGCTAACCTGGAAGAGTTACCTCAAGTTGAGAACTTTGCCCCAGGATGAGAACGGAAATTGTGTGTTGGCGGTGCAGCGGCAGCAAGAGGCCCCATTAGCGAAAGCACGCCTCTAGTCAATAACAGTTTCAGTTTCAGAACGGACCTCCGGAATGAATTAAGTTCGTAACTAGAGGTACCACTGTATACTGGCAGAGAGATCCAGACTTAACATTGAAACAAGGATTTCAACTTCTTCAAACGTTAACTGCATAAGCACCTTCTGTATGTTTTACAGTTCTCTGCACATGCAAACATCCACATAACATTTTATGCACATTAAATCTATATCCTTTACACTCCCTCCCCTTGAGTATTCAGCAGGCACTGGCTTTGTGGTCTTTTTGGTGCCTGCCATAGACCTTTCATTCTGAGTCTGTATTGGCATTCCTTTAAAGACTTTTAAAATAGTTTGATCACTTGTCTCTTGCACCCTGGGCTCATTTGGGAGCAATTTTAAGAAATGAATAAACAACCACAAAATCTTGGATTGACATTTGCCAGGGTGAGCCACTGAATTTCTTCCACTGTGGCTATATGGAAGCAATGTAAGAGCAGTGCACGTAAGTACTGCATTGGGTTGAAACTGGTAAGGTTAGAAACATAAAATGAGTCTTAAAGGAACTTAGGTTAGAAATAACAAGAAGCCCACTTGGGAAATGGAGAGAGGTAATGGCTTCAAACTGAAGTTCAGCCAATTGCGTATAAGAAGTAAACATAAGAATGTTTTAAAAACTGTACTAATGGTTGTGCCATGAACCATGGAAGTTGTGGAATGGCCTTTTTGGGGATGTTTTGAAGAGAGGACATACTATAGTGAATGCTATAGTAGCAGGAAATCTTGCTAGTAATAGGAAAGGAGCTCTGATTCCCGGCCTTGTGGTTTATGTGACAGAGGAAATGTCAGATATTGTTAGCGATCATGTCTCTGGCTCAGATCGTGTGCTTCTAAGAGAAAAAGAAGCCCTGGGTTTCCTTGGTATGTTTGACACCTTGGAAAATCATCAAGTAAATACTATTATTTATTTAAAGATTGCTTTCAAGGACAGCTTGCTTAAAAATACTTTGTCCCTTGTTCGGAAGTTTTTCTCTAAACTCAAAATAGAGCTGATCACTCAGTATTTTTAAAAAATAAATAAAAAAAATGCTGTATCTTATTTCAGGAAAGGTTATGCAATTTGCATGCATATAAATATTTGCATTTTAAAATATAAATAAATGATGAAGCCTAAAAAAAGAATCAAATCACAACCAGTAATGACAGATATTCATAGGCATGCATAACCTTGATTGCAGCTATAATTGCTTGGTTGCTCATGCTACATTTGACTGTATTTATATAGTTGAATATATTAAAAAAAGGTTGCACATGCCCAAATGACAATTGTAAATGCTTTTCTTCCATGTGCTTCCTAAAGATGAATTGAGAACTCAGGGGAAGAATGTGCAGAGGGACTATGAGAGCCATCTCCAAATATCTAAAGGGCTGTCATATGGAAGATGGAGCAGGCTTGCGTTGAACCAAAGTGAAATGTTCTGGAAGGCCTGCAAATGCCATCTTAGTAGTCAATGTAACTCCAGAAATAATTGGTAGTTGTTGCAAGAATGAACTCATATAGGTTTATATTTCCTTGCTACTTGGCTTGCTTTGATGCTGTGCTTCTCTGTGGACCTTGGGATGCTTGGCTCCAGGCCTAGAGATGGGAGAAGCTTTGGATAGCTATCACCTATGGTCACACCAGCCAGGTGTGATGAGAGGTACTGGAGAAATGGACATATGCTGCTTTGTGCATAGGGCTATATGGTATGTTTGCTTGAAGACCTTTTACTGTTGCGGAGTCCGCCCAGTGTCTGTTAAAGCAGTGAGGCTCTGCGTGCTGCATTGTAAGTTTAGACATTTCTTTAATAAAGAACTAGAACTGGCCATTCTGGCATCTTTGACATCCGTCTCTGGTATCCCTGCCTCAAACCGCTCCCACAATCAGGACATTGTCCAATTGTCTTTTAAAACCATCTAAATTGGTAGCCACCACTGCCTCCCGTGGAAGCGAATTTTTAGCAGTTGCTTTTATTGTTGCCATTGCCACTATGTAGAATAGCATTTTTAATGGTTTTAGAACTGTTTTAGGTGTTACGTCATCATGACCAAATTAAGTACATTGAGCTCAATGAATGTACACTGAATATGACTTAGTTAAATACAACCCTTAAGTTTTTTTTCATTTTCATTAGATTTTGTTAAGTTTCCTTGAATACCAACTATGAGAGAAAGAAAGTATGCAATTATTTAAAAATAAACAAATGCAAGCAAAACAATGGCTGAGCCATAGAAATGCAACAGGGCACAATGGTGATGGGTTAGAGAAAGCATTCTGACCATAGTGTTAGGAATATGAATATTTCATTTTCTCTTAATCTTTTTTGTGTGCCACCTACAAAGAATTTATACTTGTTGCTATGGTGTTTGATGTGTAACATCTTTCTCTCTTTCAGTAATCTGTCAGGAGAATCTTGAAGAAACATACCAGGAGATAAAGTTGAAATACATCCCTACCAGGGGTGTCCTGTATCTCTGTGAATTTTCAAAAATTCTGATCTGTTTCTCGGTATCTATGTGTTCTCTCCACTTGGATCCATGCCCTGGGTTCTGATCCTCTCTGTATAAAATGAAGCTTCAGGTCCCCACATTACAATAAGATTGGCAAAACGAAAAATGGACAGGAGTCAGAACTTTCAGGTGCATCCATCTCTAACTGTGAGTCTCAAAACTTGCAGAGAACTTTCCCTCTCCATTCATATGGGGCGGGTTTTAGAAAAAGAAGTAAGTGCTGTGCTTGACCGGCAGAAAGAATCTAAACTTTTGAAGAGTTGTGTTAATGAGTTAAAAAACCTATGAGAATCTGACCACTGAGCAGAACCAAGCATATGAAGTCTTCAATAAAATATATGAGATTCAGAGGAGCAAGAGCTTTATGTCCATGATGAGTCTTTGGAAGTTGTCACTCTATGATCCTGATAGTTGGTAGAGGAGAGACATTTGAGGAGCCTGAGCATTTTATCTGGTGTTGAAAAGGGATAGCCAACAAGCCCCCCCCCCCAATGCTGTTGGACTTCAACTTCCACACACATGTCTGGTTGCCGGGGACAATGAGTTGTAGTCCAACAACACTGGAGAGGGAACCCCTGTTATAGACTCTCTATCATATGAAGAACATAGAAAGTTGCCTTATACCAAGTCAGATCGCTGGACCATCACTCTGTGTTTTCAATACTGATCAGCAGCAGTTCTCCAGGATACCAGGGAGGGATCTTTCCCAACTTTAAATGGAGACAACCCTAACTTGAGTGCAAGTCATGTGATGTATCACTGAACTATGGCCTTTTTACATTTCAACTAGCCCTGGGTTGACTAGGTGTTGTTGTTGTTGTTGTTGTTGTTGTTGTTATGTTTACAATGGAATCCTATCTCTGTTCAGAAACCACTTGACAACGTGCAGACCCAAATGCAGAACACATACTGTTATGTGCAACCTGGGAGCAGAAATCACTCCAAAAATGGAAAGGGAGATCCATCACAAAACTGACAAGTAGAAAATGTGAAAATGACATTTCACAGTAATAAGAGCAATCTGCAAATCCTCACTTAAAATCCATGCAATTAGTACTTGACAGGAGACAATGGCAAGAGTATCTTTCCACCCACTGAAGGGGCTTGGATCTTTTGTGAATGGAAAATGGATTTTGTGGGTTCCCCACTCAGCCTATTGCCCTTCCCCCTTTACTGTTCAGGAGGGTCCATCTGCCCTTTAGCACACACATTGGGTGGTGGTGATGGTCCAAGGGACTAGTGGGGAAGGAGAAAGCCAAGACTTGAGAGCACCCCATTCTACTAAACATGGAACTATAGATCTAAGAGACTATATACTTCTTTCTCATTATAGCCAATGAGCCTTAACAACGACCACCTGTCTGAGAACAGTGTGGCTATGGAAAACACTGTTTTGTTGTTTTCCATATTGCAACATGGAATTATTGTTGTTTGTTAGCTACTGCAGGTGAGTTTTACTCATTTTGCTGGTTTATTCTTTTTGCTTTTTCAGTGTCCTGCTCACGTGCCTTAACTCTGCACTCAAGTGTTTTTCTGATATGCTGATAAGGTCCTCTTCAATCACATCTGACAAGTAGCCTGCAGTGCTGATAATACCCAACAGGGTGCAGCATAAGGCAACTAAAAAGATTCTCAAGTACAGACAGAATAATCATACATTTGTACTGGCAAGAAACAGTAGACTTCAGGATGACCTCAATGAAGTTTTCCTAATCATTGAGGAGAGTTATAAAGTGGGTGGATTTCTTCTGAAATGCCTGTATCTTCTCTGCTGTTGCTGCAGCAGTCGTACCTTCCTTTGTAAACTGAAGTTAGGCTGTGCTCACATAGACTCCGTGGGATGAACTTCTCTGATTTCATTCTGAGATAAGAACATGCACACCCTTGTCTTTCCCTTTATTCATGGGGCTGTATTAGAACAATGCAACAGGGAAACATCTGTTACTGATTTGGATGAACAAATCACATTCACCTTTGTTCCTCTGGATGAAGCAAATGTTTGAGTCTGAAACAACCAGGAACTCGGGCTGATCCAAGACATTTTGGCACTTGAGGCAGAATCCAAAATGGCACCTCCTTCCCTACCAGGGAAGAAGGGGTAAGGGAAGATATACATCAGAAATAAGGGAGGGGGAAAGACATATTGACATTGGGAACTGCTGCCCCAGTGAATCTTGCTACCTGAGGAAGTCACATCACCTTGCCTCATGGGTGGGCCAGCCCTGAATGAATACCAACTTTGGGATCTGCTGCCCATGTGGATCCTGCCGCCTGAAGCAGTCACCTAGCTTTGCCTCATGGGTGGGCTGGTCCTGCCAGGGACTAAATGCTCAATCTGGCAAATATGAACGGCACATTTGATATCCCTAGACCTGGACAGTGTTGCCTGAGTGAATTAGGATGTCTTCTTAATACTGAAGAGAGATGCTGCAATCATGTGCCTAGTTACATTGAACTCAGAATCACAACTGATGAACAAATATGCATATCATTTGGCTGCTAGTGTACAACGTAGGCAAGTCATCAACATGCCTCTCGGGGGTGACATAGACTGGTTTCAAAGGTAGTAATACTGGCTATGTTTAAGCTTAGTAACAGCAATTATATCGTGGAAATCAGCTCCCCAGCATGTAACAGACTGTAGTGGTGTGCAATAAACACACAGCTACCACTATAACCCACCATTTTTTAAATGAAGAAACACAAAGGAGCTTACAAATTATCAATGCAATGAAAACAAAGAAATACAATTATCAGCATAATACACAAGTTTTAAAATAGCAATAGAAAACCTAAAATCAGAGGCCACACCCACACCATACATTTAAAGCACTTTAACAGTCAGGGCTTCCCCCAAACAATTCTGGAAACTGTGGTTTGTTAAGGGTGCTAAGAGTTGTTAAAAGGTAAAAGTAAAGGTACCCCTGACCATTAAGTCCAGTCGTGGATGACTCTGGGGTTGCGGCGCTCATCTCGCTCTATAGGCCAAGGGAGCCGGTGTTTGTCCGCAGACAGCTTCCGGGTCATGTGGCCAGCATGACTAAGCTGCATCTGGCAAACCAGAGCAGCACACGGAAACGCCGTTTACCTTCCCGCCGGAAGGTATCTACTTTTATCTACTTGTACTTGACGTGCTCTCGAACTTCTAGGTTGGCAGCAGCTGGGGCCAAACAACGGGAGCTCACCCCCATTGCAGGGATTCGAACTGCCGACCTTGTTAGGAGATCCCTATTCCTCTAACAGAGCTACAATTCACAGAGCGGTTTAACAGTCAACCCATCTTCACAGGGAACTGGAAATTGTAGCTCTGTGAGGTAGCAAGAGTCTCCTAACAACCCCAAGCACCCTTAACAAACTACAGTTCCTAGCTCCCCGCCCCCCATCGCTTCCTCTCCTTGGTGCCCAAAGCTGGTGTTCATTGATAACTCTGATGGATTTTCTTCTGTGGTCAGCCCAAAGGCCTCAGCAGACATGGACAACAAGCAAGGAGAGACTGGGACAGCTCCCTCAAGCTTAGACTTTGAATTCTGCTCAGGGTATGTGAGAGGCAGATAGAAAAGTTGGCTAGGAACTTGATAGGACTTTGTGTGGAGGTAGAAAATAATCTGGATCATGTGTGGGCAGTTAACAAAGGAATTGGCTGGGTCTCTACATTCAAAAAATGGGGCTTTGCACACCTTTCAGTGGGAAAGAGCCCCCATCATAGTGATTGAAAAACTCTCAGAATTAAGCAGCAATCTACAGCCAATGGCAACAACTGGGGAAGCATCAGCACAAACTCCCCAGTCCTTACAATTGTGGGGGCACCTCAGCAGTGATTTATTTCTTATTTAGTTCTCACCCAACACACCCTTCACGTGTAACTATACCAACTCAGGTGTGTGATACTTCATTATCTGTCTTTGAATCCTAAAAAAACTACAGTTTCTGTGATTCTTGTGAGGAAGACTTGGCTGTTTAAAGTGATATGATAAATGCATGGTGTGGATGTGACCAGAATAAAGAAAACTCACTTAAAGAAAACTGCTTCCACCAACCACCTAAAAGCAAGTGTTAAGAGAAATCAAGAATATTGCTTTTGGAAGCCCAGTTGGGTTTTAATCCTGTTTACTTAGAAGTAAGCCCCACCAGGTGCACTAATATGAAACTCATTGCTTAGCAACAGTGCAATCTTCAACATGTCTACTCAGAAGGGAGCCCTGTGGTATTCAAGGGAACTTGGTCCTAGGTAAGTGTGTCCTAGGATTGCAGCACAATAAATAAGACAAATCATGTATTGCATAGAAGGCATTAGGTCAATCTCCCTCAAAAGAAAATGTATATATCATTTTAGACCAGGGGAAGGAGTGGAGGTGGGTGCGGGGTAAGAATAACTAAGCAGTTGCTTTTCTCTTTCATTAGCAGACTTAAACCTACTAAAGCAGTAGAAAGGTTTCTAGAGTGACAGATCTTCAAAACAGCCACCTACCCAGACAAAGATCAAAACAGCCGCCTACTTTGCTTCCAGGCATCTCCCTTGATTTGTCGTCCTCCTAATTATACACAGGTGCATGAGAGGGTAGTCATTTCCAGTGATTTATCATCCCTTTCCCAATTCCTTCTGAATAATTGGCAAACAGCAGATCATCACAGGAACAAAAGTAAGAAAAGAAGAAGAAAGAAGAAAAGCACTCATTCAGGTAATTTACCCTTTTCACTTTGGGACTGAACTACTAGAGTTTGTCGAAAAGACAAACTGAAAAGGGAAATCTTCCGTGGTAAATGGAACTGCCATAAACATGGACACAGGTAATGGTAGCGAAGAAGAATGGAGACAGAAGGTCTTAGCATCTGTCTTGCAGTGGTGCACCTGAACAGCATACGCATGGCTCTTTGGCCATGAGCCATGGTGCACAGTGGCAAATACTGAGTTTTCCAATGAGAGCATTAACAAGAAGCCAGATTTTAGAGCAATCAAATCTGCAGTTTATTACCCGGATTGGAACAATTAAAGAGGTAACATTCAGTTTAGACTGATAGGCATTTATCTGAAACTAGACATGAAGCAGAGCTGAGGACTGACAAACTGAGTGCCAAATAAGGAGGAGGGAGGGCCAATAGGAGCTGAGGGGACTTAAGGAACATTCACACCCTCATTTCAAGCACTGTTTATTTTATTTCATAATGTTTATACACTGCTTGATTGGGGCGAGGGTAGAACCAAAGTGGTTGTAGAAAAAACCTGCCAGGGCCACAATTCCCAGAGTTCCACGTGAGCTCTCAACACCCTCACAACAAACTACAGCACTTAGAATTATTTGGTGGTACGGTATCTGTGTCTGATTAAAGTGGTATCATAGTGCTTTAAATGTATTGAGAGGCTCTGACCTAAAGGTGTCTACATATTATCAGCTTCAAATGCAGCCATATTTGCCCCCAATTAGGATCCGAACTGGTTTGGGGAAAATGCATCAAAATGTAGTACAGTGGTAGCTTGGTTCTCAAACTTAATCCGTTCTGGAAGTCCGTTCCAAAACCAAAGCATTCCAAAACCAAGGCCCGCTTTCCCATAGAAAGTAAAACAAAATGGATTAATCCGTTTCAGATTTTTAAAAACAACCCCTAAAACAGCAATTTAACATGAATTTTACTTGAGCATTGATCCATAAAATAAAAGCATTAATCAATGTGCTGTACTATAAAATAAATAAGACAGTATTGTAGATGATATAAATTAAAATTATTTTCGTTTCTTACCTGCACTGATGATAGTCATTGTTTGGATGGGGGGCATTTATCCATTTCTGCAGTCACTCAATCAGTCAATCAATCAGTCGATCAATCAATCAATTAGTAGCTGAACTGGGTTCCACACAGTCACAAAAACAAATTAACCAAAAAACCCTGAAAAACAAAAACACAAAATAAATAGCAAAAACAAAGGTGCCAAACTTAATCCATTCTGGAAGTCCGTTTGATGTTTGAAAACCAACAGCAGAGTAAATGGGAATGTGTACCCAGGGAGAGACATATTGGTTTGAAAGAGGTGGAGAACAAACTGTAAACAACACTCCACCGGTGTCAACATGGGTAACTTCTTTGAATAGATAGACAAGCAGGGAAATGAGCAAAATGAAGAAGGAAAAGAAATCAGATAGAAGATATTATCTGTTCCAGACAGAAGGGTATAGAGGAGGCCATCTTTGGCACCAGGCTGGGCCAGTCCTACCATTAGCTTTGCTGAGGCAGTCGTCTCAGGTGGCACTTTGGGGAGAGTTCTGAAAGGGCGACAGGTTTGGCACATTCCTGTTCCCTCATGGGCTTTGCCACTCCTCCTGCTGTGGATGCAATGCCATGAGGGCCTTACCACTGCCTTCCTAGACAGGGTTCTGGGCCCATTGAGTTCCCTAGGCTGTATCAGGAACTTCTTGTCCAAATTTACTTTATTCATAAATGTTAGAGCCTCACTAGCACATATATCTGATGCCACCTTGAAGCCTGATGCGTATCATGGAGGAGAAGAAAGAGACACATATAACAAATATGTAGCTCTAGCATGATGATGGATATGCCAACATAGATGAACAAAATTTGGACTTTTGCAATGATAGACAATGAAATGATAAGAATCCATTTAAAATCCTTATTTTATTTTATTTTTACTCTGATGGGAGCTACTCTGAGCCTCCAGGTTATACTAATATTGCTGCACAGGCTTGTTTCTGCTGTAGAGATGTCTATGGATTTTTGAACTGCTCTGGAAAATCCCTTTTACAAATAATGCTCATTTTACTTGCTCACCTCCATTGCACTTAGAAAATAGATTTCTAGCACTACAGGAACCAATCGATCACTTAATTCATTACTCATAGATGAAAAGAGTATTTAAAGCACATTTTATTTCCAGGGCAATCCAATCAGGGGAGGTAGAATATATGGCGGAGGAAATCCTGAGCCCTGCTGGTCTAATGGTGGCCAGGGGGAAAGGTGGGAAGAAGATGGAAAGAAAAGAAGGTGTACTTACTCTCCTGTCCCTCCATCATGGATATGTGTCAGGGGGACGGAAGGGCTTTGGATGCAGCTGATCCAAAGAGTGGCAGTCAATTAACTTTTGCTCAGAGTAGACCCTCTGAATGTAATGACCATGGCTAGGTTACATAGCTGTCAAGTTCTCCCCTTTTTTAAAGGGAAATTCCCTTATGCTGAATAGACTTCCTCGCGAGAAAAGGGAAAACTTGACAACTATGCTAGGTTAGGGCCATTAGTTTCAGTGGGGTTACTGTAAGACTTAGTTAAATACCACTCAAAGTTTTCCCTGAAACGTTCATTTCTTCCCTCTCTGCTTTCAGCTCTCTGACTCTGAAGGGGGAACAGCAGTGTTCCTTCTATGATGGCTTCTAAGGATGGACCTTCCCCCATTGAAAGGTGGAGCCATATAATCTCCCAAAGGGCATAGGACTTCATTCTTCGACTTGATATCTGACCACAGGGATTTTCTCCCCTTGTAGACATAGAATCATAGAGTTGGAAGAGACCACAAGGGCCATCCAGTCAAACCCCCTGCCAAGCAGGAAACACCATCAAAGCATTCTTGACATATGCCTGTCAAGCCTCTGCTTAAAGACCTCCAAGAAGGAGACATCAAAGAAGAGACATCATCTCTGCCTCTCTAGATTCAACCAATGAATCTAAGATATTCCCTCCCCATGATGTCATTCAACAGTGCTATTTCATAAAGCAAACTACGCCAAGGACATTAGCTTCATTCAGTTGGATTAAAAGCCTTTCTATGGAGATGACTTGAAGAGGACTTCGAAGATGGAAACTTTGGCCTGATGAGCCTCTCTTGCCAAACAAGCTTTCATGTGTACATGAAAATGAACAGGGTTTTGTTTACTCCCCCCCCATACTTTTGTAAACCACTTTTAGGGTTGTTTGTTTGTTTCTTAGTTTGTTTACAATTAAGAAGAACGTAAATTTTATTTTTTATTTTAAAAAACTAACACCATCAGATATTGCCAAACCGTCACTTCATTTGAGTTGCTGTTAATGTTATTAGCTGATTAACTATCATGCTTGTGAGGCAATCATTTAAAAAACAATTGAATAACAGGACAGTAAATATATATCACATTCACACAGATATATGTCAAAATAAATTTAGAAATGGCCGTGGTTCCTACGTTTAAAAAAACATAAGGAAACAAATAAACAAACAAACGGGTTCTTCTAGACTGCTTAGATTTTGATTATTATTTTTATTCTTTCTGCCTTTTGGCTGAGCAGCATGATTTAGGCAAATCTCCCCCTCCATCTATTGTGAACTCATTTAGCATTCTTGGCAAGAGACAAATGCTTTGTTATGCACAGACAGTCACATTCCAAGGAATAAAATTAACATGAAAGTCCAGGTGATTTCATGAATATTCATAATGTACAGTTTAATCAGCTTCTGTTCATTACCAGCATTTACAGGGGAGGCAGGTTCCCAGAATGTAAATAAAGGTTTAAAAGAGATGATATTGACATTTTTTTGTGGGCTGAGGTCCTGTGCTTCCTGCTAACCTTGAATATTCTGCTGTCTTCTTGCATGTGTAGATTACCATTACTTAGTTAGTTAAGAGGTTGCCACTTCATTATTGATATAATGAGTTCCTGCAGTATTCTGCTGTAACTCACAGGGACATGATGTGCTTTCTTCTCTTTAATTATTGCTGCTCCTAGCAGAGCTCAATATGGCAACTTTTTGCAATGCACTTTAATGTTGGTTGCTATTAGGAAAATGTACGTCTTGACATTAATTCCTCCATGCAGCTTAAAATTGAGTCATCATTAAAAAATGAAAAGGCCCTATTTAAAAGCAAGGCTCTTCTGCAGTAAACTCATATTTTGCTTTTTACAAGCAATAAACTACATTCACAACATGGTATTTACACACCCTGGTTTTCAGAGCCTAATGTTACACTAGTCCTAAGAAGAATATTATTTGAAGATTTTGATACATGCAGCATGAGCCTAAGTATGCCTTGCTCAGATGTGAATTCCATGGAACCTTTTTCTAAGGCTGTGTCCACACAGCAGTTTATTCTGTTTCCCTAACCGTTAATTTCTGCACTATGTTTGAGCTTTCACACAACATTAAAAACCACTTCTGGAATACCAACGGAACATAGTGCATGTCTACTGATCCTTTCCATGTTATTTGATTCCAGGAAAAAAAATCTGTTCCACCCCCATAGCCTGGAAAATTGCAGGAGGAAAGTGACAAAATTTGGGGCTGAATACTGGTCCCGTCACCTCCTGGCAAATAGAAGGGGAAGAAATGGAGGCAGTGAGAGATTTTACTTTCTTGGGTTCCATGATCACTGCAGATGGCAACAGCAGTCATGAAATTAAAAGACGCCTGTTTCTTGGGAGAAAAGCAATGACAAACCTAGACAGCATCTTAAAAAGCAGAGACATTACCTTGCCAACAAAAGTCCGCACAGTGGTACCTCGGTTTATGAACACAATTGGTTCCGGAAGGCTGTTCATAAACTGAAGCGAACTTTCCTATTGAAAGTAATGGAAAGTGGATTAATCCGTTCCAGGTGGGTCCGCAGAGTACTCAACCTGAAGCATACTTAACCCGAAGCATGGGTGTAATTGGTTCCAGAAGTTTGTTCATAAGCTGAAGCGTTCATAAACCGAAGCGAACTTTCCCATTGAAAGTAATGGAAAGTGAATTAATCCGTTCCAGATGGGTCCGCGGCGTTCGTAAACCGAAAATTCATAAACCGAGGTTCCACTGTATAGTGGAAGCTATGGTTTCCCCAGTAGTGATGTATGGAAGTGAGAGCTGGACCATAAAGAAGGCTGATCGCCAAAGAATTGATGCTTTTGAATTATGGTTCTGGAGGAGACTCTTGAGAGTCCCATGGACTGCAAGAAGATCAAACCTATCCATTCTGAAGGAAATCAGCCCTGAGTGCTCACTGGAAGGACAGATTGTGAAGCTGAGGTTCCAATACTTTGGCCACCTCATGAGAAGAGAAGACTCCCTGGAAAATACCCTGATGTTGGTAAAGATTGAGGGCACTAGGAGAAGGGGACGACAGAGGATGATCTGGTTGGACAGTGTTCTTGAAGCTACCAACATGAGTCTGACCAAACTGTGGGAGGCAGTGGAAGACAGGAGTGCCTGGCGTGCTCTGGTCCATGGGGTCACAAAGAGTCGGACATGACTAAACGACTAAACAACAACAACAACTGGCATAGAATTCTTTCCTGCTGCTTTTCATGGGGGAACAGAAGCACACAGAAGCATGGAAAGAGTGGGAGAGTAGCAAAATTGTTCAATGACATTCCTTACTGTGTCACACCATGCCTACCAATCTGAATGAAATTTAGCATGACATGGTGGTTTATTGCTCAAAAGCCCACAGTTCCATAACACAGCAGACACAACAGTGTGAAAGGAACATTAGAAAATGTTTCAGGAGTGCTAGCATGATAATCAGAAAAACTAACACAATAGTGTTAGTGCACCCCAAATGTGCATGGAATTCGACTCTGCCTTAGTGTTGCAACTTTGGGCTGAAAACCTGAGAGCCCTTTGCCACTGAATTCAGTGGGACTTGCTGCTGAGAAAACGTGTGTAGAACCCAGGCTGTAAGGCTGTAAACCCCATTACTTGCAAGGAAGGCATGTTGGAATGGTTGCCCTTGTTTCCAAGGATTGCAGTCATGAGTCAACATTGCTGTAAGACTAAGCAAATATAGCCATTCCTGGAAGCCTCATTCTGTGCTCAAAAAGTGTGGGACGCATTTGCCCAGCAGTGCTTGGGCCCATAAATTGCAGCAAAATATTGGGCAAGGTTTTGCCCAGTATCTTGTTTGCAAGATTGGCTAATGGGAAAAAGTGGAAGATTTCATTGTCACAGGTGGCAGTTTTTCCTTCTAAATCAAATGGTAATGTAGGGAGGGGATTTTCTTGGCTGGGGAATGAAGGATTGAACTTTCCCTCTTGATGAGCTGAAATCGACCCATTCATTCACATTTGCCATTAAAGAAAAACGTCACCTGATGTGTGCCATATAGTTAAAGTAATATGTAGGTCACATCTGTACCATCTATTTTACACCACTTTAACATTTATGGCTTCCCTCCAAGAATCCTGGGAACTGTAGTTTACCCCCTCGCAGAGCTACAAATCCCAGCACCGTTCCCAAGACTATTTGGGGGAAACCATGGCTTGTTTAAATGGTACAAAAGTGATTTATTTTATTTTTATTCATTAAATTTATATACTACCCTTCACCAGAAAATTACAGGGTGATTTACAGTATATGGATGCTGTGGCTGTGACCCTAGCTGGACTCTCAGAGCAAGTGAAGGGAAGCTGGCTGGGGATGGGTTAAACATTCCCTTCCTTTCATTCGTTTCTCTGATGGAAATTGTACCCACCCCTCCTGAGCACATTGCAACGGAGAAGATGTTATTGGAGCTTTGTTCATGTGACTGCAGTGTCTGTCACATGTTGTCCCTTAGGGAAAGACAACATAAGTTTCTCTACCTTACAAGCTTGTAAGGGTTTGTCTCTCTACCCACCCACTTCACTTTCTTCTATCAGCAGATCCAATTCATGCCAAACTGCTGTTACATTATCTTGCTACAGGGTTAATTAGAAATCATCAGTCTAAATATAAGGGGAAAGAGTGTTATTTGCACATAAGTAGCAACTGATGAAATTGTTCTTAATGTCAGCGCATAGGATGGCGGGTGCATGAATGTTACGCAGCTGATTTGGACCCAGGGAAAAAGTTTAAGTTAGGCATAAAATGACACTTCCAGATCAAGCATCATCCATGAATGGTATAATCAGATGTATTAACCAATTCATTATGGAGAAAATTGCAGGTTTAAACCAGGGACTAGCGAAATTAATTTGACAGATGAACTGAAGCCCTGGAAGATTTACATTATGAATTAAATTTAAAGTGTGTTCTCACATTTCATCACAATTGGAGAAAAATGAATCGCTTTAATCTCAGAACATAAACGGCATTGGAGGCTTCACTTCAGGCGATGTCTATTCAGATATATGGGTGTGTGAATGCCTGGTTTGAGGTTAAGAAAAAAAACATCTCTGTACATTTCATATATTTAGTAAATATAAGAAAGAACTATAGGCAACATTTTTCTATTTGGATATAAAAAAGGGCAACTTTTAATTCCTACAGGTATATATTATCACATGCTGTATTCAATAAGTGTACGATCTGTGTACCTGTGCACAGAAATAATCATTATTATTTACATATTTATTTATAGCCTACCTTTCCCACTGAGCTGTACAAATCAACAAACTGTACAAATCAACAAACATACACTCCTTCACACGAAGACTTGTAAATGTGTAAAAAACAGCTTGTATTTCTGTTCAGTGCAATGTATAAAGATGCTACTGCTACACTTATTTGTGCCATCCAGACCTAACATTAACTCTGCTCCAACTTGTTTGCTAGCATTTACAAATGCTAAAATTGATATTTTAGAAAAGAAAAAACTTTACTGTTGTGGCTCTCAGTTCTAGCTTTGCAATTCTTGTAGACAGCATCTCAGTGTTTCTTCTATCTGATTCAACTCTTTCCCCCTCTACCTTGATCAGAGCATTTAATCCTTTAAAATATGTTGTAATCTGCAGTTGCTAGTGCTGAAACCTGTTCTCCAATGTCTCAAAAGTTTTCTTCCCCTGTGAAAGAGGCTTCTGTTCTTCTGCTTTATCTCCAGGACACCTTAGAACTGCACAAGGGACAGAACCACATTGCCTGCTACTTGATTGCAATGTGTCACTTTGTATTTTGTCCTCGAAATGTTTATCTTTATGTAACTAGTTTTAAGACTGTTCTGAAGTAAAGCTTTGAAACTCATCCTTGGGGTGGAAAGCTAATTTATTTCTACACAAGATCCTGATCAGGGATTCCGCTGGACAACTCTAACATCCACAACAGTACACATGTTACTACCATTGGCATCCTGGGCTGGATCTAGACCAGGCATCTCCAAACTTTGGCCCTCCAGATGTTTTGGACTACAATTCCCATCTTCCCCGACCACTGGTCCTGTTAGTTAGGGATCATGGGAGTTGTAGGCCAAAACATCTGGAGGGCCGCAGTTTGGGGACGCCTGATCTAGACACATCAAAGAAGTGTTTCAGTTTAAAGCATTGTAAAAGGGAAAACAGGTAGAGAAAAATGGGACTCCAACCTCGCCATCTGGTGGCACCATGTTATATGGCATATACAACACATATAAATTGCTTTTTCTTCACCAGTCTAGCCGAGTCCCTGTGCTATGTCACATAGCCAGTAGGATCAGTCTTGATGAAGATGTCAGATCTGGGCCAAAACCTCCTTCCAGCACTAGCCCAATATAATGAATTCCAGTTTTATGATGCCAGGTCCTTTAGTAAATTCAGACCCATTTCTGAATTTTAGGCCTATCCTTTCAGATAACAAATCCTTGCACTAACAGCTTCAGAATGCATTTGCTTTTCTAAAAAAATCAGAACAACAGTGCTTGTTCTTCAAGCAGTACTTTTATTTGTGCTTTTTTTGAACACAGTGATCTCAGCTATGATGGGTTGTAGATGCATTATCTTTCTCACTTTGCAGATGAGAAAATTGAATAAGAGGTTATCTGCACTCCCTAATAGCAGAAATAATCTCAATGAGTCCAGCCTTCCAGCATCTCCTGTTCCTTTACCTCCCATCCAGAAACAGTCCCCTTTTCCTACCTAAATAGTCCTTAATGTGCTTTGCAGAACAAAGCTATCTCCCCCTTTGCCGGAGTAATAAGGCAACCTCATCTGAAGTCTGAGCGGAGATCGTCTTGGAAGAAATATACTAACTGAACCTGATAGAGAAGATGAAGATGAGTGTATAGAAAAGTAATAAGTATTTTCTAGGTAATGCTCTAGCAAGAAAGAAGAATTACACAGGATGGTGGGGGGAAAGCCAGGAAAGATTCACTATCTCTGTTATTACTAGTGTGTCTTTTTAGAGGCCATCAGTGGTTTGGTGCTCTGGTAAAATGGTCCATAATGTGTTTTACAGACATGATAACCTAGCCTGTCAGAAGCGGGAAGTGAAAGATTAACTTCCTCATACATTATTGGAGCCTAGCTTTAAAGCTCCCAATTTTCATACCACACTGGTTCCATTCTTTTTCAGATCTTCCCGTGATACAAGACAGTTCTTTGGCATTGTTGCCACTGTAGCTGCTACTGGAGTAGCATAGTCTCTACCATAGTAATAGGGACTATTGACTTGGGGTGACACAAAGGTTAATCTTTGCTTGAGAATGGTTAATTATTTGAAAGTAGCAGCTCTTGTGCCTGCCTTTGCTTGGGAATTCCAAGAATAATTGCAGTTTTGAAAGCAATGGTTAAATTTGGCACAATTTCAAAAGGTTCCGTCCACCGCCTTGAATCAAAATGGTGCCCATTTGTATCCAGACATAGATGAACACCTTGATCTCTGGAACCATCATGCAGGATTCAGTTATGGCATATGAAGAGGTGTTCAAACGCATATTGAACATGCAAACAACTTGGCTGTGTTATGGTATACAGTGCCCTAAACCTTCCTTGCAAACACAGTTTAGGACAAGACTTTAGTTCCAAGACACACCAATAATTTGATGTTCATCATTTAATTTCAATATTGATTCCAATCTCTGCCAAGCAAGGTCTTGGCACTTAACCAGGGTTTGTGTCCCTTTGGAATGGGGCATGGCAGAGACTGTAGTGTCTTTAAAAAATATGGTTTATTTACACATATTTACACCCGAGTTGAGGTGCTGGCCTTTGTCTCAGCTCACCATCCCCTCATGGGAGGAGGGGCTCACACTCCTCTGCTGCCAAGCACAGGGTAACTGTGTCAATCACCCATTACCTTCGTGTGCCGGCCAGGAAGCTGATTCAGCCTGAAGTTTTACATTGCTAAGCTGTCTTGCACCCAGGTGAATACTTAAAGCACCCAGTAATCGCCCAGAAATTCTAGAAATCAGGGGGTGGAGTGGGGTAAGCTTGAACCTAGGACTTTAACAGGGGACCCCCCCCCCAACCAAACTTTGTTTGAAGTAACTGCTAGGAGCATTTTAAGGTGATTGTGAAAAAAAGCTAACTGACCATAATCATGGCCAAACTTGAAATCCCCCCTATATATATATATATATATATATAGAGAGAGAGAGAGAGAGAGAGAGAGAGAGAGAGAGAGAGAGAGAGAGAGAGAATTATTTGGACATTAAAGGGGAATACATTGGAACATATTAAATAATTTAAGTATCCACTTCCAATATGATTCTAAATGGAGTATATAATCTAAATATGCACCTAAATTTGCAAATTGCAGCGCCCATGTGCAGTTGTTCATTTCTATTACACCCAAGGCAGTTGTAGCATTCCCCACCTATCAGGGTATTAAATTAAAATTTAAGCTGTTGGCCCAGTTATTATATGGCATTGCAGTAGGAACGGAGATGAGCCATTCTTCTATGTAAAATGCCCAGGTGAACTGGATAAATTGTGCAGTGCGTATGTTTTTCTTCTTTGTTATTCATGCTCTGTATTTTAACCTAAATGGTTTGTATGACTGTGCAGACACAGAGATATCCACACTCACTGGCAGCAGCTGTCCAGAGGTTCAGGTAAGGAAGTTTTTGCAGCTGTACCTGAAGATGCCATGGATTGTATCTGATGCCATGAATTGAATCTGAACTGTTCTCCGTGCAAGGCAGATGCTCTACCACTGAGTTATAGCCCTTCCTTAAATTGTAGTAAAAACTGACTATTAAGCAGTACAGTGGTACCTCGTCATCCGAACGACTCAACTTCTGAAGGTTCCGACTTCCGAAGTTGACAAACCCGGAAGTCTTTTCGCCGTGCGTGCGTTCTGCGCCTGCGCAGAAGCAGCGCACACGGCCAGCAAGCGCGAAATTGCGCTTTGTGCATGCGCAGAACGGGCACTTCGACTTACAAAGATGGCTGCGGAATGGATCGTCTTCATAAGTCGAGGTACCACTGTATATCAAAAGTTTTATTTTCCAGTCATAGTACAGACTAAGCTACTTTCCCTCTTTTGGGATGCCTACGAGATGCATAAAAGATAGAGGCCCGTATTCAAAGAACGTAACTGAGAGATTAAAAGGAAGTCACCAATAAGCATAAATTATCTCAGCACACCATAATAGATACTTTTGCAGGGCCCACGCTTCTCATTTTTTATCCCGGAATTGTCTCAGAAGACACTGATAGGTGCCAGGTCAGTGGAGATAGCCATATTCTTTGCCGGGTCAATTATTATGAATGAGAAAATAAAGCAGAGAAATTGTTAGTTGGGCAAATAAAGTGAGAGATAGAGTCAGCTGAATAATGAGATCATCTTGTCTTCTCAAGTAATTACTTCAAAGTCTTGAGAAATAAATAGTGCAGTAAAGTATTTTAACACTCTTTCATTGGGAAGGATTGGAGTTGAATGTTCTGGGCTTCACTCCAGAAACTGAATTTACCTGTACTTGATGACCAATACTGATTGATGGGAAGTAACCTAAGGGAATAGAGGAATTAAAATGAGACAACCCGACACAAGTCTCATATATGCACCTTTTTAAAGCTGTGTTTGTAACACCATTAGTATACTAGCTGATGTAATTACTTGTTGTCAGGAGCCTGACTAGGCATCCAGACAGTGATAAGTTGTGCTGTAATTGGTGGGATTTACCAAGTGCATGGATTCCTGCAAGTCCAAGCCATGGTACTTTTGGTTCTAACTATCTAATTGATAGCGTCAAGAACTTTTCAGACCTAAATCATGTCAACACAGGGGAAACTAAAAAGGAATGCAGGAAGCAAATTCTGAGAGGTGGGTACGAACAAAGGTAGCCAACATATTTTACTCAGAGCAGACCTATGACTAACAGGACCATGGATACCTTCCCATTGGCCATGCTGGATGGGGTGGATGGGAGATGTAGCCCACCTTGACTACATCTCCATCTTAGAGGAAGGTGCAGATTGTCCTTGTGGGTGGAGATGACTCCTGCCCTTATCCACCCTTTAGAACTGCAGATGCAAACCCATCCCAATCATGGGATCATCTAGATCAGGCATGCCCAAACTTCAGCCCTCCAGATATTTTGGACTACAATTCCCATCTTCCCCGACCACTGGTCCTGTTAGCTAGGGAATCATGGGAGTTGTAGGGCAAAACATCTGGAGGGCCGCAGTTTGGGGATGCCTGATCTAGGTGGCCACCCCATAAGGATAGGGTTGCTTCCTTTGGTGTTCAGAAGTATAATTTTTAATCCACCAATTTCTAGAGAGGTGGGCATGTGAGTTCTCCTGTGGCAAAAACAATGAATCTTATCTGAAGAAGTGTGCATGCACACAAAAGCTCATACCAATGACAAACTTAGTTGGTCTCTAAGGTGCTACTGGAAGGATTTATTTATTTATTTTTTGTTTCAATGAATCTTGTGACACTTTAAAGACCAACAAATTCTTTTGTGGCATTATCATTTGATGTAGCTGGTTCTACTTCATATTAGCATATGCCATAATAAAACTTGTTCGTCTTAAGACTCATCAGACTCTTTGTAATTTTTAATGTGAGATTTAACTTCAGAATTCAATTTGACTACTTTGGGCTGAAATCTTCAACCTGGAAGCCAGCCCCATTATATGCAATGCAACCTACATCTGAGTCACTATGTATAGGATTGTGCAATTAGCCATTTTGGCATCTATTGACTTTTTTTTATTTTGGGAGCCCTTAAGTATGAAATTTCAGGAGGTCAAGTATCAATGAATCCCAGTGTCTGTCATCTATCACAGACTGTCAAATAACTAAACATAGTCACACGTTCAGATATTGTCTAACAACAACAGTAGCAGCAGCAACAACAGCAACAACAACAACAACAACAACAACAAATTTGTACCTCGCCCATCTGGCTGGGTTGCCCCAGCCACTCTAGGTGGCTTCCAGCATAGATAAAAACACAGTAAAACATTAAACCTAAAAAGCTTCCCTAGACAGGACTGCCTTCAGATGTTTCCTAAATGTTATATAATTACTCATCTCCTTAACATCTGATGGAAGGGCGTTCCACAGGGTGGGCACCACTACTGAGAAGGCCCTCTGCCTGGTTCTCTGTAGCTTCATTTCTCGCAGTGTGTGAACTGTGAGAAGGCCCTCGGAGCTGGACCTCAGTGTCTGGGCTGAATGATGGGGGTGGAGATGCTCCTTCAGGTATACTGGGCCTTTAGGGCTTTAAAGGTCAGCACCAAGACTCTGAATTGTGCTCGGAAACATACTGGGAGCCAATGTAGGTCTTTCAGGACTGCTGTTATATGGTCTCGGCGGCCGCTCCCAGTCACCAGTCTAGCTGCTGCATTCTGGATTAATTGTAGTTTCCAAGTCACCTTCAAAGGTAGCCCCACATAGAGAGCATTGCAGTAGTCCTATACATAGTGACTCAGATGTAGCCCTTTTACATCAGCTATAAAATACTGTCAAAGTTCTAATCTAAATATTAGATATCAAATTCTGCCAAATATCATTAGGTAGTAGTCAGAAGAGTTCTATTGAAATCAATGGACCTAACTTAAAATGAATTCCTAGACGTGTCTACTCAGATAGTTCAATTGAGCTTAATAGGGCTTACTCCTTGGTAAGTGGGTAGAGGACTGCAGTCTTAGTCATGCTCCCCCCCCTACTCTTTTTCTCACCCTTACTCCGGATGCTTCAAGTACTTGGGTCACCTAACATGTAGTAGTTTCTAATGTGATTATTGTGGTAAAGTGTTTTTTTTTAAGCAGGCTGGAGGTGAAATACAGCATTTTGCTAAGGGCACAAGAAACCCTAGGTACGCCTCTGTTAAGAAGTGTGCTGAACTTTGCAACTTTCACCACAGCTTTGCGGAAGTAAAAAATGATTACACGCGGCAGTGATCTGCATTTGAACTATGTTGTGTTCCTCCCTCCTACCCCCCCCCCAACAAAAAAACAATCTTCCAGAATTAAAGCAATATGCTGAGACACCAGAGAAACAGCAGCCAGGCTCATTAAATGCACTTTACCACTACAGCTTTGTCACTGGTTTCTGATTTTCTGAGGATGCTGGTTTCAACAGTTTTCTGAGAGATACAGCCTGCTTAAAGACTCCAGCTACTGCTGTCTTATTAGTACCAGCTTCATGCTCTTCAGATCTTGTTACTGTCAGAAATACTCTGTCACTTTGTATTCGGTGACATGAAATTCCCTTTTAATTATGAATTTAGTCTACCTCTCACATTTCCCTCCAGTGACTCTTCCTTCACCTCTAGCGCAGGTGGAGAAAGATTTTGCTTGCACATCCGTGACTGACATTCTGTAACAGGTTGCCCAGGTTCTCGGCTGATATGTAATAAAGGAGCGGGGGCATGGGGGGGGGAAGGGAAAGGAGTTGCTGTGGAATTTTCTCTGTAATTCATGCCTAGAATATGAAGGCATTCAAAGTGTGGTGCTGGTTGCAACTCTAGGTACCTAAAGAAGAAAAAGGAGAAAGGCCTGGTTCACATTGCTCATGCACCCAAAATTATGCCCATGCAAAGATTTCTCTGTACTGGTGCATGAGCTCAAACCTCATAGGGTTGTTGGGGGGGGGGGCTAAAAATGGAAGAGATAAATCATCTAAGAACATAAGTGTTGTGACGTGGGGTTCGTGATTTCAGCTCTCTTGACATAATATGCTGGAGACAGTTCTCTAGTAACACTTCTTTATTAAAGCAAACAAGACTGAGCTCTGAGGAGAGGAAAGCTACATTTATAGGGACGGGGGACTAGCTAGAAAGGGATACATTTTGGAGGGAACAATATCAGGCAACCACAGTGCTGCCTTTTGGAAGAAACCAATAAGATAGAGGATCCAAATACCGCAGCTTAAATGAACCAATACTAGCTGTACCTTCTGGAACCAAAAGGCAGTTACTTTACCCTAATGCAAATACATACAATAGCAATACAGATATAAAATCCTTTGACTCAATACACAACAATAAGAGTCCTGCAGGATCAGGCCGAAGGCCTGTTTGGTCCAGTTCTCCATTATCATGGTGGCCAACCAGACGCCTGTGGGAACCTAGCAAGGAGAAGCTGAGCATAACAACATTCCCCCCCCCCTGTGATTTTCAGCAACTGCCATTCTGTACAGGGTGGAATTCAAGGTCATGTTAATAGAGCTGTTCCATCAGCACAAGTTTTTCTGCTTACCAGATGGAACGACACCCCCCCCCATGTGCTTATGACACTCCAGAGTGGCTTTTGAGGTAGACCACCAGGAGTTGAGTATGGGGAGAAGCCTCCACTACAGGAATCTTTGTGCAGTCTTTTGCTAGTGCACCCTAGAATCCTGCCCAATACCTCCAACAGTAGATATCTTCTCCTCTTAAGTTCTTTGGAGAAAAGGAGGATATAACTGTAATAAACGAGAGTGCTGTCACATTGGGCCCACTGGCTAAGAAACTGGGAATGCATAACAGTGATATGTGTCCAAGTGCTGTTATTGCCAAACGGTGATTCTTTCAATGTGCATTGTCCTTTTTGGCCCAAAGTGTTCAGAGCCAAGAGGCACAATGAAATACACCTGTGTGGTGCCTGTCAAGATCGGAGACCTTCTCAAAAAGCCTGCGGTGAGGCAAACACCATTCCTGAGCATGCTGAAGCTAAATGCATTGCAGTTTAATTAGTCTGTGACTTCAACACGTTTGGGTGGCTGCTAATATTTTTGTTTTTCGCTTGCCCAGCTTATTTATTTAATTAGAAAACAGAAGATTTTTATAGGTGGATAAAACACGGTTTGAACTCGGAATGCATCAAGGAGCTGGCTGAAATCTCTGGAGACATTGATTCCAAGGAAAGGGGGTAGATTTAGTTTTGAGGGTGGGAATAAAAAGGGGGGGAGATTTTGAAAACTAATTATGAATATCTTTGGGTAAAAGGATAGAGAATATTGGGTAATAAAGGTAAAGAGAAGTATGAAGGGTAAATGATTAAAAAGAAGTTGTAAATTGGAAGGAAGAAGGTAATCTTAGATTTGGAAACTGCAATAATTAGTGATTAATAAGGAACTCAAGAAGTGGAAATGAGGAAGTCCGAAAGGTTTTGATTAGAAATTAGAAAATATGATTATGTATTATGTCTTTTTATTTTTATTTTGGGTTTTCTTTCTCTCTCTCTATTATTCCTTCACCATAGCTGCCAAGTTATCCCTTATTTTAAGGGATTTTCCCTTATGCTGAATAGGCTTCCTCGCGAGAAAAGGGAAAACTTGGCAGCTATGTCCTTCACTCTTCTATATAAAATGAACAAGAATTATTTAAGAATAAGGTTGTGAAATGGGAGATAAGATGTAAGTCTATGATGTCTAGTTAAGATTTGGAAATGGTAAGAGTTAATTATTAATAAGGACTGTAAGAAGGGGAAGTGAAGAAGTTTGAAGAAATAAGATGTGATAGCATTGTCATTTTTTGTTTTTTTTTGTATTTCCTTTTTAATTTTTTCTTTTTTTCTTTTTCTTTTTTTCTGTATGTAAAATTCAATAATTTTTTTAAAAAAAGAAAACTATTTCTAGACTGCCTTACTCTCTGGAAAGCAGTGAAGCAGTTTACAACCACCACCAATCTAACAATAAATCATAAAATATATCTGTAAAATATATCATTGTATGTGGCTGGAAAAGGAATTGCCTCAGCCCAGTATACCTGAAGGAGCGTCTCCACCCCCATCATTCAGCCCTGATACTGAGGTTCAGCCCTGAGGGCCTTCTGGTGGTTCCCTCACTGTAAGAAGTGAAGCTACAGGGAGTCAGGCAGAGGGTCTTTTTGGTAGTGGCGCCTGCCCTGTGGAACGCCCTCCCACCAGATGTCAAGGAAATAAATAACTATCTGACTTTTAGAAGACATCTGAAGGCAGCCCTGTTTAGGGAACCTTTTAATGTTTGATGTTTTATTGTGTTAATATTCTGTTGGAAGCCGCCCAGAGTGGTTGGTCTTTTTAAGTACCAGTTACCACAGACACTGTGGAACCCAGGTGGCGCTGTGGTTAAACCACTGAGCCTAGGGCTTGCTGATCAGAAGGTCGGCGGTTCGAATCCCTGTGACGGGGTGAGCTCCCGTTGCTTGGTCCCAGCTCCTGCCAACCTAGCAGTTCAAAAGCACGTCAAAATGCAAGTAGATAAATAGGAACCGCTACAGTGGGAAGGTAAACGGCGTTTCCATGTGCTGCTCTGGTTTGCCAGAAGCGGCTTTGTCATGCTGGCCACATGACCTGGAAGCTATACGCCGGCTCCCTCGGCCAATAATGCAATAATGCAACCCCAGAGTCGGTCACGACTGGACCTGATGGTCAGGGGTCCCTTTACCTTTTTACCACAGACACTAGTTTTCTGCTAGAGCCCTCTCAGCCAGCCAGTCTCACTCCCTCACACCATTCTCCAGAGAGTGTCTCCAAAACTCCCATCCCAATGTTTCTTGCAAGAAAATGTCTCTGAATTACTGCAATTGCTACAACGCTTTGGGGGGTGGGGTGGAAAAGAACCCACAGTAATCTCTGAGAACTTCAAAGCAGCCTTTTCCCCCTGTTCCCAGCCACTTTCCTCAAGACCAGTATAAGTAACCCAGGCAGAAACTTGAAAGTGGTGGAGTGGGGCATTCACTCAGCCTCCAAATGCCTGAGAATAAGAAGCGAAGAGGCTCTGTTCCCTAGCAACAGTCCCACCTCCTGTTCAGTTGAACCAGAGGGAGGTCTGGGTGTCCTTGGCAGACATCATGTGAGATCCAGGCCTAACCCCCACGGTGCAGCCCTCTGCCATGTTGTTTTCTCTCTCCAAAGATCCTATCCCACTCTGCAGACATTACAGATGGGTGAACCATTTCTGTTTTTCTCTTTTTTCAGATCTTAACTTCAGATCTTTGTATTTCCACTTCAGTTTACATTTTTTTAAAAAGTGTTCATGAAAATTTATCAGCATTTTAGTGTGAATTTCTCCAAATAAGACATATTTTTGTATAACTTTAGCCTAATACACCAATTTTGCAAAGCATTTTATCATATACATATTTTGGGGGAGCATATTATAGTTCTTTTTTGCATGCTGCATTCACTTACACCTGCATTTTATGAAACGTTCCCATAATACATTCATTTTTAGTTGGATGGAAAACTGCATTGCAAAATTCAGAGAACTGACTGTGGCTTTCGATGGATGGCTGCGTTTCAGTTCACATGTTGTTTTTGAAAGTGCAACCTAGGTAGGTTTGCCTTTAAATGTGGACTGAGCCAGCAAGTTACTTGATAGTAGTGGAGCCTGAGATAGAGTGAAGGGTACAAGAGGTTTCCTTTAATAGCAGCCAGAAGAGAAATGTTTAAGAAGGGGAAGATGTGGCCTGGCATAAGAGTGTGATGCCCTATCTCTGCTTGACACATGACATCTGAAACATCCCCTTGAGGATTTCATCCATGGTCATATCTAAGGGTTCATTTTAGGGCATGCTTCAGACATTACTTTTTCAACAGTGACTCAGAACCCTGAGCAATGTTTTTATCTGTATAGTGTCATGTAATTAACTGACCCTTATTTTCAGGTGGCTGCAGTTACAGGAAGGTTGGCCTTACATTCAGGCCTTATAATCAAAATTCGATTTAAAGTCAGAGGTAAGCTTCAAAGGAACCTAAATGAACATGTATTATCAAGTGTATGGATTTGAACATGTATTATCAAGTGCATGAAATGGAGAACTGATGAAAGAATGATCTAAGTGAAGAGTTGAAACACAGACTTAAAAGAAACGATAGAGGGCTTCTTCTGCTACCGGTACCACAGCACTGCTGCAATCTCCATGAAATATATACTGCAAACTTGGATTTGTCATGCAAACCACATTCCCTTCCCCCCCTTTCCTAGTTAGAGGTTTTCAGCAACAGCATCACTTTAGAATTTAGATGTAGATGCCTTGCAATTCCTGCCTGACAATAATGTGAATCATGATCCATTGCTGTTATTATTTCAACCGGTTTAGCAGTAACTGTATAACAAAAGCATCCATTGCTACCTATCACACACACACACAAACACATACCGGTATGCAAGCTGAGAAACGCAGTACATTGTTTTCAAATGCAAAATACATCAGCTGCATTGCTGGAATTCATACAGCACCTCCAAAGAAGGTGTTTTTCAGCTACAAGCGCTGCTTTTTAATTTTTAACCATTTCTTTTAATCCAGAAGGATACCATGTGGAATGGAGGGCAGAAAGAAAACAAGGATTCCAAAACCTTTGAGGCAGCATAATCCTTCTGGGCATCCTTTGACCCAGGACTGTGGAGCGAATTGAATTCATAATGATGTCTCCAGGGCAATGCTAGAATAATTCAGAGGGAAGCGAGAAGGGGCACCAAAGTTACCCTACTGGGGATCAGAGAGGAAGAATTTTGCTACGTGTTATGGAACAGAAGAAAGTATTCATAGAATAGGAAGAGATTTCATGGGCCACCTCAGCTAAGCAGTAGTAAAAACAGGATTCCCTGGTCTGAAATTGCACCTGACTGATGTTTCTCTAGTCTCTTATTAAAAATAAACCCATGTGGGAAAGAGTCCACCATTTACTTTAGGTTCTGTATTCCACCTTCTCTTATACTTGATTAAATATGCTCACCCAAACATATGCCCACATATGAGCATTGCCATCTATTCCTTGCGCCATCTATTGATGCAGCATAGTGAGACTTACATTGTAGCTCTGTAGATCAGGGATGAGAAACTGGCTCTCTGGATGTTGTTGGACTCCAATTCCTATCAGTCCCAGTTTGCATGGTTGATGTTCAGGAATGATGGGAGTTGTAGTCCAACAGCATCTGGATGCCCATAGGTTTCCCTATCCCTGGTGCAGAGGGATTAAGAGTTTAAGGGTTGTGAGTGAAATACATGCTCCCTCAGGTTCCTAGAGAAACGTGTAACAATGGTCTCAACCCCTTTATTCCACACCATTTCCCAGATCTGAAACTCCTTTCTCTAAGCTGCTATCTGTAGCCATTTCCCTTGCTGGGACATTCATTCATTCATTCATTTTCGAAACCCGAATGAACAGAACAGAATAATGCTGTGAATACCTGACATACTATTCTGAACACAATGTATAGTAATAATTTTTGTGAGATCCGTGTTGCCTCGTTCTCCTTCAGGCTAACTTGAAGTTCATTGTACTCCTTGCTGTCTTGCTTATATTTCATTAATCCTATCAACAGCTCATGCTGCTTCCTTCATTTGAAACATGCATATCCTGTTCAGCAGCATATGCATGTGCAGGATACCACCTGCATATTGACAATTTGGAGATAGACGCTGGCAACTCAAATTTCCAGCCAACTAGCCATTGACAACCATTCGTTCATTCATTTTATTCATCACATTTGTATCCCACCCTTCCTCCAAAGAACTCAGAGCAGCATACACTAGGACTGGCTTGAAAGGGCATTGATAATTTTGAAGCCGTTTCACTCATCCTGAAACAGGTTGCTTTGATTCATCCATTTTACACTGAAACGGCAAGTTGCCCCCTTCTCTTTATCTGCCTTTCTCAGTTTTACTGCAGACCCCCCTCTTCCCCCTCCTCTTCCTTAGAAGCTGAAGTTCCACTGCACCGTAGCACCATCATCCATTCTCAATCCCTCCTTTCTGTTTTGCTTACCCTTAAGGCTTCATTAGTTAGTCTTTTTCTCGAATTGTTCTGTTCTAATCTTCTTTGCTCTCCTGAATAGCTTGGGTGGGCTATTTTTGGTCTTGACTAAACAGTACAAAATCACACACTTGACTCCTTGTACTAGCTAAAATATGCCACACTGATCCAGCTTTATCAGACAGACAGGAGACCATCTCTAGAATATAGTCAGGGTCGCACTGGGAAGCAGAGTGTCCACAAAGGCCTTCCCTGGTGCTCACAGTGTCGTTCCCCCCCCAAAAAAAAAGATTCGAAAGAAGTGTTCTACTAAAGTCAATAGAAATAGGTTTTTTGGCTTTGGTGTGTGTGTGTGTCTATGGTGCTCACAAGTTACCATCTACAGGTTTACCACTCCTATCAGCCCATCACCCATTCCCACCCACCCCCACCACCCTCTGTATATATATAAGGGTCTGACACTTCTGTTTCAAGTGTATCTGAAGAAGTGTGCATGCACACAAAAGCTCATACCAAAATAAAAACTTAGTTGGTCTTTAAGGTGCTACTGAAGGATTTTTTTTATTTTACTTTGACTCAGACCAACACGGCTACCTACCTGTAACAAGTTACCCTAGTTTGCAAATCTGCCCACAGCCTCACAAAGGTTGGCAAACCATGACTTGGCACCACATTTCAGAGAATTCTTCTCAGCCACAGGCATTCCAGAAGAGCTTATTCTCTGAACAATGAGAGGTAGTCTGCAGACTTGTTCAGAGACATGCCCTGAGCATGTATGGTACATAGAGGACTGAAGCTGGCTTGTTAAAAATATAACGTAATGGTGTCACACACCCTTGTGGTAGAGCACACTGTGACTCAACTATAGTGGGTCAGACTTTCTGAGACAAACAGTCCCCAAATCTGTCTGAAGATGCCAGATATTGAACCAATGAAATTTTGCATGCATAGCCTGTGCTCTACCTCTCATCCATGGCCCTTCCCTGACTGGTCACTTCCGACTGACTCTGATGTCATCTTTTGCGACCTCAGCAATTAACATGCAAAGAAGGAATCCAACCCAGCAATCCTTCTTAGACACAATGTCTGCCATAATAATGTAATGTTGAAAACTTCCTAAAGGAGAAAAGCAAGTCAATTTTCCCCACAGGGTGAGTTATTATAACACTGACATCTTGAGTGCTATGTTTTCCCTCACAAACAACTGAAGACTAAAGTCTATACATTGCTAATTTAATTATGTTCAATTCCTGGAAGTCATTGCTATTGATTACAGTGATGTATAAACAATGCTTTGACATTTGGCAGGGAACTCCTCTAGATTATATTTTAGGGAAACAACCTCAATGATCTAACTGGAAAGTCTTACTAAGGTTGTGTTCTTCCAAATATTTAACTGTAAGAGCCATTGAATATAGGAGCAATCATTTCCAAATAAACATGTACAGTTGTACCTTGGTTCTTCAATGGCTTAGTTGCCAAACAAATAAAACCATACTCCTCTAACTTGGTAGATACACTACAAAGAGCAGTTCTTGAGGAGTTTAAAGTTAATAGAATCCTACTCATCACCACCACCACCCACTACTTGTCTTCAGAAGCAGCTTAATCCCTGCATGTCTGTCACGTTGCTGTAAATTTTCACATTCCACAGATGATAAAGTGAGCAGAAAGAGAATACTTTGTTTCTTGTGATTCCATGGCTGAATGGATATTTGATTCATGATTGCTGGGTTTAACACTCAATCTGGTAGTTTGGGGGTCTGCAATGAAAGACTTCTGGGATAAATTGGCTTCTGAACGCTGCAAACCCAGAAATAAGTGTTCCGGTTTGCAAACATTTTTCAGAAGCCGAACATCCGATGTGGCTTCCACTTGAGTGACGGAAGATCCTGCAGCTAATCGGAAGCCATAAAGGTAAAGGGACCCCTGACCATTATATGTCCAGTCATGACCAACTCTGGGGTTGCGGCGCTCATCTCGCTTTACAGGCCGAGGGAGCAGGTCATGTGGCCAGCATGACTAAGCCGCTTCTGGTGAACCAGAGCAGCACATGGAAATGCCGTTTACCTTCCTATTTATCTACTTGCACTTTAATGTGCTTTCTAACTGCTAGGTCGGCAGGAGCTGGGACCAAGCAATGGGAGCTCACCCCGTCGCGGGGATTCGAACCGCCAGCCTGCTGATCAGCAAGCCCTAGGCTCTGTGGTTTAACCCACAATGCCACCCACGTCCCATTCACTTGGACTTACTTAGTGCTAAGTATTCAGGTATTATAAAAGCCTATCAAACTTTGAAAGTTTTATCTTTATTGATTTAGCTCTGACAACTGGAAATAAAACTGTTAATGAGATCTTGGTCACTTTATGCACAGTCCAGTTGATTATAACTATTTTAACCTGAAAACTGGAAGTCAGCAAACGTACGATTAAGTTTAAGCCAATGGTATTACCCATTGCTTGGTCCCAGCTCCTGCCAACCTAGCAGTTCAAAATCACCTCAAAGTGCAAGTAGATAAATACCTACAGCGGAAAGGTAAACGGTGTTTCTGTGTGCTGCTCTGGTTCTCCAGAAGCGGCTTTGTCATGCTGGCCACATGACCTGGAAGCTGTATGCCAGCTGCCTTGGCCAATAATGCGAGATGAGCGCCGCAACCCCAGAGTCGGTCACGACTGGACCTAATGGTCAGGGGTCCCTTTACCTTTACCTATTACGTGTTGAAGAATGAAGAATGTTGCTGTAACTCAGGCAGAGTTGAAAAGGAAAGTTTTTGTGACTGTAGAATTATCACTTGGTTTCCAGAAACTCAAAAGCAATTCACAGTATATAAAGAAGAAGAAAAACCCAATGGCATTGTGATAGTAAAATGTTTCAGTTGCCAATGACTTGGGAACTGTGATGTCTTTTACCACAGCCAGATCAACTGCTGACACTGGATTTCTTTTTCCCACTTCCCTATTTTCCCCCTATCTTTTTCTCCAAAAGGCCTCCCATACTGTCACCCCCAAGAAGCTGTGAGTAATGTTTCCTCTATTGAACAACTTTCATCATTCATTCCACAATGCTCCAGTTTGCTTCATGTTTTTTTTCCTGCAGCAATGTAGTGTGTTGGCTAATGCATTTATGCTGAATATAATAAATCAAAGAAGTGTGCTGCCTCTGCCTTCTGAGTCTACCCCTCTAACAGCAAGTTCTCGCAGAAAACTCTGCAAGGCCAAGGTATTGGAACTCAGGACAAAGAACCCCTCAGTTTAGCAAGAAGCTTTAAAATCCACTGAGATTGGCTTGGATTCTAACTCAATAAATGAATACAGGTTGCCAGAGATTCATCTAGCACTGTGTAAGAGTATTGTGTCAATAAGGAAACTGGTGGGCAGGAAAACGATGTACATCTGTTGTGTCCTGAACTATATTCCACCTCTATAGTAACAAGAATCTTTACCTGTCCACTTTGTTTCCCTTACCTACTCCTGGCAAGGTATTACAAAATGTTCACATCATAAAACAAGGTACGAAGCTAAATCCTTTAGACTATTACAATTAATAAAAGTTATTAGTGGAAAAATCAAGATAATTATAACTCTTTATTTGCAAATTAGCGATTGATTTTGTTGATTTCTTACAATCCACCAAGATTATCATCAAGTCAATGGCCTCCAGTCTGTAGTTCTTCTATGTATGTCCATGCTGGACCCAACAACCTGAGCATTCCTCGTCATTTCCTTGCTTTCTTTTCCTGCCAACATTGTCCAATATAACGGGGGGCCTGATGATCAGTCTCAGGATATTGGGACTACGCAAAAGGTATTTCTGTGGTTAAAGGATTCAGTCCCAGTCTGAGATTCAAAGAAAAGTGTCTTCAGTACTGCCAGATGAGTACTACTGATCTATGTCAAAGTTTCTGGGCCTCCTTCCAGAATGCAAGCAGTTCAGAGCTTTAGTTCCCCTATTCATGGATTTATTCTGCTAAGGCTGTCTCCCTGTTTTTTATTGCCAAGAGGGAGCTGTGCTACCGATACACATGTGACATATGATGTTTGCTTGATGCCATGCTGTGACTCGTAAGCACAGAGTTAACTATTCTGTTTCCCAAAAGGTATGCTGTTTTGCTAGGGGGCTTTTCAGAATCTCTATGCATCCAGTGGGAATGAGCCCAGTCTCTCTCTCTCTCTCTCTCTCTCTCTCTCTCTCTCTCTCTCTCTCTCCCCAGAGGTCTTCCCCTCCTGCCCTCCTCATAGTGTTTTACACATAATGATTTATATTAGCAATGGCAGGTTTCATCTTGATTGCAGGCTGAGCCATTTGCCAAAGTGAAGAAAACATTTCATTCATTTACCAGCACGGCAATCTAGTAGCCTATCAGTACCGAAGGCCGAAGGCATTTCGTCAACATTCTTACACATCTTCTTACTGCAGATCTGAAGGCCTTGATTCAGAAGTCTCACTACTGCCAGTGGAATTTATTCTTTAATAAAGAGATGCAGAATTGCATTCATAGGCTTTTTTTTTTTGTAGGTGATGAGGCCCACAATCCTAAGTGCACCTACAAGGAAGCCATTCATATTGAATTCCTGCTCAGTGAGGAACAGTGCTATTGAGAAGTAAGACCCACTGAGTTCAACATGGTTCACTTCATGGTATAATAACACTGCTGCCTGTGTTAAATGTGACACAATAAGAAAGTCAATGAAAGATCCAAAATCTTATTCTATCAGGTTTTGTCACTTATAAATTTGCTATTATTTCCGTTATTTCACTACCACCAAAAACTACTGAGGTGATTGTGTCAGCTGCTGGGAAGGTTCCTCTGTACCATTTCCAGAATGAGTGTGTGAAGGAAAATTGATGGCAAAAAAGATCAAAGATACGCATTAAGATAATTGATCTTACATATACACTATATCAATGGATTAGGCCTTGAACACAGCAAATTTTTGACTCACTAGTGCTTCAGAGAAACCATTTCAGTTTATGCTATCATCAGAATAGATTAATCAGTAAATAACACATTATAAATGTAAAAACACCCACCAACATGTATATATAAAGAATTGCTTTGCAGATTCCAGAATCTGGAAATCATTAAATAAAACCGGCATAGTAAAACATTCAGACTTTGTTAATTTATCTTAGCATAGGCCAACTAAAAATGATTGTATATCAGAACAGACCGTCATACTGCCACCATGGAAAATGAAATTATAGAGATGACTTCAGAAAAAATAACAGTGTCTACTTTAGAAAGAATATCACATTTTGTATAAGCTGGTTCTGGTAGACAATAAATGTCTAGTCAAGTTACTCATCAATATGAATAGCGTCAACATGAAAATAAGAGAAATAGAGAGAAAGTATGAACATTTATTATGATGGTAAATTGGAGGACTGCTCCTACATTGCCCCAGCATTATTCTGATAAGTCCTAGGATGCGCTTATCTATGTAGGACTTCCCCCAAACTTTGCAACCATAACACTTACTACCTGAGCCACTTATGCACAACAACTACATTTCACAACTGCATGAACAGGACAGATAAAGCAGTTGCATGCTTGTCCCACTTCTGATCTGTGGACAAGGGACTCTGGGGAGATTTCTGATTCGTTTGATTTTCAGAGTGCCAATTGGGAGAAAATTGATATTCTGACTAATTTTCTAATACCATGGCACAGTTGTACACTGCTGAAGAAACAGTCAGTTGTTATATTCCCCCCAGACCCCTGTAAATGTGCATTTAGTCTCCCAGCCACAGTTTGATCAAAGTTCCTAATTACCAGGGCACTATCTTTCTTCTGCACATATATGCCTGCATCATAGATGTATGGCATTCTGGAATCACAACACAGCCATGATTTTATGACATAAAATTTGTGGGTTTTGATGGCATATACTGCCTCACTGGACATCTTCCTATGTGAACAGCACTAATTGTCCATAAGTTATGACATTTTCGTATGGCACAAAGCTTTGTGCCACAGTTCCTCCCCAGAAGGCAAGCTTGTAGCTCACATTGATAGCTCAGGGTTGAAGCTGATAATCAAATCTGAGGACTGTATCGATTCTTTCGAAGGAGATCTGTGACACTATGCACCAGAAGTGTGGAAGGCAACCCTCGATAACACAGTATGCAAAGATCTTTCCATAAAGAGAGAAAAGTCATCTAAAGGTCCTTGTTTGTCAGTTGCCATTAAATCTGGCCACCAGCTGAAGTCAGGGTGCAATTTGCTTGCAAACATTTGGAGATGCAATTGGGGTCTCAGTGACCACAACAGTCAGGATACTAAATTTTGTGCATGGCTGAGGACTTCCTGGAGCATGGAGTCTGACATAAAGGGCAGCATCCAACTAAAGAGTTCAGCTGGAGCAAGGAGTGTTAGCTGCACAATGGACCTTCTCCAGCCTATCATCTCCCTGCATGCCCCATAAATCTTCTCTGGAGGGTTGTAAGAAACCCTGGAACAGATTTATGGAGTTTGTGGAGATAGAAGAGGGCAGGGAAGTTCAATTCCACACCTAAAACTCTTTGCATTAGTGGAACTGTTTAGCAGGATACCACTGAAACATTTTATGATTCTCCTGCTGCTGTGGTCTAAACCACTGAGCCTCTTGGGCTTGCTGATCAGAAGGTTGGTGGTTCGAATCCATGCAACGGGGGGAGCTCCCATTGCTCTGTCCTAGCTTCTTCCAACCTAGCAGTTTGAAAGCATGCCAGTGCAAGTAGATAAATAGGTACTGCTGCAGCAGTAAGCTAAACGGCATTGCTGTGTGCTCTGGCACTCATCATGGGGCGGTTTGGTCATGCTGGCCACATGTCCCGGAAAGCTGTCTGTGGACAAATATCAGCTCCCTCGGCCTGAAAAGCAAGATGAGCGCTGCACCCCATATTTGCCTTTGACTGGACTTAACCGTCCAGGGGTCCTTTACCTTTTTTTACCTTACTGCCTAAATGTGTTTGACCCCACGTGCCGATTGAGGACTAAAACAAGATGTTTTGGGTCCCTTTTCAAAACAGGTATTTTGCTTTGTGTCAGATCAGGAATGAGATTCAGCAAGAAATTAACGGACTCACACAGCAAGTGTCTTTTTTTATTTTTTATTTTAAAAAACCCTCTAATGTGATGCAGATTAATAAGAATGCTGGATGAATACATTTGCATCTGTGTCTATTTGCAGGCCTCCTTGAAATATCCTGAAGTGAGCACACAGTTGGAATGGCACAAAGAGGAACAAAGGTGACATTGGCATTTAAAGAGGATTCACTGCTCTGAAAGTTTACAAGAGCCAGGGGCAACTTGCATGGGGAACACCTGTGCTTCCTTCTAGTTACAACTGGATTGTACGCAAGTAGCTCTTATTTCTTACAGCAGCGTTTCCAGCAGGTACCTTGGGTTGATGGGTAAAGGAATTGTTTGTTTTTAATCATCAAGGGAAGAGACCCAACTCAGTGGCAGATTCCACTAGGGAGGAAGTAGGCATTCAATTAGGGCTTCTTAACTATGCATAGCATCCAGGCTTGTCTAACAGTGAGGAGAATCAAGGCAGGCCCAACCCACCTCTATCAAGTCCCTTGCCTCAATTTTGCTCATACCCAATCCTGCCTTCCTCAGCCTTCTACCCTAACTCAAGTTACTGTGGGAAAGTCTCACTGAGGGTGGGTGGATCTGGAATATAAGCTTCGTGGTCCTGGTGGGAAAAGATGATCTGAGCATTATTTCCAGGCAAGAAGAGGCCTTTTGATGAGAGGAAATAATACTCCCAGAATCCTCTTTTCCTCCTCTTCTTCAAGCTTGCACTTTTAACTGCTCCCCATTCTTCATCTGTTGGTAGAGGTCTTTGTACTTCCATTACTATAGAAATGATGCATTCTGGTGTGTGTGTGTGTGTGTGTGTGTGTGTGTGTGTGTGTGTGTGTGTGTGAAAGAGAGAGAGAGAGAGAGAGAGAGAGAGAGAGAGAGAGAGAGAGAGAGAGAGAGAGAGAGAACCCTCCCATGAAGAACTGTGGTCACAGAGTTCAAGGCACAGCATCTTGTATCTCTAGTAAACCCCAGCTGCAAGTGCTTCCATAGATTCCCCAGATTCTCTTGTCTAGATTCCATTCCTAGCTTTCATCGAACACTACAATTTAGTCATTCTGAACTCCCATTAAGTGATATGATGCACAGTTCTTTTGATAAAGACATGTCTAGAAATAAGCACTCAGTGTACCACATAACTAAATATTTCAGTTTTGCTATAATGGTAGACTTGTATAGAGAAAATTATCCAGTGATACTGCTGGAGAAGTATGGTCTGCCTGTACTCTGGAGAAAATGTATTCCATTTTCACTGCTTTCCCTCCAGACATTTATCTCTAGATGCCAGGCTAAGAGACAACAATATCAGTGTGTAAGGAGTTTGGTCTCTTCCTCCAAGCCTTTGGTGGACTGATAAAGCAATGCAATACAGACAGCTGCAAAAACAAAAAAAAATCTGTTAACCTAGATGCTTTACATCATTATAGGGTCGCCCCCCCCCGTTTTGATTTCTCTCCCTTCACATTTTTCCTCTCTACATCTCTGATTTATTCTTGAAATAAGTTCTGAGGAACAAGTCTCTGACATGTAAAAATCCAAAGCTTATCTGAATATAAACATTCTTTATGCCAACACTATATATTTGCCAGATGAAGATTAGCAATTGGAGAAGGAAAACGTGGAAGGTAGGCTGAGCAGGATTCCAGAAAAATGAGAGAGACCCAACGTTGAAAGCTGTCCAAAGTGTTTGTTACCCCTAATGTCTGTGTTAGATGAGCACCATTGATAATCTAAGGCAGGAATGGGGAACCTGCAGTCACTCAGATGTAGTTGGACTCCATCAGCCCTAGCCAGCATGGGAGTTGGAATCCAACAACATCTGGAGGGCCATGAGTTTCCCATCAGTAATAGTGGGTTAATTCCTCATCCCCCACACCAAACTGATTATCTCTTTCCATGACCCACATGCATGTGATTCATATCTGTCAGGCCTGGTCCTACCATTAGGTAGGGCGGAGTGGTTGCCTTCAGCAGCAGATGTTGGGAAGCAGTGGCAAGGTATTGTGATTAGAGCTGTGTGTGCCGTGTGACTTGAACTGCATGCTCTAAGCCAGGCATCCCCAAACTTCGGCCCTCCAGATGTTTTGGACTACAATTCAGATCTTCCCTGACCACTGGTCCTGTTAGCTAGGGATCATGGGAGTGTTGGATTTTTTGAATAGTCAAGTTACTTTAGAGCCGGTCTGATGTAAATACTGTCTGTTTAAGAGAAACAGGTGCCGGTGTTTCTGTTAATTGCTCACAGGCGTGGGCTCTGCTTCTTGTATATAAGGCTCTGCCAGAAAGCCTTCTGCATCTCTTAGTTAGATCTTTCAGTTTGATTCATCTCTAAGTAGATCACTCTCTCAGTTGTTCTCAGTTTAAGAGATTCCAAGTTGAATCTTAGTAAGAGAGACTCTCAGTTTAAGAGATTCCAAGTTGAATCTTAGTAAGAGAGACTCTCAGTTTAAGAGATTCCTTAGTTGAATCTTAGTATGAGAGTTGCTTAGTTATAATGCTAGTTTGCTGTTAATTCTTGGGTAGTTAATGTGAGTTTTGTGAGAGTTTGAGGGAGGTTTGGAATGTGGGAGAAAGCATTTATCTTTAGTTTAAAGTCTCTTTAGAGTCAGTTTGCTTTTCAGTTAAAGAAACCCAACAGTTTGTATTTTCTTCTGTATGCTTTTACAAGCATACAGCTACTAAGGGGGTTTCATATAAGGGAGATAATTCCCTACGCTCTTGGTGGTGTTTTTTTAGCCAGGTCAACTTCTGACTGTGTATACTCTGCGTGAAGCATACTTTAAAGGGCTGCTGTAAAACTGGGATATATGATTTAGATTAAGCAAGTTTCAATGCCCACTTTTTGCCAATATTATTCTTACCACATTATATATATATATATATATATATATATATATATATATATATATATATATATTCCAATAGGGAGTTGTAGGCCAAAACATCTGGAGGGCCACAGTTTGGGGATGCCTGCTTTAAGCTAGCCTTAAGGTGCAAAGGAGGAGGTTACTCCATCACCAAGCAAGATTCAACTGCCAGTGGGGTTGGATTTGGTTCATGGAACAAGTGAGGATGCCATCTTGTCATTTACTTCAGGCAACAAAATGTCTTGGTCTTGCACTTGTAAAGCTAGGCAGCTGGATGATTCAGCTTTATCCATGAGTGTGCTGCAATTCAGAATGAATTTCTGGCTTCTGGATACAGATGCACTGAGCACGTGAGTTTCCAAATCAGGATCTGCTTCACCATCGTTCACCTGGCAGGAACAATATCTCCTCCTGATACTCCAAGTGACTTGGAAAATATGCCTTAGGCTTAATCTATGATTAGAATAGATAAATATGTCAATTGTGGTTTCTCATTTTTCACATCTTAAATTCAGGTACCCTAATTTCCACACCATTTTGCCATTCCTTAAGGGTTTCCTTACAGCAATTTGATCAGACTTTCTATGTGACTTTTCCCTAATATAGACATTTCTGATGCAATTTTGCCTAGTTTTTGCAGAACACTTTCCTTAATACAATACATTTTTTGTATATTATTTTCACCCACACATGCATTTTATTCATGCTGTATCTTGGGATATGCATTCTGTTGTAAATATTACTTGGTTGGAGGACTGCACTGCAAAATTCAGAGAGGTTTAAAAGGTGGCTGTGTCTTGGTTTTTATAATGTTTCACAAAGTGCTAATTAGATAGGTTCTCCTTCAAAAGGAAAATTAAGTGATACCCCCCCCCCAATCTTCTACAGGGACAAGTCAATTCAGTTAATTCAAGGAGAGAAGGAATAACTGGGGAGGGGGGGGAGATACATGTACCAAGGACTTCAACACCTGCTCTGAAATTCTATAAGGTATTTAAAATATTTGCATATCAATGACCAGCAGTTCACAGGGCATGACTAAGCTGAAGCCCTGTGTTAATAGCATCTCCTTCTCTATTATTTATTTATGGAAATATATTTCAATATTTTTGACACATTTTATTAAGGGTCTGCCCCTTGCTTTCATCCTTTCACAACTTTCTAATTTTTAGAAAAGTCAGAAGAGGCAGAATGTGACACATAAATTTGATTATGAAGAGTGATTCCTTTATAAATATCTGCAGACGTGTTTCATTATTGATAGATACTTATCTCCTGGCCCCCTCCCTGCCCCTGTCTGGGTCTTTTAATCTATAGAGTACAAGTCATCTCCTGTTGAAGGTTGAACTGGGCTTAATTGGGTAAGATTGCTCAAGAATTTGGATAGCTTATGTATTCCCCCCTCCCTCCCTTTTAAAGAATCCCTTTAAAGGATTGGTACAGTGGGACAGTGAAGAAGGTTTGCTGAACTTTTCATTGCTGGAAGCTCAGACAAGCATCCAACTTTACTCTCTCATCCATTACTCCTTTCCCTTAATGCATCTAAGGAGCTGCTATCCTGTCCTAAGTACTTCAGCAGGCTCTCCCTTGAAAGTTTTGAGGAGACAAGGGCCTTTTGGGGGGCCTGGCAGAATTGGGAGGCTGTCTGGTTCCAAAGATTAATGAACACCAGAGGTTATGAGGACTGGTTTTCTGGTGGGCAAAACTGTTTGGCTTCTAATACCTTGTTCAGGCCTTTCACAAAGAAAACTGCACACACTTGCATTTGCACACATGCATACCCAATATGGGAACCACATCGGAAATTCTCCATTCACTGAGAAAACTGAATGGGGAGAGCTAATCACAGATATATTTCCTATCTAATCAGCAGTCTCTATATAATCCCAGTATATGTGTGTGCGTGTACACAAGTGTGTGTGTAGGAGGCTTCAGAAAGTGTCATAGGAGGAAATGCAGATCCCTAATGACTTCACAGCTCTGTCCATTCTCAGCGTTTCTCCTACTGATGTTGCCAGAAAAAATAAATAAATTTATGAGTAAAGTGAAATGAAACATTTTGATTATCCGACTTAAATGCTTCAATATTTCAGCAATTTCAGCAGTTCATTTTTTATTAAAGCCGTGCCATGTAGCCTGTCACATTGCTCAAAATTGCGGTTCTGATTGCAAAATAAATCAAAGCAAATGGAACATGTACAACTTAATTCCAATGCACGTTCTTTCATTTCATTAATAAAATACTTTTCGCAAAGTGCACAGTATTTTCCCAAGATGTTCACAGAACTCAATTCTTATTATTACTCTAAGACCCCGATGAAAGAGAATCGTTTTTTGGGTTGTTTTTCTTAAAAAAGACATCTAAAACTCACTTCCATGTAATCTCATCCATTTTCTGAAGTAGCCCTCATAGCGGGCCTTGGTATGTTGGCCCCACGCCCCATGGCCTGTGTGTGGTGTGTTTAGTCATTTAGTCGTGTCTGACTGTTTGTGACCCCGTGGACCAGAGCATGCCAGGCACTCCTGTCTTCCACTGCCTGCTGCAGTTTGGTCAAACTCATGCTGGTAGCTTAGAGAACACTGTCCAACCATCTCGTCCACTGTCATCCCCTTCTCCTTGTGCCCTCCATCTTTCCCAACATTAGGGTCTTTTCCAGGGAGTCTTCTCTTCTCATGAAGTGGCCTAGGTACACCCAACCTTTATACGAAGGTCTGGAGGGGCTTCTGAGTTCAGCTGAATGAGGTTAGAAGTCTTCTCGAGATTGCAATCCTGGTAAGTCAGTGTTCCTGGTCATGTAAAGGCTTCCAGCTATATTTGGCTGGGATTGGTTAGAACCTCCCTCCAGGCCATTGCAAATGAAAGTGGGTGTGCATAGAAAGGGGGGGAAATGCATGAAGGTTGTTGTAGGGGAGCACCTGTTGCACAAAGAATATTGGACTAGGACAACCACACAAGCTTGGCCTCCTACACATATTTAGCCTCCCTCGGTCCAGTATACCTGAAGGAGCCTCTCCACCCCCATCATTCTACCCGGACACTGAGATCCAGTGCTGAGGGCCTTCTGGCAGTTCCCTCACTGCAAGAAGCGAAGTTACAGGGAACCAGGCAGAGGGCCTTCTTGGTTGTGGCACCCACCCTGTGTGGAATGCCCTACCACCAGATGTAAAAGAGAACAACAACTACCAGACTTTTAGAAAACATCTGGGAAGTTTTTAATGTGTGATATTTTAATGTATTTTAAATTTTTGTTGGAAGCTGCCCAGAGTGGCTGGGGAAACCCAGCCAGATGGGCGGGGTATAAATAAACAAACAAACATTATTATTATTATTATTATTATTATTATTATTATTATTATTATTATTATTAGGCTCAACACAGTAAGCCTGTTATTACAGTATGCCTATTATTAGGCTCTGCAGTAAGAACTGCAGAGAGGGTAATTGGTGTTAGTTTGTCTCCAATAGAGACACTTTATGCCGCTCGAGTCAGGAAGAGAGCAGAGAGAATTGCTGTAGACCCTTTGCATCCTGATTTGATTTACTCCCATCCGAACGTCGGTACAGGACTCTATATACAAAAACATCTAGGCACAGGAATAGCTTTTTTCCTTGTGCCATCAAATTGTTGAATCTGTAGTTGTGGGCAAAAGGGAGGCCAGTTGGTGGTATGGGGTTTGTTTGCTGTGCTGTTGTATTGTGAGGGGAATAGTGTTTGTGTATGAGGTACGTTTTTCTTTACATTGCAATGTAGTCAAAGCAAAATTCCAAGTATGGTTGATACTTGGCAAATAAATTATTCTATTCTATTCTATTCTATTCTATTCTACCTGAATAGGGTGGAGAGGTGCCAGCTTCACCAGAGGATTGAGGGGCCCCAATGTGATGTCATGAAACGTCCTGACATTGCATGCATGATGTCCGGATGTCACAAGTGTGACATCATGCAGAGCCAGGGCGGCAAAGCTAAACACCCTTTGAAAATGGAGGGGACTTGGACCCCTTAAAAAAATACATGGAGGGACGAAAACTTCCTTGCCTTGGGAGTCGACACCTATGATATGGTGAGTGGTTTACATTTGGAAGCCTGGGAAATCATCGTACACTCCGACAACTTCAAATGCCTCCACATCACTACAGCAACCTCACTCACACACCACTCCCACTGCAACTGCCCCCCTCCCCAAAACATACCCTTCCCACTCCATGGTCTCTAACACATACAAAAAGCCTGCAACCCCACACATCTTGACACTTAAGCACCCTGCAACCCCGGAAACATCCCGGCAACCCCGTAACCTGACAGCCCCTGGCATGCACACACACTACACAATACATCCCGAAACTCCAAAAACTTTCAAAAGCAATCATACGCATCAGAAAGAAACTTGGTGGAGATGTTGAAACTCTAAATTCACAAGAAAGTCAGTCTTAAGAGATGGCACATGGACCCCAATGCTTTTAGGCTGAGACCTTGTTTCCGATTTGGTAAGGTATGAAGTAGCTTCTTACACTCCTTTATGCCATATACTGCACTTGCAGCCGTGTTGTTACAGATATAAGTACCTTGAAAGTTCAGTTGATTTGATTTCAAGAGGTATGTGAAAATGTAAGCAGCCACAAGCATCTATTACTATTTGAAATCTTTCGTGCTATAGCATGATAAGAGTAGCAACACCAATTTAAAGGATGCTAATAGATGAGATACGAACGCCTAGGTGATCATTTTAAATGAAAGATGCTACCCTAGAGGTTTTTTTTTTTTTTTTTTTTTGCATCTTGGCGATGTTTCAGGCTGGGCAGCATGTTTGATGCTATACCTGCTGGCTTTTCATTTGCCAAGATGTTTATCTTTGCTCATCTGGAAAAATACAAGAGTCATAGTTTCCATTTATACTTCAAGTTATTGGGAAACACTTCTGAAATTAAAAAACACACCCCGTGCCATCCATTTTTAGGGTCATTTTGATTAACTTTATTTGATTTGTTAGCCATAAATTATTATTTATATGCATTAAGTCTGTCCAGTAATTTTTCTTTTTCTTCTTTTTAAAATAAAGATATTTACTACGTCTATCTGCTGTATGAGCTGCATTTCTTGGCTGCATTGTCATTCTGAGAACTGATTTACTAACTTGGCAGAGCTCCATCTTCCACTGTGAAAAGCACATAGCTAGCTTCTCCATAGCTCTGTATCTTTCAACTAATCTGTCAATTTTATTACCACAGTTATCTTCGCTTTCTTGTCCCCCCGCAAAGTGCTTTATCAAAATATTTTTTTAAAAAACCATGTCAGTGAAATATTTGGTCCCACCTCCTCCTCCATCCTGTTAAGGACCAGAAGTCTTTCTCTTTTTTAACCGCAACTTTGTTTTATTTAAATAAATAAGAGATTTGATATTGCAAATTTATATATACCTGTATGCACATTTATGCTCATGGTAGGAACTGCTGTGTTTCCTAAATGGTAATAAAATGACTGCTTTGACTTGGATTTCTTAATTTATATTCTGGAAGAGTATATTCCATGTATTCTGCCCGGACACTGAGGTCCAGCACCGAGGGCCTTCTGGCGGTTCCCTCACTGCGAGAAGCCAAGTTGCAGGGAACTAGGCAGAGGGCCTTCTCGGTGGTGGCACCTGCCCTGTGGAACACCCTCCCAACAGATGTCAAAGAGGAAAACAACTACCAGACTTTTAGAAGACATCTGAAGGCAGTCCTGTTCAGGGAGGCTTTTAATGTTTAATAGATTACTGTGTTTTATTTTTCTGTTGGAAGCCGCCCAGAGTGGCTGGGGAAACCCAGCCAGATGGGCGAAGTATAAATAATAAATTATTATAATATTATTATTATTCCATGTAGCACTAAGGTCAGTGCAAGGATTTCTCCTAGAGCAATGAAGTATTTCCCAGTCTTCTTCTTGCACACTCCCTACATCTGTTTTGTGCTTTCCCCAGACCCTCTGAAACATATTGCTTTTGGGGGGGGGCATTCATGGGGAGGAGTGTGGGGAAATCCCCTTGTGCAAAAATTTAGTTGAATCCTGCCCCTTATGGATAAATAAACTACAAATGATTTAAATATAAGTGACTTACTGCAGTCCGTTGAATTATCTGACACCTTTGAATCTCTGTTTCATGTGTTTTTATACTGCTGTGTTGGTTCTAGACTGTTTTTGTTTGACTGTTTTAATGGTATTTTATGACACAATGCAGTCTTCTCAGAGTGAATACACAGGCTCATCTTCACATCTGTGTGTCTGTCTCGCTCTCTCATCCATTATCATGGTGTACTGATCTGAAATCTTAACACGGAAAGGAAACATTTCTCACAAGATGACTTGTATTTGTGTCACCTCGTACGTTGTCATCTTATTCACCTCCTGTAATTTTTTTAAGCAAAGCAAAGATCACAAAGACAGTAAAAAAACAACAACACCTCAATTTGTTGTAACACTCTGGAATCGTACTGATAACAAATGCACTTCTAGTGCAGTATATCTCTTCATCAGAAGCAACTGAAAACTCCATTGCAGGGATATATAAATCCTAAAACACATAGACATATTTTATTTCTCTCTAAGTCTATGAATACCAAAATGAATTCTGAAAACAACCCACTCTCTTTGAGGTTAAGTATTCAGCCATTCAAGGACTTTCCCCTTTCCTTACATGTTATTTACCCAAAGGGGAAAAGGTAAATAAATAAATATTATTTATTTATTTATTTATTTATTTATTTATTTATTTATTTATTTATACCCCACCCATCTGGCTGGGTTTCCGCAGCCACTCTGGGCAGCTTCCAACAGAAAGATAAAATAAAACAATTGATTAAACATTAAAAGCATCCCTAAACAGGGCTGCCTTCAGATGTCTTCTAAAAATCTGGTAGCTGTTTTTCTCTTTGACATCTGATGGGAGGGCGTTCCACAGGGCGGGTACCACTACCGAGAAGGCCCTCTGCCTGGTTCCCTGCAACTTGGCTTCTTGCAATGAAGGAACCACCAGAAGGCCCTCGGTACTGGACCTCAGTGTCCGGGCAGAACAATGGGGGTGGAGACGCTCCTTCAGGTATACTGGGCTGAGGCCATTTAGGGCTTTAAAGGTCAGCACCAACACTTTTAATTGTGCTCAGAAACGTACTGGGAGCCAATGTAGATCTTCCAAGACTGGTGTTATGTGGTCTCGGCGACCGCTCCCAGTCACCAGTCTAGCTGCCGCATTCTGGATTAGTTGCAGTTGTAAGAAGTGAGTTGTAAGTTGTAGTAAGAAGTGAGAGCTCCAGCACAATGTTGTCATGTGGAGTGTTTAGTGTTCCCTGTTTCAGTTCAACGAGTCAGGTCATTTCCCAGCCCAATCCATTCTCCCTCCCACTTGCCTTTCATTCCCCTCTTGCAAGCATCAAGCATTCTTTGGACAATGTGCACAAGAAGTTCTCATGGGGACTGTTTTTCTCTATGAAAGCATTTTTGGATTTCTGCAAGCTTCAGGGTCCATCCCCATGCTTTCTAATACCTCGCTCCTGTGTGCGGGCAGTACCATTTTGGCTACAAAAGCAATCTTTCCACCTTTTCATGTTTAAAGTAAAGCTTGGCCAAGGGTGTCATCAGGTTCTTAGGAAGCTCAGGACTAGAACCCTGAATGCCTACTTCTCAGAACAACTCCACAACCATAAAGCCACAAGAAAAGACAAACAGACAACATAGGGCCATTGTAATCCCACATACACACACCCGACTCATAGACTAAGCTAAGTGTATCCGTGGCATGCGGTCAGTGGACTAGGAGGACTAGGCTAATCCCCTAAATGTTCCCCTGGCACCTCCTTCCCAAAGACCAGAAGACTTCTGCCTGGCTTAGGGAAGGCAGCACGGTGCTCACACTCACAACGCTGCCACCCCATCACTCTCACAAGCTGGCACCTCTGACCCTAACTGTTCCCCTACAAAAAACTTCACTGTGTGCCACTGGAGTGTATATCTGTGTGAAGGAGTCCATGAGTGGAAAGGGGGAGCAGGCTAATTCTGTAGACCCCAGCCCTTGCACTGAGAACAGATTGTTATGGGGGAAAAGCTCACCTGCATAGAGATCTTTGTGCAAAGTTGTGGTTTTGAGCTCCCATGGAAGTCTGTGCATATAGTCTGTGTGGACTTTCACGGGGCAGGTGAGGACGCTGTGCAATCTCACAGGCAGGGGGAGGGGTGCAGCTTCCATTCACATGTATAACTGTGACTACTAGTTAAGGAACAACACAGAAAATACAAACCACCTGAAGGTGTGCATTATGAAAAAATGTCATGACACACAGAGTTTTTCTGCATATCAGTACAGGAGATACATAAAATCTGTCAGACGGTTGAATCATTCACCCCTTAAATATCCATCTCACCTTTCCGTAACTGAGAATAAGTTAAAAATACACTCACAGCCGTCACTGAACATGGATGAGCCTTCACACACCACAAGTTGCCTGTTTACACAAAACAGTCATTCTGAACATGATATGCAAAAATAGAAACAGAAAACATTTCCTCACTCTTCCCCTCTAATGATAATAATAATAATAATAAGTATTATTATTAGTATTATTACTTATACTTATTACCCACGTATTGTGTTTAAAAATTAAACACAATTGAAACAGATTACAACCACAGGAACAGAGTGTGCTCTGATCCTATTTATGATATATTTATTTCCACATTTCTCAGTTTAGGGAGAGCTGTTGAGTACAAACTACTTTTTGAAAACTCAGATTCATTCCCTTGATCCTGACCAGAGACACCAGCTTCCCAGACATTTGTGGGGGCCTGATGATGCGACTGCACATGATGTCCTCTGAATATTGAGGGGGCTGCCAGTTTAAGGGAGCCAAAACTGCATCAGTCCCTAGGAATCAGTGCCTACGCAAGAGACAGAGCACCTTCCAAGCTTCTCTCTCACCGTAAGTGGGGCTATATACAGCAGGAGACCCTCCACAAACGGCACGCTTACCTGCCTGCACATTCTGTGGGTGGAAGGGGGAGCGCTGCCCCCATGGAATTATGCCAGTGTAAATGGTGGGAGGCAGGCTAGAAACAAGCTACAAATGAGAAGCAATGCCTTCCAAAACAACGTGCCCTTTGGCACTTAAATCGCTGCACAAATAAGTACAAAAAGAAAGCTATCATTCCATATTAAGACTATCCCACAGTTTGATCATTGGAAAGATGAGTATTTCTGCATAGGACAAAGACAATAAAATCTGCACCTCAGTAACTATCTTCTCCTCACCCAATTTTTTAAAAGGCAATTTCGGTTCACCAGAATATTCTATTAGATTTTAAAGGGATTTATACAAGAACATGCTCAGGATCACAGCTTAAATCAGCAAACTTTCGAATGCATAAAACACCAATGCACCATCTCAAAGGAAGCAGGATTATATGTGCAAGAGCTAAAATATTCACAGCGAAGAATACTAAAGAACATGAAATATTATTCATAAAGTCTAGGAAGTGGCTCTTTTAACTGGAACTTGTCTTAGGCTGTACACCTGAAATGTTTCTTTACACAAAATTTGACTGCAACTTGATGGCAAAACCCTAGTTATTACATTAATCTAAGCCTTCGGGATATTCCTTGCAAACTTTTGAAGAAGATTTTACAAGAGGAGAGCTCAATGAGGAAGATTTGCCCTTCTTCAAAGACCTCCAGAGGTAATGAAAAGAATCAAACATATATTTGCTGCAACAAAATGAGTCTGCTGGTGTGATATCAAAAGCCATGGGAAAGGTGGAGAGCCTTATCAGAGGAGAAATTGTGCCTTGCGACACACTCCAGGTTTTATCTGAAGTTCAGTCTAAGATGTGAATAATTTTCTAGATGCAAGGTTTAAACAGGTAACATTTAGACTCCTGAAAAACATTGAGACAAAGTACTTTCTTATGGAGTACCAGGTGCTATTTGGCACTAGCCCTACTCAGAGTAGACCCATTGAAGTTAATGCACATGACTAACTTATGGGCATCTTCTTGCATTCCTATTGATCAGTAGCTCTGTCACTGTTGGAAGAAATCAAAAGAAAAGAAAGTCATATTGGCAAAACATGTTGGCAAATCTTACTAAAATTGTATCTGGGTTCCTGTATAGTACCATAAAAATCTCTAGGTTTGCAACATCTGTATAGGGCCACTGAAGATCATACCTGGGTTCCTGGATCATGTGTACTCACTGTCATATATAAGAACCTAGGTCTGATCCTGACACTCATACAAAGCATTGTTGAGGAATTCCAAGAAACCAACAACAGCAACAAAACAGTGCAGTTTTGAAAAGTCCAGTCTGCCATCATGATATCAAATGGTGTCCAATTGTATCCAAACAGACAAAAACCTGCTCCTTGATTTCAGGAACTTTTATGCAAAAATTGATTACAGGTAGGTAGCCGTGTTGGTCTGGATCGAAGTAAAATAAAAAAATTCCTTCAGTAGCACCTTAAAGACCAACTAAGTTTTTATTTTGGTATGAGCTTTCGTGTGCATGCACACTTCTTCAGATACCTGGTATCTGAAGAAGTGTGCATGCACACGAAAGCTCATACCAAAATAAAAACTTAGTTGGTCTTTAAGGTGCTACTGAAGGAATTTTTTTATTTTGCAAAAATTGATTTCAGTATTTAAAGTGGTGTCTAAATGTATAGCAAACAAACAAACAACTTCCACATTTATGTCAACTACCAGCAAGATGGTGAGGTAAATCAGTAGTCAGGCAAGTTTCAGAAACATGTGTGCTTCCACAGAATGCATTAATCTACACACATGGTCCCAGGCCAGTTCTATCATTAGGTCAGCTAGGCAGCCGCCTAGGGCACAGACCTGAGAGGAGTGCAGTACTAACCTTTGAGAGGCACAGTTTTATACAGATTAGAGTCTGTTATGTTTTATACATTTCTGGTAATATTTTAGTTTTATATTTTGAAGAATTTTATCATTTTTGTAGTAATCCACACTGGGAGAATATTGGAGCAATTCTATCTTCACATGAGAGGAATACTGACGATTTAGAAAAGTATTAGACCTGGAGATAACTTGAATTGCTCATATCTAAAGAGGGGGGGGGGAAACCAATTGGTGTCATTAACTAGCAGAAAATTAGGCAAGAAGAACAATATTGGTTAAAAATCTTGGAATGCTCGATTGCTTTGTTCAGAATTCTTGGCATGCAAAACTTGGCATTCCATGGTACGACTGAAAAGTTGCATAGTTCTAGCAATGCTTTTTTGGGGGGTGAAGTCTGTAGAATGTCCTTTTTGATCCTATCATGAATCTAGAGTTAAAGATCAAGAAACAACGGTTCACTACCTAGGAAATGATATCTAAAATGAGTTTATACAGCTTCTAGCGGATGCTACAATGCAGAAACGTTTAGCACATGCAAACTCAGCCAAATACTACTCAATTATTCTGGACTGCACATCCGATGTTACAAATGAAAATGGTGTTATGTTGTATGTTGTATGAGGAAGAAAAGGAATCAAATTTAAATTCAGGTACAAGCCAATTTTATGTGATCAGGAATTACTTTGTGGGCTGCAGATGTGATGAGGGTTTTCAACAAGTTTTGACAGCTGCTACGGAGATTGCAAAGGAGCTAGAAATACTACAAAACTCTGAGACAGAACAATTAGGGAAAAGGAGAAAGAAACCGCTGTTCGCCTTTAAGGCCTAAGAAGAGGCAACACAAAACCCAAAGCAGAAACTCAAAGTAGGTTTCTACGGTGCTGTCTTTGACATAACCATACAATCTGCTGAAGAGAGATTCCAACAACTACAGCAATATAACCCACTATTTTCCTTCCTGTGTGATATAGACAGTATCCACACACAAAAATCTACTGAAGATGCACTTAAGGCAGGCATCCTCAAACTGCGGCCCTCCAGATGTTTTGGCCTACAACTCCCATGATCCCTAGCTAACAGGACCAGTGGTCGGGGAAGATGGGAATTGTAGTCCAAAACATCTGGAGGGCCAAAGTTTGGGGATGCCTGACTTAAGGCCTGCAAGAATTTGAAAAATCATTGATGCACAATGGAAACATAGATATTGGTGCAGAAGATCTGTGCTGTGAACTTAGAGCAATAGCTCAAAGGCTTCCAAAGTCCATGCCGCCACAAGAAGTACTGCTCTCCATACTGCAACCAAAACTCGTGGGTAAAATGCCTAATGCTTCAGTTGCCCTAAGGGTCCTTCGCATACTTCCAGTGTCAGTGGCAAGTGGCAAATGCAGTTTCTCACAGCCCAGACTTATAAAAACTTACATACACTCAAAACAATGTTGCAAAAGGAATTAGTTGTCTTGGCAACTATATCAACTGAACACATCCAAGCATCACACATTTGACATGAAGGAATTGGTAACAAAAATTGCAAAGGTAAAGGCATGCAGAGTGACATTTCGCCTGAAATTGAAACTTTTAAAAATATTTAAATTTTAGCATCACAGTTCACAAGATTATTCAAAACCTTTTGTGTGGTAAAATATTTTCTATTGTAATTCAGAAAAATAATCTAAGATGGTTGTATTACTTATTTTTTGCAATTAAGAAGAAATTTAGCAGTTTCAGATTTTATGCTTTACATTTTTTTCTACAAGATGTCTGTTTTTGAAAACTGAAGTTAGCAACTTTTTTGGGGGGGGGGGTTACAAGTAGCTAGCCTTGCCTACAGTGCAAACTAGCCTGGAACCGGCACTCAGGGGCAGAGGAAGGGTTGCGGTAGGGGCGGTTTGTCCTGGGTGTCACCACTGAGGGTGTGTGTGTGACAAAATACCAGGCAGCACTCAATGCGGGACCTGCAGCGCGCGTGAGCGAGCCACACATCTCTTCTGGGAGTGACGCGGTGGCTTGGGCGCCTGCAGGCTCCGTGCTACCCCAAACGGTTTGCCCACCACCTCCCCCTCAGCCATAGGGCAGCTGAGTGGGAGGAAGCAGGTAGACTCCTCAGAGGCCCCGCAGAGCATCCTGCCCCAGCTTGCCCCACCCTGTGGGCAGCTAGCCCCACCTCTGGATCCAGGGCACTCATGCTACCCCAGGTGCCCTAGCGGCTTGTTCTGCCACTGTCAGCACTGGGTAGATCTATACAGTGGTACCTTGGTTTATGAACACAATTGGTTCTGGAAGTCTGTTCATAAACTGAAGCGAACTCTCCCATTGAAAGTAATGGAAAGTGGATTAATCTGTTCCAGACGGTCCGCGGAGTACTTAAACTGAAGCATTCATAAACTGAAGCAAACTTTCCCATTGAAAGTAATGGAAAGTGGATTAATCCATTCCAGACGGGTCCGCGGAGTACTCAACCTGAAGTGTACTTAACTGAAGCATGGGTGTAATTGGTTCCGGAAGTCTGTTCATAAACTGAAGCGTTCATAAACTGAAGTGAACTTTCCAATTGAAAGTAATGGAAAGTGAATTAATCCGTTCCAGATGGGTCTGCGGCGTTCGTAAACCGAATTCGTAAACCGAGGTGTTCATAAACCGAGGTTCCACTGTACAACATTGAGCACCATCTGGGGTAGCCCTGCTTCTGCGGAAAGTTCAATGTAAACTGGTCTTCAACATGTAAACTGACCCTTCTTATTGGAAATAAATGTGTAGTTTTGAAAGGGGGAAAAGCACTGCATTTACATATATTCTCTGATACATATGTATTTTCAGAATTCACTTTTATCTTTTAACATATGATGTCAGAGAGATGGCTGTAATGTGGGCACCTCCTTCTTTTAGTAAACTGCCCAGGGCACAAGGCATAGTCACCCTCTTCAAGCTTCTTCAGAGATAATGTACATAAGACATATATGACTAACCTGTAGATTGAAGTAATAGTTAATTGTGCTCTTCTCCCCCTTTTCTTGAGAGCTTCTGTGTTTGCGCTTGAGGGGAAAGATCTGACGATTCCTTCCACAGAAAGAAAGCTGAGAGGTTCATCTGGATGAACACATTAAGCTTTCTTCACTTTCAAAGTGTGAGACAAATTAGTGAGTGTGGGACTCTATTAAGATTTCCATTACTAGAGACATAGCCTCTCTAGAGACTTGCCTCTCTAATTACAACAAATGTATTCACACACACACACACAATGTGGGTGGGCTTACTAGTAGATTTTGATATACTACTTACCTGACGGTTAACAAAAATGAACAAAAAAGTGCTAAAACGCAGCCTCCCAATATCAGATGCATGAACTATGCTTTATTCAGCAATACTACCTATTACTTAGCATTTGATCAGAGATGGTGTACAGTAAGTATTGATGATTCGGCAGACCAAGACCTAACTGATTTGGCAGGGTGGTGGGTGGTAGTGGAATGAAAGCAGACATGGCTCTTGGGTGAATGGAGAGGTTTAAACCTCTTTGCCCAGTCTAGCATCCCTATTGGGTTGCAAAATGCTCCCTCACCAGTCACTAGATGGATAATTCAATGGCGTGGTGAATAACAAGCCCTTCAGCAGTTGATCTGCATGTGTCCTGCGCTTGTCTGTGCAGTGTCGGTGCATGTGAGAGTGTGGGCCCTGAAGTGTCGCCCAAGGAAGAATACCGCCTCTGCTCTGTAAAGCTTAATCAACAGGTTCAGAAGCTGAATTGCTTGGATAAAAGCCTTGGGCCTGCTAAAACATCCTGATGTCTAAGTAGTGGGCAATCTGGCAGTCATTACTTTCTGTACCCCCACTGCAGTTGGCCAGGAGCCTGTTATCTGCACCTAGGGTTTTGTTCAGAGACCCACATTTTGGATTAGCTTTGGTCATCAAGGCAAGATTTGGGGCCTGCCCCTGACCTTGTCCTGTTCTTCCATATGAGGTGAGGGATACTCCACTGTTTTTCTTCCCAGTTCCACCTGTTTTTGCTCTGGGAGGGATCTGGGATGCTACCTGCAGCTAACACAGGGCTTCAGAGGCTTTTGGAGGGGCCTCAGAAGCCTGGCCTCCTGGCAGCTCCAAACTGGAAAGGTGAGATGGGACTCGGTTTTGGTACTCAGCACCTTGGAATCCCAGAGCCAAAAGTTCTCTTTTGGCTCTGCAGCCTTCTTCTCCAGTATGGAGCTAGAAAAGGGAAAAGGGACCCCCCCCCCGCCAAGTTGCACTGTGTTATCTTGCATGCTTATGCTCTTACCAAGATCCAATTGCTATACCGGTATATATCATCAGAATCTGGTCTAGGTCTTCAGTCTGGGAAATACAAGTAAGTAGGTGCCAAGCTGCTTCCTGATTAGCACCATTATCTCCCTGCTCCCTTGCTCACTATTTCTTGTTCTTATGCCCTCTCAGTTCCCACTTGTCTCTTTTCTACTTGGCCCTTTGTCACTCTAAAAATTTTAACTCTTATGGATCCCAATGGGAGGGAAATAAACTGCAAGTAAGGATGTGAAAATTTGACAATCTTGGTTTCTTTCAGTTTCTCATTTTTTCCAATCTTAAACAGCATTTTGCATGTGTGTAACCTCAAAAAAAGCCACCAGCATTTTAATTTAAATTCCTCCAAATGTACATTTTCACCCTTAATACACACATTTATCAAAGCAACTTGCCTGAAAGCATTCAGTTTACATGCTATTTCCATTAATATTCAAATTCTATGCATACTTCATCCCAACAGATGCATTTTTGCAAATGTTACTTGGTTGGAGAACTGCACTGCAAAATTTGGGGAACTGTGAATTTTGAAGGGTGGCTGTTTCGAATCTTATATTCTTTCAGAAAGTGCAAATTAGGTAGGTTAACCTTTCAATTTGAACTTAAGTGAATTTCTTGTGCATCCATACTCACTAAGTATTGCCTTGCCTGATGAACATAAGGAGAACCCTACTAAATCAGAACAAACACTCACCCGGTCCACCTTGTTCTCTCCCTTGAGAAGCTTACAATTCAGACATGGCCACAACAGCATTCTACACCAGGCATCCCCAAACTTTGGCTCCCCAGATGTTTTGGACTACAATTCCCATCATCCCTGACCACTGGTCCCCTTAGCTAGGGATCATGGGAGTTGTAGGCCAAAACATCTGGAGGGCCACAGTTTGGGGATGCCTGTTCTACACTCTCATGGACCATCCACTCAGGTATGATTCTCTCCTTGCTTCCTAGACTACACCTTGACTGCACCTTTAGTCTGCTAGCTGTGTTACCCATTCATTGATCCTCTGTGACACTGATCCCCTGAGAAAACATACCTCTATTTAGGGAATAGTTTTCTTTTCTTCTCTTTTGCAGCAATGAGAAGTTCTTCTGCTATTGCTTCCATTTACTACAATAGTTTTATTGCTTTTTTATTTTACCTTTTTAAGGTCTAAAAGACTTTTGCAGAATGCCATTTATGAGTAATGGCAGTTCAGAAGGTCAAGCACTTGGCTACTGTGCTGTTGCTAAGTATGATATAAAAACCTGGCCAGTGTGAGAAAAGTTACATCTCATGGTTATGAAGCTTAGCTACAGCATCTTCTTGTCTGGAGGATTTATCTTTTTTAAAAAAAGGAAAGAAAAGAAAACATACATACCAAAGAAGCATCTTCAAGGAAATGTGCAAGAACTGATGTTCGGTAAAAGATGCCAGGTATCTGGGAAATCTTCTCAAAATAATGTCTTTAGGTTTTTGAACTATCAGGACTATTTATCCTTTAACTTTGCAGTGTGATTCTCTGCATTTCTACTCAAAAGTCTCATTGTGTCCAGCAGAGTAAGTGGCTTTTGAATTTGTAGCCTCAAATACCAAGCTACCGTAGGCACAGTTCATTTATTTTTGCACATATTGAAAAGGAACACCCGCCCTGCCTACAGGACACAACTACAGTGAAAAGAAATATGCTGGAAGTCTGTTTAGCAGAGATTCCTTCAAACTAGAGAACCTGCTTGTCCGTATAAAAGCAAGCCAGAAATAGTGGACATAGATCTGGGCTTTGTTTATTCCACAGCCACTGCCAGCTTGATTGCCCCTTTTCTGCTTTTCAGCAACCCTGACCTCAACTCGTTTCATGGAAAGAAAAGCCCCCTTAAAAATAATAACAAGAATTCTAGAAAACAAAACTTTTTATTTCTCGCAGATGGCAATATAAAATGCTGCACAGAGAGGAGATTCTTGGCAAGACAATTTCATCCAAATTTAAGAGGACATTAACATTCAGTGGTTTGTTGCTGGAAAGTGGCGCTGTAATCAGAGCAACAATGAGGCAGAGATAGCTGTGCACAACCCATCATTTCTTTATTTAGCATGTAGCCTCAGTCTCACTGTGAATTGCTTCACACTTCCTTATTTTTCAAGTTGGCTGAACCCATGGTGCTTAGCCTATATCACCAGAGATGAGTTCTTGCTTTATTCCATTATATTACCCTCTGCTTATAATTTAAGTGATACGTGGCACAATAATATTTGCTTTATTCTAATAAGTTTCATTTTTTATTTTTAGGGATCTTGAAAATATGGATGCATTAGAATGGTTGGAAGAGAAATTAGAAGAAGGAGGTGATAGTTAAAACTATACAGTTTGGATAAAGAGGAAGGCAGAGTAAACTTGGAAAATGTGGAACCTGTCGAACAATTTCTTTGTATTTTCCTCGTCAGAGTTGGGGTGAATCTACACTCTTGGATTTTAAAAGGGGTTCAGGAAAGGTTTTGATAACGTATATGGACACATGACGTCCTACTTTTGATATTCATAATGTGTTATTAATATGTGACATTGGAGGGTGCTGCAGAGCAACCAGCAACCAGGGAGATAGTGTTTTGATGGGGAAAGGGTAAAAAAATATATTTTAATTTACAAGTATGCCCTGTGATGTTTTAGAATGACATATCCAATATCGTTCTAATAACGTGGAACAGGTCAGTGAAGATCCAGCCTCAGTCTATCTACTTTCTCTGGATGCAGCTACAACAGTAACTGTTGTTACTAACTTCCCTGGGAAGTTATGTGGGAAGAGGGATTCACTTTTGAACCACTCTGGGAATTGTAGCTCTGTGGAGGGAATTGGGGTTTCCTAACAACTCTTAGCTCCCTTAACAAACTACAGCTCCTCATATTCTTTGTGGGAGTCCATGGCTGTCTAAAATGGTATCACAGCACTTTTAATGTATGGTGTGACCTTGATTAACAAATTTGGCCAGCAGCAGAATGTCGTGGTGTATCCCTGTCCATAAGGGATATGCACTCCAAATTAAGTTTGTCACCCCATCCTGGAAAAAAAAATATTAATTTGTGAATTTCTACATATTCAACATTTTGATTTGCAAGAACAAAAGCCGATTATGGAATGCATATCTTTAAGAGCTAATTTCACAGCTACCTTAAATAGGTTATAACCATTAATTTGTATTTCTGCAAGGGCATACATGAATACTGTAGAAAAACAATGGCTTAACCCCTGATGTGAAATTGATTTTCTGGTGCCCCAAAACAAGTTGAGGGGGAGGAGGGGCTTAGAATTTATAACTGCCTGCCCCGCCCTCCTTGCTTGAATCTCCTGGCAGTATCCTTCTTTGACCCTCAGCCTCAGCCCCACCCTCACAAGCAGGTATACTTAGTGGTGCTGAAATGGTTTAGGAGCCTCTGAACAGTTACTTGGCTCTGATATGTGTCTGGAGGCTCCTGTGTACCAATTGGAGACCAGTCATTTGGGACGTGACACAGAACTCTATAATTCTGTGATTCTATGTTGCTGAGAGGGAGGGGGAAAGCTGTGAGACAAAGGCTTGCTTAAGGCCAGCTTAGTGAATTCATGGCGGAGGTCTGATTTACTAATTTATAAAAGTCTTTATTATATTGCCATATCATAAAATATCAGGGCAGGGCGGTATGCCCTAAACCACTAACCAAAGCTGTAAAATAATCATTAAAATGACTGGACAATGTTGGCCAGCTACATTGCCTCTCTGTCCCTTAGCCTCATACCAGCTTCTAAACTGAGAGCACAGAAGTGGGGAAATCAGCGGCCAAGAAAAAAAGGCTGATAGGACAAGGGGAGCTGGAGAGGTTGGCAGCTACCCACACTCCCAACTATAGCCCTATAAAGGTAAAGGGACCCTGACCATTAGGTCCAGTCATGACCAACTTTGGGTTGTGGTGCTCATCTCGCATTATTGGCCGAGGGAGCCGGCATAAAGCTTCCAGGTCATGTGGCCAGCATGACAAAGCCGCTTCTGGTGAACCAGAGCAGCACACAGAAATGCCGTTTACCTTCCGAACTGCTAGGTTCCTGACGTGCTTCCGAACTGCTAGGTTGGCAGGAGTTGGGACCGAGCAACGGGAGCTCACCCATTGTGGGGATTCGAACCGCTGACCTTCTGATCGGCAAGTCCTAGGCTCTGTGGTTTAACCTACAGCGCCACCCACATCCCAACTATAGCCCTATATTTCTGCCCATTTCATCACACTATGATAGGCATCTTGCAAGAGGGATGGAAATGTCTCAGGCAATCACTGTTATCACTGACTTCCCATAAAACATTGTTTGAAATAACAGTGATGATTCTTTTAGCAACATCAAATGCTTAGCGGAATCAGCATGTAATATCAGCTCGTAGGCATGAGGGAGGTGGCTCAGGCGGGTGAACTGTCTAAGTCAGTTTCCAAGCCACAGTGTATTAAAAATGTAAATGTATCTGCATGTAGCCAATTATAGCAATTTTTTAAAATAAAAAAAATGCTTGGGAATGGATTAGGTTATTTTATTTATGAGACATGGCTCCAGCTTTCAGAGCAGCTGACATGAAATAAATGATTTACTAAATGTGGTTTTGTAAATGAAGTTGTAAGAGTAATGTGATGCTTTAAGGGGTCTTGGGCTCACTGAAGTTTGTACACAGAAGTATTGATTTCTTCTGGCTTCTGAGAGGGTGCCGCCCCTAACCTGGGCACTGCATTGACACAAGTAATTGAGGGACTTCTTCCTCTGTGATGTGCTCATTCCCACTGTAATGATGGCACAACCTGTCTTCAATCCAGTTCCTGCCAACCACGTGGCTCAGAGCTGGAAAAGTCCTGCACATCTGGAACTGGAGGGTGGGGTGGGGCTGAAAATACTGAATCGCATCATCAGGAAAATATCTTTTTGTGGTTCCCTAATTCTACTGGCTACCTGGTCTCAAGTAAATCCTGATCTTTACAAAAGATTAATATCTTCTGAAGAAAATAATTGTGTTGTGCTTATTTCAGCAGCACTGATCTTCCCTTGAATTGTCACAACACACACAAAGGTTATTGTATGTATATGAACATTACAGTTGTCTGTGGTTGGGACTGATTACATGGATCTTTCCAACTTGATCCGAATGGTGTGGGTGGGTGTGTAAGAGAGGGTGGGGAGAGAGAGAAATTATGGAGAGCACTGAATATTGACACACCTCACATGAACTTGAGTTGAACATCATGGATTACCAAGACTAGAGACACGATGTTGAATAGTAAGGGAACATAGCACATTATTATTTCCTATGTCTTGCTGAATTGCACTGAATGGCTTACTTCTGACTTGGTTAGGGATTGTTACTGTTACTAGAGACTATGCCCCATTTACTTCAATATGTCTTTTGAGTAGAAATCTAAAGGACTGCACTGCAATTATCCAAAACTGTTGACAAGGTTCTGATTCTCCCCAGTATCAAATCTGCATAGTATTTTTTTTCCCCAGTCATTATTGCCAATGTGTAAGTTACATTAGATATTTATCTGTCACTGTGAATCTTCAAAACAGTATGGGTTATCCAAAGCACCACTCTCCCTCCTCCCCAATTGTATAGACAAAATTGCTTTGTAAATGGGTAACATAAGGAAGAAATAAAAGTCTATAGGTTGGTAAAATGGAGCATAAAAGCTTTTTGCTAACATTTCCAAACATTTAATATCATTGCACCTTCCGCTCTAGCAATAAGTAGAATACCCTTGTATCACCGAACAGGAGCTAAATGAGTTAACAGATGGAAACAGGCTTTTTTTAAAAAAAGGGGGCAGGGGAACCCACCTTCACATTTAAGCTGATTACCAAAAAGCAAAAGACAGCAAGTAATGAATGGCTGCCTGATTGTTGAGATGAATACCCTATAGTAAAAGTCTCTCCCCCCCCCCCCAGCAAATATACAATAGGCAAAACTCTAAGGAACATTTGTCCATTTATGTGAATTTAACAAACAACTGCCACCTGATTGACAGGCATGCAAATGTGCTATTTTGCTTTTGCCAAACAGCAGCTTTCCGTTTCCTGATAAAAGCACAGCACAAATCTATCCCAGCACAGATGTTGCTCATAAAGCATCATTTGTCAGTAGAACTTATACAAGGAGATACTAATCGCAGACAGGCAGACTGACAGTACGGCTTGCAATGCTTTGAATGCGGTGCGTTAAGAGTCAGTAATTCCTATTGACATTTAAAAGCTACTTTATAAACACAAGTGGGCCTTGCATGGAACAACTATCTTGAGATTCCCACCCTGAATCACTGAGAGGCTTTAGTAGCATAAAGAGAAAAAACTGGCAAGGTGCTTTCTGTGTTTCCCAAAACCTTCAAGCATTTAGGCAAAAATTTAGTAGGTTTTGTCAGGGGATTGTTGCAGCTACTCTTGAGTAAAGACGCTCCGGTCTGCTCTGTCTTTAAGAGCTTTATTGTGCATACTATTTACAGTGCAGAGACTTCAGAAAACATGACTGCTTAGTCTGATTCAGAACCCGGCAATGGTGCTTGTCTGTTTTTGTGCCAGCATAATAGTCTGGGGACCCCAAAACGCTGCCCCCTTGCCCTACGCCTGGTTGCGTGACCCAACGTGGGTGCCAAAAGGGGGTGCATTCCTTCTCCCGTCCTTTGGCTGGAGTGTTGCAGAGGCTCCGACACCTTGCTGCCCTGTCCTTCCTCCTCTGGACAGCTGGGTTGGTGCAGGGGTCTTGGAGCCCCCTCTCCATGCCACTCCATTTCTCATTCCCTCCTCCTGACCTGCTGCTCATGCAGTCACTGGACGAAGTGCTGGTCAGGATGACTGGGGGCAGGTCCCTGTAGGGAGGACTGTAGGGAGTCCCCCTGAAATGTTTCTTATCATCCTTGATTAACCTTTTATTCTGTAAGGTCTATTCAGTAGAAAGGACACTTAGACTGGTTTGTGATTTTAAAAACAACCCCCCACCCTCCCCCAAAATAATAAAACCAGTGAAGCGAAAGCCACTAAGATCTAGCAAGACTAGAAAATATGGCAAATAGTCCTCATCTGGCAACAATTGAGCTTTTGAGGGGGTGGCCTATCATAGGGGGAGGGCCTTCTCTTGGTCCTGCCACCTCACAGGCAAGCTGGGTAGGTATGTGGGAGAGGGCATTCTTGGCAGCTGTTTCCAGACTCTGGAACTCCCTGCCTGGAGAAACTAGACTGGCTCACTCCTTGCTGTCCTTTTGCTGGTAGACCTTATTCCAACAGGCTTTGGGAACGGACTGCTTTTAATGAGGGAGCTGTAGCTGTGTTGTTTGTATTTGTGATTATCTGTATGTTTTAAATAGATTTTATATAGTTTTAATTCTATTTATGTTTAATTATTTTTAAATGATCCCCTCTATGTTTTTAGTTGTTCTTATTTTATCTGTAAGCCGCCTTGAGTCCTTTTGTCAGGGAAAGAGGCAGATGATAATAGCAGTAGCAGCAGCAGCAGCAGCAGCAGCAGCAGCAGCAGCAGCAGCAGCAGCAGCAGCAGTAGTCGAGGAGCCATACATGAGCAGGCTTATCTCTGTTCACTGGCCACCTAAATTCAGACAGCTGGGTGACCTGGAGGAGGGCCTCGGGTGAAGAATGCAGGGTTCTAGGATGCTCATGGAGGAGAAGATGGTCTTTCAAGTTGCCAAGCTCTGAAGCATTTTGAGCTGTGGGCAGACTTTCCCTATCAACCTTGAGAGCAGATTATTTTATTCCATAGAAAGAATTGGCTTCATTCTCTTTTCAGGCAATGAGTAAGTGAATGAGTAAGTAAATAAGACTTAGATAAGTAGACCAGGTATTGCTGCGTTGGGGAGTCCAACATGCCTACAATTTAGCTTCCCCCTCCTTACAGCTGCACTTGCACTGGAGGCAAGATGGAGTCATGCTTCCCCACCTAAGATGTAGCTTCTAGAAAACTTGGTGCATAGCAGCTGAAGCCTGAGGGATGGCAATTGTTTTTATTCTGTCTCCACTAGTGGAAGTTTAGGTGGTTGTTATATTCCCCCCCCCCCGAAATTATTGTAATTTTTTGTTATAAATCATGTTTGATTTCTGGTTTGTTTTTTGTTTTCGCAAACCAACAAGAGAATTTTATTGATGGGTACCTAATAATTATTACCGTTAATAATAACTCTAGCAATAACCATCAGCTTTGCCAAAATACTTGCTTTATCAAGTACCTCCCAACAGATAATAATGCCAGCTGGTTGTTATCGGAGCAACTAGTAAAGAATGAATGCATGAGTTTGGTTGTTTCCCCCCCTCCTTTTGCCTCTTTTGTCCCTTTCCCCTTGTGTGCTGCATTTCTTTCAAATTGTGAGCTTATGGGCAGGGACTGTACTATTTTAATTGATTGAATGTAAGCCACTCTGGGAGAGTTTTGTTTTTGGTTGAAGAGTGGGGTACCAGATGCTCTAAATAAATAAATAAGGAAACCAAACCCAAAGGAAGCAGGGACACCCCTGAAGTCTCTCCCTGCTCAGAATTTGGGGTGCATGTAGCAATCCTGCCCTGATTACCCAACTGGTTACTCCCTGACTAAATCACCACCGCCATCATTATCCTCACCATGGTCTGAAATGGCTCTTGCAGCCTGCAGTGTAAAAATACAAGTATAGAGCAGGATGTGCTTCGCTGGCAATATTATCTTGCTAATGACTGAAACTATTTCCCACTGCTTGGGAAGAAGTATTAACATGAAGGGGCGTGTTTCCACATATAAAGGGGGGGGGAGACAAGAATTGTTACATTATTATCCCAGGATTTGGAATGACAACATAATTAGATTAAGAAAATATATTAGCCTAATTGCTATTAGCAGGTAATTTGCTGGGGTTGTGGCAGTAACTGAATTGTCATATCAGTCCTGATTGAATGAACATGAGGCGGTGGATACAATTTTCACCAACATACTACAACCATATTAATCTCCACTGAGAATTAAAACGCTTTAGCTGGAATGCAATGCTGTATACAGATGACACTGCCCTGACAGTAAGATAGCAGGTCCACTTTCCTCTGTCAGTATAGCAGCCTTTGGCAATCAGGTGCCCTCCAGATGTTTTGGACTACAACTCCTGATACATGTGGTCCAAAATATCTGGAGGGAACCAGGTGGCCAAAGGCTGCTTATAGGCACCTTGCTGGTAGGGAAAGCCATTCTTCCTCTGTACCATCAGGCATCATTACTATGACCGATCAGCATGACTGATGACTACCATGTGGGAGAATCCTGATGAAAACAGAAAAAGAAGAAATGACCACTTAGCCAGTCTCTGGGTAAGTGGCAGTTGCAGACTGTTATGGTAGGCCCCTTGGCCCAACAGAACAAAAGGGCTCTCCATTGTGGGAATTCCCCCAGCCAGCAACAAAGGAGGGCGGGATAGCTTGCCATCGCCTAGTTTTTGAATCGGCTAATCAAGTGGCCGGAGAGCCCAGCTATATAGGTTGGCTGCACCCGAGTTTGGGACCACAGTCGGCTGAAGAACAGAAGAAGCAAGTTCTTCTTCGAGGATCAAGCAACAGGGAGCAGCGAGGGACAAAGCATAGCTACTCAGGGGAAGAGCTTGCTCTGTTTACCCTTTGCCTGCGCAGCTGTGTGAGCTCAGGGATTCCGAGCTCCAGTAAAAAGCACAGCAAAGGCAGCAGAAATTCCAGCATTTTGTGTGTTCCATCTGTGGTAGGAATGCAAATCAATCAATAAAAATATGGCTGTTATTCACTGACACTGTTGTTATTTTTTCAAGTATGCAAATGATACAAAATTCATGATTTTTTTGAAACATGGCTTCGAATTTCCTTTCCACTTGCCCAACTTATGTTACATAGCAGACAGTGAGACATATAATGTAGCATTTGGTGGAAACTGAAATGCAGCAGAACAGAAAGAATGTGGCAAAGACAGGTCAGACTGAAAATTACTACCTTTGTACATCCCCAGTCCTGGATGCCTAAATGATTAATTTCTTTTTAGATTTTAAGGTTCATCTGTAACCTTTGGGTTACCTACCCATGGGCCAGGTTCATAGTTGTAAAAAGTTTTATCCTCCACTCACTGGCTTGACCCTGACTTGGAAAAACAACCCCAAAACAAATTTGGACAGAGTAACTCGTCACACTCCACTCAAGCACCAGGAGTGTATAATATCTATCATAATTAACTTGCTTCAACCTAAAATGCAAATCTATAAACAATTTTTTTCTTTTTCTTTTAATGTATACCCTTCCTTTCTGCTAAAAAAAATGACATTCAATGTGACTTATACCAATATTAAAAAGCAACAGCTATGAAACAATAATAAAATAGAGCAATATATATTTAAAACAGCAGGTACTATAAATTTAAAACCAATACTAAAATCTAAGAGGGATCAAAATGTAAACATGCATCCCCGTGCATATTAACTGATAAACAAGCACTGGGAGCAATAGTGACCCACACTGCCAATAAAATAACATTAGCCCGATGGTGTGCATTTGTCTACTGAGGGGAATGAAGTGAGACTCCATGATGGGGAAGCAGGACTCAGAGATTGGTTGTAGATGTCGATGGTTTGGTGGCAAGCTGGCTGCAACCAGCCACTTCAGTTGGCATTGGGTGGTATCCTTTAACATTAAAGGTAAAGGTAAAGGGACCCCTGACTATTAGGTCCAGTTGTGACCGACTCTGGGTCATCTCACATTATTGGCCGAGGGAGCCGGCTTATAGCTTCCAAGTCATGTGGCCAGCATGACAAAGCCGCTTCTGGCAAACCAGAGCAGCACATGGAAACACCGTTTACCTTCCCGCTGTAGCGGTTCCTATTTATCTACTTCCATTTTGGCGTGCTTTCGAACTGCTAGGTTGGCAGGAGCTGGGACCAAGCAATGGGAGCTCACCCCGTCACAGGGATTCGAACCGCCGACCTTCTGATCAGCAAGCCCTAGGCTCAGTGGTTTAACCCACAGCGCCACCTGGGATATCCTATTAAAAAGGGGTCTGGAAGGGGTATTGCTGTTCAGGAGCCTGATAAGCCATATTACCCCTTCTGAGAGGCAGAACTGGCAGGATCGTCACACTTGATCCATGTCAACAGGTGGTCTTCATGCCTCCACTGACCCATCACCAAATTCAGGCAGCAGAAGGACTGGTTGAGGGTGGATACTTACCCAATGCCTTTGCCAAACAGGTTTACACCTGTAATCAATAAAATTGAGGCCTAATTTACCCTGTTAATTGCCTACTGTTTCTTATTCATCTGGCAATCCCCATCGGAACGCAGTGTGCCTTATGCGCCTCAGACTTGCAAACATTTCTTTTTCTTTTAAAGTGTACTCCTCCTTTCTACTAAAAAACGACATTCAGTCTGACTTATGCAAATATTAAAAAGCAACGGCTACAAAACAGTAATAAAACAGAGCCATATCTATTAAAAACAGCAGGTACTATAAATTTAAAGCCAATACTAAAATCTAAGAGGGCTCAAAATGTAAATACGCAGCCCCTATGCATTTTAACTAATAAACAAGCACTGGGAGCAATAGCAACCTGCAATGCCAATAAAACAATATTAGCCACCACTGGACATTTGAATCACTGATTTTGCCAAATAACTGCAGGATAGAAGAGATGGTTAGGTGAACATACCCGAGAAGGGGATTCCATAATCAGGATGAAACCACAGAAAATGTCCTGTCTTTGAAAGCCACCTCCCTAACATCTGAAGATGAAGAGCCCCAAGAAAGGGTACTCTGCAGATTATCTCAGGTGCTTGTCAGCTTCATCTGGGACCAGGCAGTCCGCAAGGTACATGAAAAGCAGAGCAGCCAGCAATTCAACTAAATAAGCCAGTGTATGAGGGAAAGGTCCAGGGAAACTCTGTGCAAGGGCAGCATTGTAATGAAGAACAGATTGTGTGCCTGGCGTGCTCTGGTCCATGGGGTCACGAAGAGTCGGACACGACTAAACAACTAAAAAACAACAAGAAGTTTGTCATTGGTATGAGCTTTCATGTGCATTCACACTTCTTCAGATACACTGAAACAAAAGTCACCAGACCCTTATATATAGTGAGAGGGTGGGGAGGGGTATTACAGAGCCAGCATAGTGTAGTGGTTAAGAGTGGTAGACTTGTAATCTGGTGAACTGGGTTCGATTCCCCGCTCCTCCACATGCTGGGTGACCTTGGGCTAGTCACACTTCTCTGAAGTCTCTCAGCCTCACTCAACTCACAGAGTGTTTGTTGTGGGAGAGGAAGGAAAAGGAGATTGTTAGCCGCTTTGAGACTCCTTAGGGTAGTGATAAAGCGGGATATCAAATCCAAACTCTTCTTCTTCTACTACTCAGAAGGGTGGTGGGAATGGGTGATTGGTTGATAGGTGTGGTGAACCTGTTGATGACTGTTAACGACTGCAATTGGTCTTACAGGAAAAAGCAAGGGGTGAGACCAGGTCTCCCCATGGTTTTAAGTTTGGTTATAAGTTGCAATTCAGCAACTTCTCTTTCCAGTCTATTTCTGAAATTCAAAGAATTTTAATTGCGAGGTGCCAAGAATGTCTAATACCACGAAAATATTACAAACTCAAAAGTACCAGATACCATTCAAATGAACCAGATAATTAATTCCTGTTTTAATCCGAAAAAGAATCAGCATCATTCTACTTATAGGCATCATTTAATATTTCATCATAGCTTCAAAATGTACAGTTCTACGGGTAAAAAGAAGCCATTTGTATATACAAAAAACAGTTATTTCTTTAGCATTTTGCTATGTCCTAATTTCCAAATCCCATCATCATCATCATCATCTCGCAACAGATGTAGCACAGTCAGAGTTCTCCCTCCAAGCTTTAAAATCAAAGCAAAGCAAAACAAAAATGATGCAGAGCATAGTTTTGTGGGGGTTAGGAAAGGAATCAGTCTTTTAAGTTATACTTTATAAATTGTACACTAAACAAAGTTGCTTATTAATTTGAAACCCTGCACTCCTTCAACCCAGACACAACAAAGCTCAAGAAATAAAGCAAACTTGAAGAATTTAGGAAACCTAACAACAATTTTAGCCTTTGCCTGTTTTGTGACCTGCATGTTGACTTGGCAGAGGATGCCCATTTTCTACAAGTGGACTCCATCCTGTCAAACCCTATTGTGGCTGAGAAAAATTTCCATATCTACCTCTCTTTTTCAGTTTACCCTAGTGTTCACAATCTCTGCTTTACTTCTAAGATATTTGGATTGAGCAGAAGCAGTAATGGAGTTATGTAGTTCTAGAATGTCTAGACTTAGTTCCCTAGCAGGCTATCATATACACGCATAGGGGAAGCCATAAACAAGAGCTCTGCTGGATCAGACTAAGGGCCTATTCAGTCCAGCGCCATTTTCAATGGCTAGGGATGATGGGAGTCATATTTCAGAAACATCTGGAGGGCCAAAGGTTCTCCACACCTATAGAGAAATGTGAAAGGGGAAATATAAAAGTATCCATCTTATGTCTGTTTTTTTTAAAACCAACCTGTATGTATGTATGTATGTATGTATGTATGTATGTATGTATGTATGTATCATCATTACTTGGAACCTCACTTTCCTTTGAATTTCCATAGCAGATAACATTTCCTTCAGATGCCATTTTGTCCTTTTTAATTTCTGGCACTCATGCAATGCTGGATAGATTGTTGACATTTTTCATTACTGCGCAATCTGTACCTTTGTTGAGCAGTTACAGTTACGCTTTCAGCTTTCAGGGAGCTCCAAGCATTGGATATTTCAAGAAAAACTAATTAAACTTGCAGGCTGCAAGATAAAGTACAGTCACCAGCAGGAGATGTAAATTCTGGAGGAAGTTGCTCCCCGCCCCCAACTTTGTGGTTAAACATTGACAGTAATATTATGTAGTCCTACACTACACAGAAGCAACCAGACATCTTATAATTATTTTAATATGAAGAGGATCAGCCAGTCAGCAAGATAGACAGATGCAGTTAGGCATAGATGTATAGTTAGGCATAGGAGCAAGAAAATGGTTTGGAGCTTCAAAGACAGTAACGTATTTTGCACTTAAATCTCCTGAACTGGTTGGCTGCATTTTCAAGGTCACAGGGCATGAGTGCTAGCATGGCCTTACTTCCTTTGCTACAATGTCTCTTGTTTTTTGAGTAGATAACTTTCTTGCAGCTACTATTTCCCATCCACTATCAGCTTTAGTTAGTCCTCCTCTCGTACTCAAACAAAGGCCCATAAAGTGGTGGGGGACCTGCAGCGAGGGGTTGAACCAGACCTCCCTCCTCATTTGGCTCATGAAGCCATTTTGGCAAAAGCCAAGCCCACCTGCCATATACCTTGCATCATATATGATGTTAGGTGTGGGTCGGTAAAGAGGTGGCCGAGCCCAGGGGTTGCAGGCTGATTATCTGCCCTGCAAAGCCCTGCGCATGGCTGTTTACAAGCCCTGATGATCAGCTGATTGTCGGTGCATGTGGAGAGGAGTGCTTTGAAATCTCAATGATCTGTTGGCTGTTGGCTGTTGGAGTTTCAAAGTGCATGGGTGACTCCACTGCCCATGGGGGCTAGTGAAACAATGATGTGGCCCACCATAATTAAGTAATGCTTAATTAAAGAAGACTTGTGATGAGATATCTCATCCAGAATTTTTCCCACAATGCAAAAATCGGCCAGAAATGTAGAGTGGGGATAAGAAAACGCCAAGTGCAATAGCATTTCGTCATGTGTTTAAACATTACCGTGGATGAGATTTTGGTTGGCAATTAAAGAGCCTAATCAAGGAATCCCTTATTTCTTGATTAGACTCTTTAATTGATTCCAAACCATCCATTTAATTGGCATAGTTATCCCAAATTCTGATACAAGTAAAAGAAGTTGCATGCTGATTTGTGTGAAATATCAGTAGTGAGTAGTCATAAAAAAATGTCTATAGAGAAGGCCTAGGCTGGTACAAACTCTTCTGAGAAGCTTACTTTCATTTATTTTAAAGCCATAATTAAGTGCATTCTCAACATAGAATTTTAAAAACCCTGTTGCAATAATGTTTATAAATTAAGGGGCAAATTCTCTCCCAGGAGACAGAAAGAAATCCAACTGACAGCATGAAAGCATCTGAAGGTCAAATTTGGCCCTGAGAATGTAATTAAAATGAAAGAAAGTGATCCCGTCCGGAGAGAACCCAAGTCAGAAAATTATGTTAATGTTGTTATGTCTTTAGAACATTCTCAGGGATGTCAGCAACATTTAATGTGAAGCCATTTCTGTTCAACAAAAAGGATTTATTTGAAGTTGATAATTAGACACTTTTGTGTGTTAAACCTTGTTTACTACTAATCTCTTTGGCACTCACAAACTTCCAGAAGGATTACTTAAAAAATATCTAAATAAGCAAGCAAAGGCTGAAACATGCCCATGCTCTATGAATCCAGCAAACGCCACACAGAGACAGACAGGGGAATTCCTAATGTGAAATTTATATTCTCCAAGTTGCGTTAACATTGATTTGCTTTTAAAATGAAATGGTTGCAATTATATTTGAAATTATGAATGAACTGTTTATAGAACCTGTACACATCCACTGTCAAGGGGAGGAAGAATTGATTATCTGACTGTGCCTGGAACTACTTCAAAGTCAAATGATTCAGACATTAACAATGACCTTGGACTCACCTATGGAGCTAATAGCAGAATGCTATCACAGTCAGAATCGGCCTCAGCCTCTAACTGATCTCAAGAAATATAGCTAAAAGTTTCTCTGTTAATAGTGCGCTACAATATAAAGATAATTTGGAAGTGGCCTATTGTTCAGGAGAAAAAATAATTCACCTAATGGAAAGCCCAAGCTATGCATTTTCAGATTTCTGACGACTTTGCACAGGAACTCGGAAATCTCTTTGGTGTACCATGGATATGTACCGGTAAGCTCTGGGTCAGATGTCCCCAACCTGGTTTCCTCCAGCTGTTTTGACTGCAACTCTCACCATCCCTGACCTTTGGCAACACTAGCTGTGAATGATGGGAGTAGTCCAGAACTTCTGGAGTACACCATGTTGAGGTGTGTATTCAAATGGCCTTTGACCATTTTGGTTGCCCTCCTCTGACAAGCTGGAACGTGTCCAGAGGAAGGCAACCAAAATGGTCAAAGGCCTGGAAACGATGCCTTATGAGGAACGGCTTAGGGAGCTGGGTATGTTTAGCCTGGAGAAGAGAAGGTTAAGGGGTGATATGATAGCCATGTTCAAATACTGTATATAAAAGGATGTCATATAGAGGAGGGTGAAAGGTTGTTTTCTGCTGCTCCAGAGAAGCGGACACAGAGCAATGGATTCAAACTACAAGAAATAAGATTCCACCTAAACATCAGGAAGAACTTCCTGACAGTAAGAGCTGTTCGACAGTGGAATTTGCTGCCAAGAAGTGTGGTGGAGTCTCCTTCTTTGGAGGTCTTTAAGCAGAGGCTTGACAGCCATATGTCAAGAATGCTTTGATGGTGTTTCCTGCTTGGCAGGGGGTTGGATTGGATGGCCCTTGTGGTCTCTTCCAACTCTATGATTCTATCTTCAACCTATACATCTTGGTCTTTATGGCACATCGCAGAAGCTTCCATAAAGTGGTTAAGCTCACCAACTCTAAACAGTTGTTTTAGCAGAGTTGTTTTACTTAGCACACAGGAAACACACACTCTATATTTATGCACTATATACAAGTTCACACACATACACAAATGTTTTTCTCTCTCTGGTCCCAGAGAGGGTTCTGTACTCAAGTTTTATTGCACATCAGATTTTCTCCTCTATAGAATCCTCTTCATTTCTCATATAGACCTGCTTGGGGCTCTGGTACATATTTATTAACATTAATATATTCAAAAGCCTTTTCAGCCACCAGGGAACTTTTAAATAATCTATCTTGACCTACCTCATAAAACATACCATAGACAGTCACTCGCAAAGCCAAACATCAGATTCAGCCTAATACCTTTTAGGCAGCAATGCTTAAAAGCCATCTGAAGCACTCCCTTTGAAATTTCAGCACTGACCTCACAGCTTCATGACTGTATTTACTGAATTAATCCAACAAGTAATGTAAGATCTGCCATGTCTCCAGGCACAGTAATTCATTAGTGAAACACTTTCACCAGTAACTTTTATTAATTAGGGTTCCTCTATAAAATGCCTGTACCAGAATCCCTCCGGTACAATTTTATATATGTTTAATGTCTTTCCAACAATGATTCCAGACAGCTGTTTTTATGTTTCCAATATATATGTGGTTTCTCAGGATTGCAGACTTCATTTGGTTCCTTAAATAATGACTTGCGTATTGCTAGTTAGACCACTAGGAAGTCCCGGCTTGCGAGAAGGGACCCTTAGCTACCTCTTTGAGAAGGCAAATACATTGAGGTTGTGAACAATAACATCTCTAGGTGTATATTGCTGAGATAGCTGAGCAAAAAAATTAGTTAGCACAGTGCATATAGAGCAGGGGTCCCCAGACTACGGCCCCCGGGCCGGATGCGGCCCAATTAGCCTCCCAATCCGGCCCGCAACGACCCCCGCCACCCGCTGCCGCCGCCCGCTCTTACGGCGCGCGGCGCAGTGGCAATCTTCAAAATCGGCAAAAAATCGCCGAAAATCCTTTGTGCGCATGCGTATGGGCCTCTCCCGACCCAGAAGAGGTCATTTCTGATGCACTTCCGGGTCGGGGGAGGCCCATACGCATGCGCACAAGTGATTTTCGGCGATTTTCCCCCGACCGTGTGCGTGTGCGCATGCGCACGGGCGCGCACTCCCCCGCCCTCCGGTCCGCTGCGCGCGCACTCCCCTGCTCTCCGGCCAGCCGCGCGGTCGGTGCGGCGGGCACCGGCCCGAAGCCTGGTAAGTCTGGGGACCCCTGATATAGAGAGACCTGAGTAATTTGATCTTTTGGAACATATTTCTGAATGTTGCGCCACAGTTTGCAGCAGTTTAAGCATACCAAAATCCTCATTCTCTTGCTGGAGGGAAAATCTTGAGGAAAGTTAACATAAACTCAATGCAGAAACAGAACAAAGTTATGGGTCCAGGTGACAAAGTGCTGTGTGCCACCCTCCTAAAAATGGTGTCACTGCTGCTAACTGGGATGGTAGGGGCAGGATGGTGGCCAGGTCAAGATGAGAAAACCTATTCACTTCCAATCACAGAAGCATCACAAAACCTTCATCTACACCAGTGGTGGCCAAACTTGGCCCTCCAGCTCTTTTGGGACTACAACTCCCATCATCCCTAGCTATCAGGACCAGTGTTCAGGGATGATGGGAACTGTAGTCCCAAAACAGCTGGAGGGCCAAGTTTGGCCACCACTAATCTACAGGGACACATTTGGAATTCAACCGCACAATAAATGCCAGCTTACATAAACACACTCCCAATTTGCTTCTCTTTACCTCAACAAAACTCTTGAACTCATGTCAAAGACTTCTAGCTATTGAAGTTAAGCAAAAAAATAATGATCAAGAAATTTGTAATCTACAACACAGAGAAATAACTCTGCAATTCCACAGAGTACTGTTCTCTTTTCTATATAATTCATATCTAATTAGCTGGTATTTGCTTATTTTGCATAATGACCACAAAACTTTTTTGTTTCAACTTCATCTATCCAAATAATTTTTTTAACCTCTGGAAAAATATCATCATGGCAAACAGCCACTGTTTAGAAGAGGTAAGGTTCAGAGGCAGACCATTATAAATATATATTTTTGGGCCGGGGGGGGGGGCGGGGGAGAGGACTTTGTGTAGTAGTAGTTGCACTTTGTACAGATCTTTAACTGTAACCCTTCACACTGATACTCTAAAAGCAATGAAAGTGAAGCCAGGAAATCAATAGAGTCGTACCTTGGATCTTGAACGGCTTAGTTGCCGAACATTTCAGCTCTTGAACAATCAAAAACCGGAAGTGAGTGTTCCATTTTTTTGAACAATTTTCAGAAGCCGGATGTCTGGTGCAGCTTCCACATGGCTGCAGGAGCTTCTTGCAGCCAATCAGAAGCCATGCTTTGGTTTCTGAACGTTTTGGAAGTCGAACAGACTTCTGGAATGGATTCCATCCGACTTCCAAGGTACAACTGTATATTGAATTATGTTTCAAGAGACAGAAATTCAGGTCCCCCCACACAATTATTACTCAGGAAATGCTGTCAAGAATTTAGGAATCTCATACAAAGACTGGATTCCTTGGCATGACCAGAATATCAGCTTCGAGGGTATTCAGTCACAGAACAGATGAAATACAATAATATTGTGCATTACCCCATGATGTTCTGCCAGGGCACTTTACACCACTCATGAAAAAAGGCCTACCACACCATATCTGAAAGTATATGTCATCCATTGCTTTGATTCTATTGTGATGCTGTTGAATGTCAGGTGTTGTGATGGTTCTTCTGAAATGGCTATTGGGCTAGAAGAAAGAAAGGGGGGGGGAGTTCAAGTCATATCACATAGGCAATCTGTCAGATGGCCTTCATATCTTGGGCCATTCAGATATCTGTGAGTTGAGAGATTCCTTCTACTGATCCCTTAAGCCATCTGTTTTCCCCCTTGGACCTGAACTGAATATTAACGTCTTGGAAGTTCTTTTAGAAATGCAGTCATTTCCAGTGCACTGTTGAGAAATAACCTTTCAAACTTCTACTTAAAATAAATAAATAAACAGAAAATATCCGAACTGAAGCTCTCTCTTTTTGAGAATCCAAATTAGCAAGAAGTTATGATGGTGGATTTTAATTGGAAGGCTGTCACAAAATGCTTAATATGATCAAAATGTAGCTGTCTATTTTGTGATCATACCCCAACAGCCTAATGAAACTGAAGATTCTGGAAGAAACCAAAAAGTGAAATGCAGAAGAGAATGAGCCCTAGACTTCCACTGTGGCAAAATATCGCTCTTTGCCCTACTCAGTCATATCAATAGGTGGGGACTCAGTACAATGAACTCTGTAGTCTGGGAGAGGTCACCATTCCAGATAACCACAGCTAAGATCTGGAAGTGTCATGTCATTAAATTACTGCTAACTTCTAAAATGTTATTTTCTTGTCATTATAGCAGATAAAGAAGTCACAGTAGTAGCAAATTTCATATTCCAGCTGATTCACACGTGCATACTTTGTTTTACTACTAACATACCCTGATTTTGGAGCATTTGATATTATTGACTTTATTGTGTTTGGGGTGGTACAGAAGTTCCACTTATGGATTTCGTTCTGTGATGGCTCACTCATGGATGAATAGCCACCATTTGATCACTGCAAGAGCAAGTTCTGACATATGCTTCCATGCGAGATTAGCTAACACTACGACCCATTTCTTAAAATACTGTAATGGTAAGGAAAGAAAAGGAGAGAGAGAAAAAATACTTGTTGAAAATTGCTATGTCTGGAGAAGCTGATCTAATTTTCTCATAGGAAAAATGTTCAAACATTGATAAAATGTACACCAATAAGATACATGCAGTCATGCCCTGCGGTAGTCTATTGAACTATTTTATCATTCTGTACTACATAAGAGGAGAATAATATTGTACAAATGAAATGATTTCTTCAGAAATATGAGTATAATAATTTAGAAGGAAAGCTTAAAAAACGGCAAATGTGGATGACATGCAGAGCTAGTATAGCTCCATTTATGATTTCTTTTAATGATTTTACATGTTTATTGGAAAGAGTTATATTTCTCAAGGGAATTCTACAATGCGAACTTGGCAACTAACTCTTCAAAGATGCGACACTTTCACAAGTTCTTTTGCAACTTTTAAAAATGTTTACAGTGCACATTGTAGAACTTTCTATTGTGGCTACAAGCAAGTCTGAACTGTGGGAAGGCTGAGCATATAACCAATAATTCATTTCAAGTAAAGATGGATGTTTCTCATAAGGCATGAATATACATGTCTCACACCCACATGTTCCATCTCTCACACATAGCTTTTTCTTTTCTACTTTTACTATTATTGCTGTGCATTTGTTGTGGGATAAAAAGTGAGTTTAGTATTTGATATGCTCTCAGATAAGTCATCCATCCTTTTTAAGTGCATTTAAAGTTTACAAAAAGAATTCTGAAGTGGATACTGAAAGAATGGGGGCATGTGAGTATCTCTACAAAAAATACATAAAGGATTCCTTCAGGCTTGATGAAATTTATTACTTTTATGCAGTGAAGAGGTCACATGAATTTGCCCCCATATGGTGAAATTGTTGTCTTCCATAGATGGACAAAACCTTTAGAAATTAATATCCCCCCCCACGAGTAGCTAATTGCAATCTTCTTACCACATGGGACTGAGTCAAAAGACTCTGCTTGGGGAAAATCACCTGTTGGTGACCTTTCTATATAAAAACTTATATTAAAACATTGTTTAATTCAGTCTTTGATCCCCCATACATAGAAGTGTGCACATTCCATAAGAAGTGGCACAGATTCCATAGTCTCGGACATTGAATCATGACACGCCACAGGGACGTTGCCTGGCACAGCAGTTACAGTGGTGAGACAGCAAAAGAACCGAGACTGTCAGTGAGACAGAGTCTCAGCAGCAAATCACACTGTCAATAAAGATAGAAGGGAAACAAAAATGAAAGAAGCTCCTTAGGGTTGCTGCTGTTGTTAAGTGGTGTGTTACACTTTTGATGGGTATGTGTTTAAGAAGGTTTGGCCACGTCTTCTTCATCAGTTGCAGGAGTAATTTTAATTTATATATTTGAACATTTAGCCTAAGCTACTGCAACAGATTACCACAATAAAGGGCAAAAGTGGAAAGGACCTAACAGAAGCAGAAGACATCAAGAAGAGGTGGCAAGAATACGCAGAGGAATTATACCAGAAAAATGTGGAGGTCTCGTACACCCCAGGTAGTGTTGTTGCTGACCTTGAGCCAGACATCCTGGAGAGTGAAGTCAAACGGGCCTTAGAAAGCACTGCTAATAACAAGGCCAGTGGAAGTGATGATATTCCAGCTGAACTATTTAAAATTTTAAAAGATGATGCTGTTAAGGTGCTACACCCAATATGCCAGCAAGTTTGGAAAACTCAGCAATGGCCAGAGGATTGGAGAGGATCAGTCTACATCCCAAATCCAAAGAAGGGCAGTGCCAAAGAATGCTCCAACTACCGCACAATTGCGCTCATTTCACACACTAGCAAGGTTATGCTTAAAATTCTACAAGGCAGGCTTAGGCAGTATGTGAACTGAGAATTCTCAGAAGTGCAAGCAGGATTTCAAAGGGGCAGAGGAACCAGAGATCAAACTGCAAACATGCACTGGATTATGGAGAAAGCTAGAGAGTTCCAGAAAAACATCTACTTCTGTTTCATTGACTACGCAAAAGCATTTAACTGTGTCGACCACAGCAAACTGTGGCAAGTTCTTAAAGAAATGGGAGTGCCTGGTCACCTCATCTGTCTCCTGGGAAATCTGTATGTGGGACAAGAAGGTACAGTTAGAACTGGATATGGAATAACTGATTGGTTCAAAATTGGGAAAGGAGTACAACAAGGCTGTATATTGTATCCCTGCTTATTTAAGTTATTTGCAGAATTCATCATGCGAGAGGAATTGCATGTAAGTGGGAACTTGTACAAACAGGAGTCTGAATTCTGTGGAGCACCAACACCTGTATAGCTAGCTGCACATGTGTAGACATCGCTTTTCAAATATTTGGTTCTACAGCAGCAGTGTGGATATCAGGTGCAATCCTGCCCCATTTTCTCCATGTTTTCACTGTGTACACGGAGTACATTTGAAGAAGAAGAAGCAACTCTTCTGGGCCTTGTACATGTGGGGATGTTGCAATGCACTTGAGCAAGGCCAATGACATGTCTTTTTCCACCTGATGCTTACAGAGTGCTCCCTACTGGCTGCTCCTAATATGGGAAAGAGTCACATAACCTGTCTACATGGTTGCAATAGCCCCACAACATTCCTTAGCAGCATGGGATCACATCACAAGAAAGCAGCTTTGCTGCTGCTGTGTGTATCAATGATCTTCGTCTTCTTCCTTTCCAAAGGAGGATGCATTTACTCTACTGCTATTTATGGCACCCAATGCCAAGCAGCATTGCACAGAGCACATAAAGGGACCTGTGTGCCCTCTCGTTCTCTCACATCATCTGTTCATGGATACCCTTCTCCTATCAATTGTTTGCTGGTGAGTGGAAAATCTAAGACAGATTCTTTTGCCAAGTATAATAAAAAGGAGCCTTCTACATTACATTGTGAGCATCTTTCTGAGGTCATGCAAAAACTGTTGAATCCATATTTTACTTAGCAACTAGGAAAGAAAAGAATGCATCTTGAAAACCATGTACAGTATATCCACTTATTTTAAAGTGCCAATCAGGAAGCTGTGGTTCATACCAAGCCCAATTAAGGCCAGCTTTATATCTGAGATGTTTTTGAGGTTAATAGTGAGGAGGGAGGGAAGCCCTGTTTACCATCAGAGCTGTGACTCAAATGTTCCCCCTCACTATCCAGGGGCTATAGGAAGGTTTTCCTGTATGGAAGAAAGAAGGTCCATTTAAGGCCAGACCAGAACTGCAGGTGATAATTCAAAGGATATGCACTCACTCATGCAAGAATATTTGCTTTAATTACTCTGGTTCCAGTTTAAGCAAGCCCTGCCTCACATTGGGCTTATGCCTCACACTCACTTCCTGTTTGCCTTCCTGTCCCCAATCCAAGAGAAGGGGCTGGCAGGCAACAGCGAGCTCCAATGAATACAGGACCCATCCCACTTCCTGTCTGGCAATAAATGACGTACTCTCGGCATACTTGACAAGAAGTGGTGCTCTGTTTTCTTAAGCTGAAGTTCATCTTGGTATGCTTGTTGCCTTTCAAACCAAGGGACAAAGAAGTTAATTAATATAAACTATGATATCTAGATTAAGCAGGTCTTGCTAGCTTTTCATTGACCTCTTACAAGCTCAGGTGCTCTATGTTCAGGTGGAAGGTCTTCATGATTCACATCAGATGAGAGGACAACTGAGCCCACCAAATCATACCTGTCTGGAAGCTGCCAGACTAACAATGAGATGCTGACAATGAGAAAGCTGCATATATATATATATATGCATGATGCTGTCCATGAGGCTCTGGAAGCAAAGGCTTAATGTACCAAATAAAGATGGGGGAGAAATTCATTGTACATATGAACCCACCTATATCATTCTTTCTGAAACAATGTGTGAAGCAAAGCACTACTATTCACACTCATCTGAATTTTGTGGTGCAGTTCCCCTACTAAAAATGTATGAAAAATGCATATAATGGTGGAAAGGGTGCATAAAAATGAACATATTCATAAAAACGGCATGCAAGATGCATTTTATTCTGGGGCAAAAACCCCAGCAAAAATATATGAACATTGAGCAAAATTGTATCCAAAAATCTGTACATTAGGAGAAACACCCACACACTGATGTAATTTCATGAGACTGTTTTTTTTAAAAAATATATGCAAACTGGTGTGGAAATGCAGTGCACTGAACTTAAGATTGGAAAAATGAGAAACCGAGAGAAAATGAAATGACAGCTTTGTTCATCCCCAGAATCAAAAGCCATCTCCACTTGCATGTTCTGAAAATGGGATCCTGTTTTATGGAGGTTATTATGGTAGAAATAGATACACACACAAATAATTTAACGTTATTTGTTCTGGAGAACAAAGCGTGCTAACCATAAAAATAGTTATTTTCTTTTTATTGCATTGACCGAATTGATTTGTGGAGAGGGAAAAAAAATATTTCCAGTCATAAAGAACTGGTTAGGGCAGCCACTAAAAGTAGGGAATATGGAAGAATTTGCGCACTGGCAAAAGAGCTGCAAACCTCTCCGCCAAACCTCTTCCCTAGACTGGTGAATGTAAAAAAAGACAAGACAAGACTTGGATTATTGCCCCAAGCAGTCATCAGCTAGCACCAATTAAACACAATATCAATAGTTATAGCATAATACTGGCGCTTGCATGAATAAAGGTGCACTTCGGGTGTTCCTTTAGTACTTAATTACTGATTCAGCAAATAACACAAGAATATGATTAGCTTTAAACAAAGGCTTGAATCTCATTATATAAGCATGTACTTAAATGTCTTGTAAAATGTTGAGGATGAGTTCACACAACCTTGGGGGTAATAAACCCTTCACTAATTTAATGAAACAAGGGAAGTGCAGCTTGCAACTTTGACTTAAATACTGAGCACTGTGAACACATGACCAATGTCTAGAACTTTCAGATGACTACAGTAATACTAAAAAAAGCGGCATTTTCCTTCTCCCCTCAAGTCTATATGGGATTAGTTATCCTTTAGCACATGGCTTCTCCACTTTTTTCCTGGTCTTTTAACAGTGACATGGCAGACAGAATTTCAACTGCTACATCTTCGTGCTAGGAAATGCTACAGGCGGTGAATGCTTTTCTGTCACGCAGCTCTTAAAGAAAAGGAGAACCCCTGCCAAAAATGTGGCCACCTCTGCCTTTAACCACCTTTACAAACATAGTTGTTATGGTGTCATAGTAGATTTCCCTCCTTTAAAAAAATAAAAATAATATTGTACCTATGGCAGAAGGGCAGTGAAGGAAATTATCAATGGCTCCCAGGAATGTGTGATGCTGGGACAGGTGGGATCATGCCATTCTCTCAATCTAAATGGTTTCTTTGTGTTGTATCCAATGCTGCTGCAGCAGCTTTCCACTACAGAGTGCACAGAGGTCTGTAGTGGAGAGGAGGGAGAGGTTCGACCACACATGCCAAAGTGTTGTGTGAATGTAATGGCAGTGTTGGGTGGAACCCTTTGACCATATGTTATCTATGTGGCACTGAATTGCAGCACACTGAAGCTGCTCTGATACTGCAGTTGTACCATAAAGGTAAAGGGTAAAGGGACCCCTGACCATTAGGTCCAGTCGCAGACGACTCTGGGGTTGTGGCACTTATCTCGCGTTATTGGACGAGGAAGCCGGCGTACAGCTTCTGGGTTATGTGGCCAGCATGACTAAACCGTTTCTGGCGAACCAGAGCAGTGCATGGAAACATCGTTTATCTTCCCGCCGGAGTGGGACCTATTTATCCACTTGCACTTTGAAGTGCTTTTGAACTGCTAGGTTGGCAGGAGCTGGGACCGAGCAACAGGAGCTCACCCCGTCGCAGGGATTTGAACAGCCAACCTTCTGATTGGCAAGCCCTAGGCTCTGTGGTTTAACCCACAGCGCCACCCGCGTCCCCTCAATATGGATCGGATTATTTGGGTACTTAGTTTTTGCACTCATTATCTCACAGGCTCTCATGTCCACCTTAAACCATATGATGAAAGCTTCCTTTCCTCTCAACTCTCAACCAGCTTTCATCATTGGTTCTCATGAAAATGGTTTCTTTGGGAAAAGGCAGCTGAAGACAAAGAGTGACTTAGGGTCACTCAACAAAACCGAATTTGGGAAGATTAGTGACAGACAAAAGGAAATAATTTTCCAAGTGGTGCATAGTTGAACTATGGAACATGCTCCCACAGGATGTAGTGATGGCCATGAACTTTGATAGCTGTAAAAGTTGGTAAGAAAATTCATGAAGAATAAAACTATCAAAGGCTACTTGCTATGATGGATATGTTCCACTGTTGTGGGCCTCTGAATCATCAGTTGTTGAAAATTACTAGTGGGAAGAGTGCTGTTGTACTCACACCCTGCTTCCGGGTTTCCCATGGGCATCTGATTGACCACTAAGAGGATCCTGAACTAGACTGGGTCTTCAGCCTAATCCACCAAGGCTCTTTATTATGTTCTTAATTCCTGATGTCACGGTGCTCCCTAAAGTAAGTTGTTTCACTTTTCTGCATAGTAGAGCCAGCCCTGCTTGGTTCAAAGGTAGAGGTATTGAAAGAAGGCCTAATGTCGATAAAGTAGGTGGCAGAATCAGGAACAAGTTCTTTGGCTAAGCTCTTGTGCTTTTAACAGCTGTCTGAGAGACAAGAATTTAACTGCTCTAGGTTGTAAGTGAAGCTGCATGGATGAGAGGCAGAGATGAGCTGATTCTATCCTCCTCCTCATCAAAGTAGCCTTCCTTTTAGAACTTTGTACCAGGCAGGGTTGGGATACTGTCCAGATCTTTGACTTGAGTTGTTGCAAGTGTTAGCAGTAATGCACCTAGGTTGTAAGTAAACTTGGGATAGGGCTGTCAGATACCCCCCCCCCAAAAGCAGGGAACCTGCGCCTTGACAAGTAAACAACTCCACCTTTTCACAGCTTTCCTACAAAGAAAGTGAGGCATAACAGGGGGTGGGAGAGAGAAAGAGAGAAAGAGAGAAAGAGAGAAAGAGAGAAAGGAAAGAAAGGAAGGAAGGAAGAAAGAAAGAAAGAAAGAAAGAAAGAAAGAAAGAAAGAAAGAAAGAAAGAAAGAGCTCTTGGAAAGATTGGCGTGCTTACCAGCTCTGTGTTTCATATGGAGATAGAAAATAAGCACATGATGAATTCAGTCTACCCCATAAGAAAAGAAAAGCATCAAGTGGGTTTGTTTTTCTTCTTACTATATAATATTTTTGTAAGGAAAAGAGTCATTGTCCCGCAGTAGGCAAGGTTTTCATGCAACACAATCAAGGGCAGCAGCCCCCTAGCACAGGCGCAGGCAGAACTTCAGAGCTCAGTTGTTAAAGCCAGCTTGCTTAGCCTCCCAAAGCATCCTCAGGCATAAGGTGTTTTATCCCCTCAAATAATTTAAGATCATATGAAGGAGAGTGGTGATGCATTGACAAGCTCCAACCATTCCACTGTCTCACATTTTCATTTTTTTTTAAATGGAAGTTCTCCGTGGAATTTAGCACTCTGGTTTTAAATCGCATGTGGAACCTCCAAGAGGGCAGGAGGACCCTGGGGGTTGCAGTTTGTTAGGGGTGCTGAGAGCCACAGTCCCCAGAATTCTCCGGGGGGGGGGAGCCTTGACTGCAAGAGTGCTTTGAATTTATTTGTGACCTTGGAGGGCTGTAAACAAAGGGAAAGTGATGTGGCAAGGCGGATAGTGCTTTTTGAATGTGCTCCTGCTCTCCTTCACATAATTTGAATTGGATGACGCAAAAAGAAAGAAAAGAATGCCCAGGCTAATACGTTTGCATAACCAACTAAGGGACAATGCTGATGTTTTCGCTATTATAAACTAACATGCGACTCTACAATGTTTTCTTCCCATTTTAACTTATGTGGCAGAGAATGGGGACACTTCCCAGCTGGCCATTAAGCACAAAGTTACCTTAACTCTACCTTTGTCTAAGGAATACATTGTCTACGCTTTGCTCCTTCTGAAGAAGCCCCAGGTTTCTTTTTAAGATGCTATGAGTATGCTCTCAGAGGCCAAACTAATTATTAGTCTTATTTTTATGAATAATATTCTTCTTAGGAAAGTTAATTAATTGAAGGTGTTTTTCCCCCCTGGGAAGCCATATAATGGCAGGGAGGGGAAGTAATGCTGAACTTTCATTTAGAACAATGATGAGGTTTAATTCATAGAAATCTGCATACAAATGATTTTCTAGACCTTTCTGAATGCTTCCCAAAATAAAATTTGTTGGCTTTTTATGACAAGTACATTCGGTAAATTTATCAAGGGATAGAGATCCTTGGTTGCTAAATATCCCACTCTATGATCTCAATTTGCCAGAGTGTCAAGAAGAGCATAGATTTTACCTGCCTTCATTTTCTGTGCAATTACAAATGGATGGCATATTCTTTTCAGCTTCGAAAATGTCATATTTCATTTAAGTGGAACTGCTAAACGGTGGCAGTAAATGGTGGGGGTGACTTTACATGTTACTAATTATACACTGAAAGGGAAAGTGCAAGTAAATTGCAACAAATCATTTGGGCTTCTGGGTCAGCATCCTAAGAGGAAATTGAGAGTTGTGCATCTCCCCATAGGTTCTTCTGAAAGTACAAAAGAGGGAAGATAAACTCACACTTCCAGTTTTGGAGCCTCCCGCTGACATGCAAAATGCATGTTAGCTCGCCATAGAATTTAGAACTTTGCAATGGACTGTTTGTGTGTCTTCGTTAGCATATTAACATAAGCAAAGAACTTTATGCAATTTTCTGTATCCGGCAAAGTCACTGCAACAACTTGTGCAACAGAACTTCCCCTCAATATTCCCATCCCTTACACACACTCCACATCTCCCAAAAATGTCCTGGGGTTTTTCCTCAACCCTCTGGAGCAGATGTGGGTGTATGTAGAGGAGTGTAGGACAAGCAAAGGGAAGGGAATCCTCTTGTACAAACGGATGGTTTTCTGTTCGCACAATGACTTTGTTGGGTTCAGCCCAATACATTAATAGTGCATTTGTGGTTTTGGCTGGGTCCACAAAGTTGGTTTTATCAATGGTGTCCAAAGAAGTCATATTAGTGGGCTGTCTGCAATAGCTGATGTGCTATTAATGGTTGTGTATCCTCTTATTCTCAGTGTGGAATTTCAGAAGTATGTACTAAATCGAGGAGTCCCTATGTTTTGTTTAGCATAATACATTCCAATAGATTAACAGGAAGAGGCAGCTGGAGGGAAGTGGAATCACATGACAGAAAGACCAAATTAGACCTATGTTTTAAGTCCATATTCAGAACTGAAAGTGAAGACAAGATTTGCAATCACCCCTAGACTTCTAACAAGACATTAAAGTATACAACATGTTTTTAATTAAGTCATATGATTGGGGCAAAGAAATGCTAGTCAATCAAATGTTGGTACTCACAACCAACCTGTTCTCTTTCCTTTTATCCAATTATGTTAGAAAGAAGCAGCAATTGTTTCTACAATGCATTATGGGCAGGCATCTCTCGGTTTCCAAAACAACCTTGTAGATTATAATGAATCTGAACGAGAATATTATTTAGCTGTGTGGTAATGAGAAAATGGAGCAAATATACTGCATTCTATACACTGTAGTTAAACCAGAATGACTCACATTGTGCTTAAAAAGTCATTAAATGATGGTCCTCCACACTATCATACTTCATTTAAAACCATAATCATACAGTAAACAGTAGACGTTTCTCATGCTGAAGACAAGTAGAAAGCAAACGTGTTTGAGTAATATGGAAATGGATGGTCTGGGATTCCCCTTGACACTCGGCTGTTTTCAAGTCAGCATATATAATAGTAATCTACGGGAACTGTTGGAGTATACTAAAGCTGCATAGCTAATGGATGGATTGCATAAACCTTATTTACAAAAGCAACCAATGAAATAACATAGGGAAATCATATCTCAGGCTACAACAGAGGCGTATAAACTGTCACAACTCCATAGCCAGCATACAGCAGGAAATGCTTTATTTATTTGCTATTTGCCTAGGTTCAGGGCAACGGGTGGGTTGGGGTTGGATGTGCAGCTGTATGTTTGTTGTTGTTGTTGTTTGCTTTTTAAAGGTTTTTAAAGGTTATTGCTTCTAGTATACTATCCCTTTGGAAGATTTTTGGCATCTAATGGTGAGTTTTTCTTCTTGGAATTGCAAATAGATATGCTATATTATTGTATTTTATTTTTTACTTTTCCATGCATTCATCTGAATGTGAATACAGATGGGAACGAGATTATTCCCACAATAGTATAAACACAACATATTGATTTATGTTGGATTAAGTTTGTTTAACTACCACCACCCAGCATAAATAATAAAGCAGCAACATCATACAATGCTCATTCTTCTCAAAGGCCCTCTGGAAATGGACTGTCTGGCCCTCAGAAATATCCCAAGGCGGCACACACTTTCCACCCACTCACCCCTATACGCAGGCCATGCTCCTCATTGACATTGCTTTGCACTCTCCTTGAGTGTTTTTGCCTATCTGGATTGTTTCTGTGAACTCCGATAATGCCTCTTGCTTGCCTGGATGAAGGATAGCAAGAGGTGTGTGTGTGTGTGTGTGTGTTTGGATACTAGCCTACTGCAGAAAGGTACTATTTACATTCATTGATTTGTCCACTTTTGCCCATGGCCTCCAGAAAGATAGCCTAGAATCCGGCTCTCAGTCCAGACAATATTCTCCACCCAGCACTATTTGAAGGGCTCTCAGAGATCCATCGTCTATTTGAAGGAACCATCTATTTGATGGCTGGCTAGTCAAAGTCCAATTTAAAGATAAAAGAATCATAGGAAGGGAGAGCAGGTGCCTTGAAGTTGTCCACTGACAGTTATCAACTGAACAACAGACTGAACAGGGGTACACACAGTGCCTCATCATGGTCTCTGCGATGGTGAGATGTATTTCTACTTAAATTATAGTTACAGGTAGGTAGCCGTGTTGGTCTGGATCGAAGTAAAATAAAAAAAATTCCTTCAGTAGCACCTTAAAGACCAACTAAGTTTTTATTTTGGTATGAGCTTTCGTGTGCATCTGTATCTGAAGAAGTGTGCATGCACACGAAAGCTCATACCAAAATAAAAACTTAGTTGGTCTTTAAGGTGCTACTGAAGGAATTTTTTTATTTTACTTAAATTATAGTAATTATTTCTGATTTTGTATCTGTGGGCACTATTTAACTAAATACTTCCACTAATGCAAAGACTGCTAATGCAATGGGATTTTCCCCACCCTATATCCCTTAGTGCTCTAGAGGGTTGGGGGGGGGGAACCCAAAATAGAGGGTGGTGGGGTGGATGATTATTCTGTTGTACAAAGAGAACTCCTTGTGCTGTCAGAACAATCTGCTTAACACTACACTGAATATAACCCCAATCATATAAATTAGCACATGGAAATGTAATAAAGATATTTTTTGGGGGGGGGGTTGCTATAAGTTTGTCTGCCCTTTGTATTTTATTATCTATTATAATTTGCGCACCACTGTTTGGAAATAAGGTTAGGGAAATGTCCAAAACAAATGAAGTAACTCTTGTTGCTCTTTCTATTATCTCTGCTTTAAAATATCTCAAAGGAACAAAAGAAAAGAAAATGCCACTGTTGTGACCCACCTTAGGCCCATCTGTGACCGGTCTGTACATCCCTCTTGACCCACCAGTCAAAGCCTGGAAGAGGAGAAGGCCATAATTAAAAGAAGCAGCTCAGAAACAGTGACTCAAAGCCCTGGAAGTGAAGGGTCCCTGTTGCTCCGTGGAACCAATGCAATTCTGTTTCTGAACTGGCCAACCCACAGGCCAGCTAAGAGTGACACTATTGCTATTTGAATCCAATATCATGTGCCATTCTGACCTCAGTGCCCACTGAAATTATCTTCTGTCTGGAGCACAGCCCCAATGCCACCACCCCCCACCCGCTAGGGCCAACACTCATAAATATATCTTGCTGCTGTATTCACAGCACCAATTTCTGCCTTCATATATTCCCCCCTCCCCACAGTGCTGCCTGAAGCTGACTGCTTTACCCCTCTTCCATGGCAGGACCCTAGGTGGCTGAAAACGTTTGGATTTTACTAGGAAGATAATGTGTTCAGCTTCTGAAAGGCTGTGTGGTCTGAGTCTCGGGTTCCATTTCTGATTGAACTCCCCCCCCCCAAAAAAAACCCACATAAGAATACATCAGCATTTTAGTGTGGATTTCTATTAAGATACACTCCATATGAAATTTTGCCTGATAGACAATTTTGCAAAGCAATTCTCCCCGGTGTATTTCCATACGTTATTTTCACTTACATGAACCCACATTTATATGCACACTTTGCTGAGTATATACAGAAAAGTGTGAAAATTTTTAAGCATGGCTCTGTTTTGGTTTCTGTATCATTGTGGATGGTGCAAAATGGGTAGCTTTGCCATTAAAAGCAAACTGAATGGAACTACTCCCCATCCCTTACTGCCACCCACCCTGCTTTAGAACATCTCCTAACCTACCTGCCCAGATTTACAAAAGGTAAAGTGGGATGCCGGGGAGGGGGAGGGGGAATTGAAAAAAAACTGCCTCCCCTTTCCTTTGGTGAGAGTGTCCCATGAGCTGAATTCTACACACACACACACACACACACACACACACACACACACACACCACACACACACATTCTGGATTGTGCATTTGGTGCTCAGTGTTTTAAGAATGCCAGAGCAAATATTAGGTTCAGCACGCTGCACAACCTACTCTCGGTATGTCATAGAACTAATAATGTGAAAATTGGCTGCTGTCAACATGTCTTAACATTTCCTGGTTTGTGGAATTAGATAAATGGTTCTGAAAAGCCAGAGGCTCTGTTTAAGCCGCTTGATAGCTTTGCTTACCTCTGCAGCTTTGCTACAGGGTTGCACCACCTGAAATATGCAGGCCTATTTGAATGAAACAAGCAGAGGCATGAACAAACAGTTATATTCTCCGGAGGGCCTTGGGGGAATGTCGCCTGCTACTACAAAGACAGGGATGCACAATACAGACGATGCGGCCCATCGTTATGGTGGCAATGGCATTTGAATGAAGATACTTACAGCCAGCATTAAGAGGATTAGCGGGGGGGGGGGGAATGTTAAAGAACACTGAAAATCAAAGATTACAGAAATATGGGACTCTCAAAGATAAACAACTCGGAAGGCTAAAAATAACGCACACGGCTTGTATCTCGTGGAGCAGAAAATAGCTTTCGCTGTCTCTTCTGATTCTATCTATTTCAACTTCCTTGAACAGCTTAGAGTGTATACTGTAAATTAAACTTGGGTGATGCAGAAAAGTGGTGATTGTTTTGGCAGCCAACATTGTTCATGTGTATTTAGGTATGGAAGCGGGAATGGAAAGAGAATGTTTAAAAATGGGATGCGAGGATCATGGTGTTAAAATTGTTGACTATGGTCTGCCCTTGTCTTTGTCCATGGAGTTTTCTTGGCAGGGATACTGGAGTGGCTTGCCAGTTCCTTCTCCAGGTGGATCACGTTTAGTCAAAACTCTCCACTATGACCTGTCCATCTTGGGTGGCCCTGCATGGCATAGCTCATAGCTTCTCTGAGTTATTCAAGCCCCTTCGCCACGACAAGGCATTGATCCATGAAGGAAGTGAGAGCTGGCCCATAAAGAAGGCTGATCGCCGAATAATTGATGCTTTTGAATTATGGTGCTGGAGGAGACTCTTGAGAGACCCATGGACTGCAAGAAGATCAAACCTATCCATTCTTAAGGAAATCAGCCCTGAGTGCTCCCTGGAAGGACAGATCGTGAAGCTGAGGCTCCAATACTTTGGCCACCTCATGAGAAGAGAAGAATCCTTGGAAAAGACCCTGATGTTGGGAAAGATTGAGGGCACTAGGAGAAGGGGATGTCAGAGGACAAGATGGTTGGACAGTGTTCTCGAAGCTACGAACATGAGTTTGACCAAACTGCGGGAGGCAGTGCAAGACAGGAGTGCCTGGCGTGCTATGGTCCATGCGGTCACGAAGAGTCGGACACGACTAAACGACTAAACAACAACAAATGGTCTGCCGTAGTCAAAACAAAATAAAAAAATTCCTTCCAGCAGCACCTTAGAGACCAACTAAGTTTGTCATTGGTATGAGCTTCCGTGTGCATGCACACTTCTTCAGGTATCAAGATGCAGCCCTGGCTTAGATGTGTGCCAAAAGATGTAAGCAAGAATGAAAGGAGGCAAACTGCCTGCTTGATTAACAGTCCCTAAAATGCTGGGTATTTTGCATTCAAAATGGATCACGGCTGCAGTCCCAAAGATGCTTATTCAAATGCCCCGTTTATTTCAGCAGGCTGGGTGCACTAGAGAATCCAAGTTCCCCAAATGGTCGATGGATGACCCTAAGGGCACATACTGTAAAGCACTTAATGAAGATTAATTACCTCTAAACACCCTTTGCCACCCTGATGAACAATACAACGAGGGCAGTGAGTGGGTAGATTTTCTCTTCCCTAACTTTCAGATGCATAGTTATGAGCAAAGTGGAAACTCTATCCTGCATTAATCTTGACTGTGAACCACAGAGAGTTCTCTCCCCCCCTCCCCCAAGATTAATTAAAGCAGAGTATAATGGTATGATCTTCTTATGCAGCATTATTTACTGTATCTGGTTGCTGGAGGTGGAAAAAAGGAGGTGGGAGAGAGGTAGAAACTGTTTGCTGAACCTTCACTGCAAAAATTTCCTTGACCTAGACTCCTCTTCCTTACCGTCTCTATATTTAGTAACCAAGACAATGGTACTCATTGTCATGATGCTTTTTATTTATAATTCACCTGTTGCTATAATAGATTATAGCTATCCTGGTTTCCTTTCTTACCTCAGCTACAAACTGACCAGATAACTTTCATAGAATCATAGAGTTGGAAGAGACCACAAGGGCCATCCAGTCCAACCCCCTGCCAAGAAGGAAACACCATCAAAGCATTCTTGACATATGCCTGTCAAGCCTCTGTTTAAAGACCTCCAAAGAAGGAGACGCCACCACACTCCTTGGTAGCAAATTCCACTGCCGAACAGCTCTTACTGTCAGGAAGTTCTTCCTAATGTTGAGGTGGAATCTTCTTTCTTGTAGTTTTAATCTGTGTCCGCTTCTCTGGAGCAGCAGAAAACAATCTTTCTCCCTCCTCTATATGACATCCTTTTATTTATTTGAACATGGCTATCATATCATGGCTATCATTTCAGTTGTTGTTTTTAAGTATTGAAAACAGTTGCTCTAATCAATAAGTGAAAACCATAGGCTTATTTGGTTTAGAAAACCTTTATCTAATTACAAAAATTATGTAATTAGAAAATCTTTATCTAATTTCGAAAAGACCCCCATCCCCAAATGCCACACCCATTTTTGGGGGGTGTTTTAATACCCCAATGAGATTTCCAATGAATCAAGGTGGGGGGGGGTAAACTACAGATAACATTTGTGCATGTGGTGTCAATGAGGTGTGCTTCACAATACCCCAACACCCAGAGACAGAAAGCTGGAAGGTAAAATTTGTGTGGTAAACGTTGTTCCCTGCATATTGAGCAAACAACATGATTTCTGTTCTTTTCATAAGTTACTATTTTTGCAACAATTGCAAACATTTTCATAACTATCTTTTAAAATAAAAATGTCATGAAGATATTGTAAACTGTCTAGGGAAAAACAACAACACTATTCCAACTGAAAACTGATGTTAACAGTTTTGGGGGTCTTTTTCTAATCCCATGGAGAAATCTGCAAGAAAGCTGTCTTTGGTTAGAGAAATGTCCCCAAGTAGCACATACGGTTCGTGCAAACATTTCTCTGATTATTCGTGTCTATGGGAAAAATAATGATGGGGTGTTTTACTACCCCAGTCTGCAAACATTGGCTGGGTACTAAACACACTCAGGTGGCAAAATCCAATGCATTTGTGGGGTATTTTATGCTGAAGGTGCATTTATGTTTTCAGGAGGGAAATAGTAAGTGGTAACTGGATAGAATTTGGAAATGTTTTACAGCTGACAATTTATTCGGACTGTTGTGGAGGTTTACATATTTGGAAAATGCATAATGAAAAGTAGACTTGTAGTAAGAAAATGAAGATTAAACATTCCTGCCAGGGAAGCAACCTTCTGCTCTCTGCATAGCTATGGCACATTGTGGGCCACCAGAACGATATATTGGAGCATCTTCTGGGCAGTAAAGTATTCTCAGGTTCTGGATTGCCACCCCCTGCCCCCCTGGCTGCCTATCAGGGGTTCGTAAGACTTAGGCTACAAAAGACTTCTGTCTTGGTGCTGGGTCCCACCTCTGAGTCCCTGACCAGAATTCCTGGTTCTACTCTAGCAGCTGCCCATTTTGACCCAGCTCTGACAATTGCTCGCACTGGGCAATGTTATGAAATATGGGTGTAACACAACTGTTTTTGACAACAAACTTACCACATGTGGAAGTAAAACATGCATGCACATGCACAATCACCCATGCACATCCTTCAGGAAAATCTTGGCCAATTGGATGCAACACCACCACCCCACATCATGCGCAGTACTGAAAATGACAACAAACCTTGGCCCAGGAAGCCTCTGATGAATATAACTTTGGGGTGCATGAATTTCCAAGCACATTTCTTGCATTCACCCACCACATTTTGTTGTTGTTGTTTAGCTGTTTAGTCATGTCCCACTCTTTGTGACCCCCACAGACCAGAGCATGCCAGGCACTCCTGTCTTCCACTGCCTCCCGCAACTTGGTCAAATTCGTAGCTTCGAGAACACTGTCCAACCATCTCGTCCTCTGTTGTCCCCTTCTCCTAGTGCCCTCAATCTTTCCCAACATCAGGGTCTTTTCCAGGGAGTCTTCTCGTCTCATGAGGTGGCCAAAGTATTGGAGCCTCAGCTTCAGGATCTGTCCTTCCAGTGAGCACTCAGGGCTGATTTTCTTAAGAATGGATAGGTTTGATCTTCTTGCAGTCCATGGGACTCTCAAGAACAGGCATCCCCAAACTTCGGCCCTCCAGATATTTTGGACTACAATTCCCATCTTCCCTGACCACTGGTCCTGTTAGCTAGGGACCATGGGAGTTGTAGGCCAAAACATCTGCAGGGCCACAGTTTGGGGATGCCTGCTCAAGAGTCTCCTCTAGCACCATAATTCAAAAGCATCAGTTCTTCGGCAATCAGCCTTCTTTATGGTCCAGCTCTCACTTCCATACATCACTACTGGGAAAACCATAGCTTTAACTATATGGACCTTCGATGGCAAAGTGATGTCTCTGCTTTTTAAGATGTTGTTTAGGTTTATCAATGCTTTTCTCCCAAGAAGCAGGCGTCTTTTAATTTTGTGACTGCTGTCACCATCTGCAGTGTTCATTGATTCCAAGAAGGTAAAATCTCTTACTGCCATCACATTTTAGGGGTACACAAATGCACACAACTAGATACAATTAACAGCATAATATATGATGCAACCCCAATTAACTTTCAATATAATAATCTGACGAATCAAGCTTTGTTCTTTATTTCAGACTTAAATGCTCTAAGCCTTCTAAAAATAAAGAGAGGCATAAATCTGCCACAAAGTGCCC